>NC_091561.1:35803440-35805940 GCF_042767895.1 Penaeus vannamei | reverse complement strand
AGGATTATTTTGCTTTGATTTATGCACTCCAAAAATATTTTATTGTCTCCTCATCGTCGCTATAAAAAATGTATGAAGAGTTGTGACCTTTATTTATCTATTAGTTAATTATTTTATCTATCTATCTATCTATTTTTTATTGATTAATCTATTTATCTATTATATATTTATTCATCTATATATCTCTATTTATCTATCTATTCATCTATATATCTCTATTTATCTATTTATTCATATATTATCCATCTATATATCTCTATTTATCTATTTATTCATATATTTATCTACTTATGCATCTATCTACCTATTTATCTATTCATTCATCTATTTATCTATTTATCTATTCATTCATCTGTTCATCTATTTATGCATCTATTCAACTATCTATCTATTTATTCATCTATTTATTCATCTATCTATTCACCTATTTATCTATCAATCTATTTACTTATCTACTCATCTCTCTTCAAACCAAGTCTTTGCTCTTAATACACAATGAATGTTGTAATTTAATTTATTTTATATATGTAAAAATATAAGTGTGTGTGTACATTCATTCAATGTTATTTGATAGAATGGAATATATACACCCAATGTTATTTAATTTAATAAACAATGCTGCTATCTAATCTTAATACACAATGAATGTTGTTATTTAATAAGTGTTGTTAAATCTCGTAGATATAGTGTTCTTCTCTTGCTATTGGGGCCACAACATTGGAAAAATGATAAGAAAAATGATTGCGGTATACTACACTGCAAAATAAATGGTAAAATACGAAGAAAAAAGAAAAGAATAGAGAAAGAAGAAGAAAAGAAAAAACGAAGAAAAGAAAAGAGAAAACGACCTTAAATATTACAAGAAAATAGTATTTGATATTATTATATGATACTATATATTATACAGAACAGGAATACCGCTGATTCGTTATTGATTTAATCCAATCGTTTTATCCTAGGAAATATCCGTTTAAATCACGTCGCAAAATTCAGTATTAACGAACCCAAGTAAACAATTAGATAGATAGAGAAATATATAAAAAAGAAAGGTAAACACAGTAGATAAAATAAAAGCAAATAGGAAGTCAAAAAAAGAGCCAAATAAGTGAACAAATAGATTAAGGTAACAGATACAAACGGTAGATAAGTAAATAAGATACACAAATAAAATCAAGTATAAAAATATATAAGTCGCAACGAACACGAACAAGGAAACTGAGTAAACAGACAGAAAAGAGTAAAACAAATAAAAACAAGTAGATAAATAAGAAAAAAAAAGACAAATAAGATGATATAAACCACTTAACAAATAACTTTCCGGGGATGCCTCAGTCTCTCTCGCCTCCTCAGACATGTGCCAATCAAGCCAGGCCACTCTTCCCCCCCCCTCCCCCTCCTCCCCCCCTTGGCACTGATTGGTGGCTCCTGTCCGGTCTCCTGATGGCTCGACCAGAGATCCGGAAGGGAATGGCCGTCCGGTTAAGGGAAAACAGCACCCCTAACCCCTGACCGGAAGAGAAATTAGTTAAGTCAACCCTTAAATCTCACACAACTTGAAAGGAAACATTTTTTTTTTCTCTCGTTTTCTTTTCTCTCTCTCTCTCTCTTTTTTTTTTTTTTTTTTTTTTTTTGCGTTTTCTGGACTTGAAATTAGTTGGACATGAGTTTAGTGGTCTGTAGGTGTTTCCGGTTAGTTGTTTGAGGGGAGGAAGAGGGGAAGGGGGGAAGGGGGGGTAGGGGAAGGGTGGGGGGTGGGGGTGGGCATGTGTTGTGTCAGTGCCCACATAATGCCCTCTTGTTGGGTAAGCGTGACGTGTGTCCTTTCTGCCTTTCATAATCTTTGGTGTGTGTTTTTTTTTAAGATTTATTCATCCTTATTCCTGTTCTCGTTCTGTTGTTTATTTTTATTATTATTATTTTTTTTCCTCTTTCTTGTTATCGAGTTTGATTATAACGGTTGTCGTTTATTATTAGTTATTCTCCTTTATCGTTATCATTTTTATCATGTTATCGCATATTATCTATTTGGTTCTATTTATATTCATCTCTTTCTTTATTTCAGGAGAAGGAGGAGGAGGAGGAAGAGGAAGAGGAGAAAGAAAAGGGATAAGAGAACAGGAAGAGGAGAGTGTGAGGGAGAAGAAGGAGAAGGATGAGAGGGCGAAGAAAAAGAAGAGAGAGGAGGAGGAGGAGAAAGAAAAGGGAAAATAGTACATGAAGAGAAGAGCGTGGGGGAGAAGGAAGCGAAGGAGAAGGAGACGAAGAAGAAGAAGAGAGAAGAGAAAGAAAAACGAAAAGAGGAAAGGAAGAGGAAAGTGTGAGGGAGAAGAAGAGAGAGAAAGACGCGAAGAAGAAGAAGAGAGAGGAGAAGACAATTTTCTTCTTTACTTTCTTACTCCGAAAATAAGTAACGTGTTGTCTGAGAATATCCCCCTTCTTAAAATTCATTGATCACGTGACTTTTCTGCATGTATTTTACTCTCGTCCAGTTTATCATATT
>NC_091561.1:35748067-35760440 GCF_042767895.1 Penaeus vannamei | reverse complement strand
ATAAATATATATCATGTATATATATATTTATTCACATACAGACACACACACACACACATTTATATATATATATATATATATATATATATATATATATATATATATATATATATATATATATATATATATATATACATTATATATATATATATATATATATATATATATATATATATATATATATATATGTATATATACACATCATATATACATATATATATATATATATATATATATATATATATATATGCATGCATTTATATATACATATATATACTGATATATATATATATATATATATATATATATATATATATATATATATATATATATACATATACATATATATATATATATATATATATATATATATATATATATATATATATATATATATATATGTATATAAATATATATATATATGTATATATATATATATATATATATATATATATATATATATATATATGCATTTATTTATATATATGTATGTATATATATACATATATATATATATATATATACATATACATATATATATATATATATATATATATATATATATATATATACATATATATACAAATATGCATACATATGTTTGTGTATGTGTGTTTAAAACACACACACATACACACACACATGTATATAGATAGATAGATAGATAGATAGATAGGCAAATAGATTGATAGATAGAAGGGTAGATAGATAGATTTATCTATATAACAATATAAATGCATTATAATGATGCAAAACTTGCACTGTATTCACATAGCGCAAGCACCGCCATCTTTCTCCAAAACATAAATTATTACAGCGATGATAAAGATGATAACGATTATAATGATGATGCAACGAGAAAGACTATGGCATTGATAATGACAACAACAATAGAATAGTTATTATAATGGTATTAATGATGGTAATAATAATGATATTGATAAATGGGTAATGATTAAAATGCTGATATCATAAAAGAAATGAAAATAGAAATATAGATTCGATAAGAAATAAAGAATAGAAAATACACACATACCAATTCAATATAAAAAAGAAAAAAGCTTCAGGCAGAGAACATATTGATATATAAAAAAAATATATAAAAAAGAAAAACACTTCAGGCACAGAAAAGAATACACAAAACAACAGCAAACACAAACACACGATCACAAAAAAAAAGAAAAAGACAACAACAAAAACAAAACAAAACAAAAAACACAATAACCAAAATAATAATAATAATAATAATACAAAAAAACACAATCACCAAAAGAAGAAAAAAAAAAAAAACACAATCACAAAAAAAAACAAAAAAAAAAGCACCCGAACCCGTATGACTAAACGCCCGAGAAATTCCTTCCCTCAAGGTCGACCTCCAGAACTTCCCCATTCCTGCAAGGTCACTCGGCGGCCGCGACCACGTTGCTGGCGGCTGAGTGGGTCGCTCTCCCTCTCTCGATGGACTTGTGGCTGGCGCTCGAATCTCATTACGGGGTTTTGTTGTTATTTTTGTTATGATCTATATTTTTACGTTCTTTGAGATTTTTTTATTTACTATTTTTCGTGACTTTTTTTTTACTATATGTATTTTTGACTATATTAATTTTTTACTACATTCATTTTTTTTTTTTTACTATATTATTTTTTTTTTTATCATATTCAACTCTTCTATATTCATCTTCTTTTTACTTTTTACATTCATCTTTTTACTTTTTACATTCATCTTTTTTTTTCTTTACTATATTAATTTTTTTGTCATATTCCTTTTTTCTTTTACTATATTCATTTTGTTTACTTTATTCATTCTTTCTTTTACTATATTATTTATTTATCTTACTATATTCATTTTTTTCTATATTGTTCCTGTTCTATCCTTTTTACCTGATATACAAAGAAATAACACCTTTACATATTCATCATCTTATTCTTGATTTTTAACCTATTGCGCAAACATCTACCTTCCCTCGCGCCCACTTGCCCCCCCATCCCTCCTCTCCCCCCCTCCCCCCGCCCCCCCCCTCCCCCCTCAAAAAATATATATAAACCAGAAGCCTTACTTATCTACCCCGTCTTCAACTACCCCCACGCCCATCCTCAGCCCCGCCCCCACCCACCGTCTCCCATGCCTATTAACGCCCCCCTCCTCCCCCTTCTTCCCCTACTCCTCCTCTCTTCTCTTTGGTCTTCCTCCCTCCCTGGTTTAAGCGCGGTTATCGTTTATTTTTCATTATTTTTATTTTTATCTTCCTAATGTTTCTACTATTCCCTTTTCTATCTATTCATTTTTCTTCCTTTTCTTATTTTCTCCTTCTCGCTATTCTGTCCACGGTCTTTTTTCTTCCCTCTTCTTCTCATCTTTTATTCTCTTCTCCTCTTCCTCTCCATCCTATGTCCTTTTCCCCCTCCCTTCGCCCCATCTTCCCTTTTCCTCTCCATCTCCATCCTCTCTCCATCCCTTGTCCTTCTCCCTCTTCTTTCGTCCCATTCTCCCCCTCTCCCTTCCTCCCTCTCTCTTCTCCACCTTTCCATCCTCTCTCACACCATCTTTCCCTTTCTTCCCTTTCCTCACTCCCCTTCTCCCCCTCTCCATTCCCATTCTTCCTCTTCCCACCCTCCCTCCTCCCTCCTTCGTCCCTATTCCCTTTTTCAACCTCCTTCCCCTCCCCTCTTCAACCCCCCCTTCCAACCTCTTCCCACCCTCCCCTCTTCCCACCCCTCCCCTCTTCCCCCCCTTTCCCTTCCCACCTCCCTTCCCCCCTCTTCCCCCCCTCCCCTCTTCCCACCACCCTCCCCTCTCCCCCTTTCCCTTCCCCACCTCCCTACCCCCTTTCCTTCCCCCTTCCCCCCCCCCTCCTCCCTTACACCTGTCTCTCATCTACATACTTGTCAGAAACACAACCATTACTTCTTTGATTATTAGGTTCGTTCCAACACTCATTTGTCCGGTCTTTGGCGATCGTCACTTGTTTTTAACTCTCCCTTTTGTCGTGGTGAATCTTTTGTTTTGTTGTTGTTGTTTTTTTTCTCATAATCTTGGTCATCGTGGTAAAAAAAAAAAAAAAAAAAAAAAAAAAAAAAAAAACTATTGTATTTGTTTTATTTCTTATAATCTTGGTCATCGTGGTAAAAAAAAAAAAAGTTATTGTATTTGTTTTATTTCTTATAATCTTGGTCATCGTGGTAAAAAAAAAATTATTTGTTTTATTTCTTATAATCTTGTTCGTCGTGGTAAGAAAAAAATATTTGTTGTATTTCTTATAACTTTGGTCGAGAAATTCGTTTTTATGGAGGGTTTTCGTTCACACTTTTTCATTAATTTGTTTGTTTATGGAGGTATTTAGGTATTTATCTTTATATCCATCTATCTATAAATCAATCTATCTATCTATCTATATATCGATTAATCTACCCGCATAATTATCTATCTATCTATCTGTCAATACATATCTCTGTCTCAACATCTTCCTTTAATAACATTTACTCCTTAATTCAACAATATTTCATCCAATCATAAAAATCCCAATCTATTAATTACAGAACAAGCAAACAATCCACCTATAACCACCTTGTTATTGTTATCATTAAATTTTTTTCCATCTTTTTCTTTTAATAACATTTACTCCTTAATTCAACAACATCTTATCCAATCCCAAAAAAATCAATTCTATTAATTACCGAACAAGCAAACAATCCACCTATAACCACCTTGTTATTGTTATCATTTTCATCTTTTTCATCTTTTTCCTTTAATAACATTTACTCCTCAATACATCAACATCTCATCCAATCCTGAAAATTCAATTCTATTAATTACCGAACAAGCAAACAATCCACCCATAACGACCTTATTATTGTTATCATTTTCATTGTTATTGTTATTGTTATTGTAATCTTTTCCATTTTCTTTCATCTTTTTTTTCCACAAGAATGATTCAGTTCCAAGAATGACATTTCCCGGCGTCTAAAGTGACCATCCCGGTGTAATAGAGATTCGAGGCTTACTTCTTTTGGTCGCGTTGAAATTCCTGGCGTTTCTGGTGGGATTTTATTTACGTGTTTGTTTGTCTTTGTCTTCTTTTTTTTGTCTTTAAATTTTGGTTTGTTGTGTCTGCGGTTGTCTTCTTTTGTTTATTTGTTTGTTTTGTGTTTTGTTTTGTTTTTGTTTGTTTGTTTGTTTGTTTGTTTTTATGTCTATTGGGTTAGGGTAGGTTTTGTTTTGTTTGTGTGAATGCATTAGATTATGTTAATGATTTTTTTATATCTAGCTATGTGTAAGATAATCTGTTTTGTATGTCTACATATGTTGAAAATTTACCAGATTAATTCATCTGACATGACTCACTCTCTCTCTCTCTCTTCTTCTTCCTTCCTTCCTTCCTTCAGTTCGTTCTCATTCTTTCTCTTTCTTCCTGTTATGCACAGAAACGCACGCACGCTCACACTTACACACACACACACACACACACACACACACATACACACACACACACACACAAACACACACACACAAACACACGGGAATCAACTGCACACTATACCTCCAAATTACTTAAATAAACATACCAATCCTCTAACATGAAATGATATATAAAAAAAAAAAAAAAAAAAATCACGAACTCACGAACTCATCATCACTAAAATATGTACAATGTGGGTCAAGTTTTTTAAGACAATTTTTTTTTCTTTTTCTTTTTTTTCTTTCTCTCACTCTCTTCTTTTTTTCTTTTTTTTTCAAGGATGAGAGGAAGAAATACACAACGTCTTAGCCACGACGGTTTCGTACAAAAGGCCCTCACAACAGAAAAATGGTCGTTGATTTTTATGGCAGGTTGTAAATGCCGGCAAATGTGCGATTAATATAAAAATCATTTTTCGGTTTATCGATTCTTCTCCGGAGGGTCTGGTAACAATTGGTAAGAATTACTCAGTGAAATTGGGAAGATAAAAGACAAGAAATGTGAAATCGTGGGGTGTATTTCTATGTGTGTGTTTATCAGGTGGTAAATCTTCATCTCTTTCTTTTTTTGTCTTAATTTCTGTCTGTCTGTCTCTCTCTCTCTCTCTCTCTCTCTCTCTCTTTCCCTCCCTCGCACACTCGATCTCTATATGTATATATGTATATATGTATATACATACATACATAGATATATATATATATATATGTATATATATATATATATATATATATATGTATATATATATATATATATATATATATATATATATATATATATATATATACATACATATATATATATATATATATATATATATATATATATATATATAGAGAGAGAGAGAGAGAGAGAGAGAGAGACACACAGAAGAAGAGAGAAGAAAGAGAGAGAGAGAGAGAGAGAGAGAGAGAGAGACACACAGAAGAAGAGAGAGAAGACTGGAGAGAAGAATGAGAAAGACAAACGCATTAGAAAAAAAAACATTGACAAGATAAGATCTTTAAAAATAATAACAAATAAGTAAATAAATGAATAGATAGAACGAAAGCAAAAAAGCGCTTTGACGGGGACAGACTCATCACCGTCCATAGGCGCTGCACTTCGCCAGCCTCAGTCACAGCGCCAAAAGGGACGATAAATTGAAGCAAAAAACCGCTTGCATCATCTCAGTCCAACTCGAGGTCAGGGGTCCGTCGGGTTGAGGGGGTTATCAGCTAGTCTTTAAATCATGTGTAAAATGTCGACCTCATGTTGTGTATCATCTTGTGAAATAAATCCCGTTTTTTTTCTCTCTCTCTCTCTCTCTTTTATTTTTCTGTCTCTTTCTCGTCTGTGGAGTACGTTTTTTTTTTCTCTCTCTCTCTCTTTCGTTTTTTCTCTCCTCTCTCTCTCTCTCTCTCTCTCTCTCTCTCTCTCTCTCTCTCTCTCTCTCTCTCCCTCTCTCTCTCTTTCTCTCCTCTCTCTCTCTCTCTTCTTTTTTTCTTTTCTTTTTTTTCAGAAAACGGAGGTCAAGGAAGTGAAAAGGAAACGTGTTCATCTTCTCCATTTCTCTCGTTCTGGTTTTAATTTCTTTTGATTTAAATTATTATTCCCTTTTTTTCATGAGTTTGTGGATGATCTTTCGTGGCATAGGGGGAGGGGGGGTGGTGGAAGGGTGGGGGGGGGTGTAAGAGGTCACGTGACACAGATTTCTCGCTATCATTACTCACGTTACAAGGTCATTCGCCGCTTCAAATGTAATAATATGTTTTCAATTATTGTTTGATTTCCAAAATACAAATACACACATGAAGAGTCATCTGTACATCCGTATACATTCACACGCATCCACACGGACATACAGACACACAAACATACAAAATACGTGCACATAAAACTCACAAACACACACACACCAAACAAACACACACACATACACAAACAAACAAACACAAACACACACACACAAAAAAAAAACACGCACGCACACACACAACAAACAAACACCCACACATCAAACACACACACACACACACAAACACACACACACACAAACATACAAACACACGTATACACACACAAACAAACAAACACAAACACACACACACATAAACAAACAAACACGCACGCACACACACAAACAAACAATCCCACAAACAAACACACTTATACACACACAAACAAACAAACACACACACACAAACAAACAAACACACACACAAACAAACAAACACACACACACGAAAACACATGCCGACCCTTAAAACATCCCCCCAAATACATCAACGACAGCTAATGATTAGAATTCGTCTTAAGTGATGTCAAGGGTGTTGGCAGCGGCGATGTCAGGAAGGTGGCAGACAAAAATTAAGGCTGGAAGAGAGAAGAGGAAGAGAGGAGGAGGAGGAGGAGGAGGAGGAGGAGGAGGAGGAGGAGGGAGGGAGGAAGGGGAAGGAGGAGGAGGAGAAAGAGGGGGTAGAGGAGGATGGGGGAGGGAGGGAGAGGGCAGATTCAAGAGGAGGAAGAAGGAGGGTTAGGAGGAAGGAGGGGAGAGGAGGAGGAGGAATAAGGAGGTGGAGGAGGGGGAGGGGATAGATTCAAGAGGAGGAAGAAGGAGGATTAGGGGGAGGATTCAAGAAGAGGAAGAAGGGAGATTAAGAGGAGGAGGTGGGAGGAGGAGGGTAAGGGGGAAATTCAAGAGGAAGAAGAAGAGGGATTAGGAAATGGGAAGAGGAGGAGGAGGGAGAGGAGGTAGATACAACAGGAGGAAGAAATGGGAAATGGGGAGGGGGGGGGGTGTGGGGGGGAGGGGGGGGGAGACGAGCGTTAATGGTAGTTTCGAAAATGTTTATAATTATGATCTGTTGCGTCGCCGTCGCCTCACTCTCCCGTCTCCTATATCTTTGGGTGTTTTCACTCTCTCTGTCTCTTCTCTCTCTCTCTCTCTCTCTCTCTCTCTCTCTTTCTTTTTTTCTTCTTCTCTCTCTCTCTCTCTCTCTCTTTCTCTTTCTCTCTCTCTCTCTCTCTCTCTCTCTCTCTCTCTCTCTCTCTCTCTCTCTCTCTCTCTCTTTTCTCTGTCTCTTCTCTCTCTCTCTCTCTTTCTTTCTCTCTTCTCTCTCTCTCTTTCTCTCTCTTCTCTCTCTCTGTCTCTCTCTCTCTCTCTCTCTCTCTCTCTCTCTCTCTCTCTCTCTCTCTCTCTCTCTCTCTCTCTCTCTCTCTCTCTCTCTCTCTCTCTATCTCTATCTCTCTCTCTGTCGGTTTTCCTCTCTTTCTCTCTCTCTCTGGTTGGGGTCTGATTGGGCTGGGAAAGGAAAAGCGGAGAGGAGGTAAAAAAAGAAGAGGAAAATATAGATAAAAGATGAGAAAAGGAAGACTGGAAGTGAAGTAGGAGGAGAGAGTGAATAAACCAGGAAGAGAGGAACAGGGGATGTCTAGACGTTAGAAAGAAGAGAGAGAAGTATAAGGAAAAGAGGAAAGAGAAGAGAGAAAAGAATAAAAGGAGAAAAAGAAGGAAAGAGAGAAAGCAGGGGTGGAAAGTGAAAAGAACGAAGATGATATTAAGACAAAGTAAAGAAAAATCGCATCGAAAAAAAATAGAAAAAACAAGAAAAACGTAAAAAACAAACAAACGAATCGAAGCAGAAAACGAAAGTTGTAAACAAAAAACGAAAAAAATAAACAAAAAGAAAGAAAACAAAAAGAAAACAAATTGGAAGGACATAAAGTACAAATGACCAAATGAAAGAAACAGAAAAAAACGAGAGAAAAAAAAAGAAAAAAACGAGAAAAAAAGTATATGAAAAAATCTCCTTGCCTTTAAGCGTATTGAATTGTTACCCCGAAGAAGAAACGAAACACCTTGGGGGATAGAATACTGTAGAGATGATGACACTCGTAAAAACTTAAACATTGTGATTATCTTCTCTCTCTCTCTCTCCCTCCCTCCCTCTCTCTGTCTGTCTGTCTGTCTGTCTGTCTCTCTCTGTCTGTCTGTCTGTCTGTCTGTCTCTCTCTCTTTCTCTGCCTCTCTCTCTCTCTCTCTCTCTCTCTGCCTGTCTCTCTCTCTCTCTCTCTCCCTCCCTCTCTCTGTCTGTCTGTCTGTCTGTCTCTCTCTCTCTCTCTCTGCCTGTGTCTCTCTCTCTCTCTCCCTCCCTCCCTCTCTCTCTCTCTGTCTGTCTGTCTGTCTGTCTGTCTGTCTCTCTCTCTCTGCCTGTCTCTCTCTCTGTCTCTCTTCTGTCTCTGTCTGTCTCTCTCTCTCTCTCTCTCTCTCTCTCTCTCTCTCTCTCTCTCTCTCTCTCTCTCTCTCTCTCTCTCTCTCTCTCTCTCTCTCTCTCTCTCTCTCTCTCTCTCTCTCTCTCTCTCTCTCTCTCTCTCTCTCTCTCTCTCTCTCTCTCTCTCTCTCTCTCTCTCTCTCTCTCTCTCTCTCTCTCCCTTTCCCATTTCATCGACTTCGTTTCTATCATTCCATATCTACGCCCTTTTCCCTCCCTTTATCTCTCTCTTTCTCATCCATCCACCCTCTTTCCCATCCTTCTTATTTCTTTTTATTCTCATATATTTCATTTTCTTCCCATCCTATTTTTTCCTTATTTTCTTTAAGTCTATTCTCCTTCATTTCTATCGCTTTACCCCTTCCTTCTCTTTCTTTCTTTTTCCTCTATCTTCTTATTTTTCTCCATCATATGTATATATATATATATATATATATATATATATATATATATATATATATATATATATATATATAAAAAATACACAGAAGAGAGAAAATTAGAGATAGAGAGAGAGAGAAAGAAAGATATAAAGACAGAACTTATTTTAGAGCTAGACAGCCATCCACCCATCCCACCCAACCCCCACCCCCCACCCCCTACCCACCCACCCATCCATCCACCCGTCCAGAGAAAGAGAAAAGAAAAACCTCTGCTACTGGACTGCCTAATCATCGCCTGTCGACTGGAGTTTCTCGTGGGGATGAGACTCGCCTGCACCACATTAGACCCACCGTTTGCACCGCGATGGATTTCAGTCGAGGTTGGTTGTGGTGGGGGGGGGGGATGGGGGGGGGTGCAGGGGTGGGGAGGGGGGGGGAGGGGTGAAGGGTGGGGAGGGGTGCGAAGGGGTGAAGGGTGAGGAGGGGTGGGTATGGGAGGGGTGAAGGGTGAGGAGGGGAGGGGAAAGGAGGGGTAATGGGTGGGGAGGTGAGGATAGGGGTGATGGGGTCGGAGGGTGGGTTGGGTTGATGGGTGTGGAGGAAGAGGCGGGATGAAGGGTGGGGTGGGGAGGGGTGGACAAGGGAAGGTTCCGGTGAGGGGTGGGTAGGGGAGGGAGGGGTGGGGTTAAGGTTGGGGTGAAGGGAGAGGAGGGGCGGGGAGAGATGGGGTGGTTAGAAGAGGAAGGGAAGGAATGGGGTGGGAGGAGACTAGGGAAGAGGGAGGGAGGTATAGGAGGGAAGGAAGGAGGGAGAGGAGAGACAAGGAAAATGGAAGATAGGGGTATGGGAGGAGGGGAGGGAGGATGGAGGATGATGGAAGAGATCAATTATATCGTCATTGCAATCACATCATCACATCATTATTACCATCACTATCATCACATCATTACAATCATGATAGTCATTATCACCATTATCCTCACGTCTTTATCATCATTATTACCAGTATCATCTTAATCATCATTATCATCACCATCACCATCATCATCATTATCTTCATCACCATCATCCTCATCTTCATCATCATTACCAACATCATCATCACCATCATCATCATCATCATCACCATCATCATCATCATCATCATCACCATCGTCATCATCCTCATCATCATCACCATCATCCTCATCTTCATCATCATCACCAACATCATCATAACCATAACCATAGAGCTATTATCACCATCATCATCATCATCATCACCATCATCATCATCACCATCGTCATCATCACCATCATCATCATCACCATCATCATCATCACCATCATCCTCATCATCACCATCATCATTAACCACTGTCAATCCTGCCATAGACCTATTAATCGTGGAAATAGTAGTAGTTGTAGTAACCCCAATAATAGTATAAATGAAGAATTTTAATAACTGCTTAATTTCCTTTAAATGGCATTATCATACTTATTGTCGTATGCCATTCTTTGAGATCAGATAAATAGGCAAAATGAATAGATGCGATGATGGGAATAAGAGATGATGTAGAGAGAGAAAGAGAGAGACGCAGAGAGAGAAAGAATTAGATAGAGAGAAAGAGAGAGAGACTGAGAGAGAGAGAGAGAGAGAGAGAAAGAGAGAAAAACAGAGACAGACAGAGAAATAGACAGACAGAGAGGAATTAAAAAAAGAGAGACAGCAAGACGCAGAGAGAGAAAGAATTAGATAAACAGAAACAAACAAACACTGAGAAAAGAGGGAGAAATCCAAACAAAGAGCGAAAAAAGCAACACAACAGGAAATACAACCGAGAGGAATAATAATAACAAAAAAAACGAAAGTAAAAAAAAAATAAATAATTAAATAGATAAATAAATAAAGTAGAGAAAAAAAGATGAAAAAGAAAAAACAACAACACAACAGGAAATACAACCGACAGTAAAAAAAAAAAAACGAAAAAAGAAAGAAAAACACATAAATAAACAAACAAACAAAAAAAAGTACAAAAACCAGCCCCCCCCAAAAAAAAAAAAAAAAACAAGAACAAAACAAAAAGACAAAAAGAAAAAAATCCTAGGCGCGGAGGATGAACCGGACCGAGGATGGCTGAGAGCTCGCGGGGCCCCCGAGGTCGTGAGAGGCACTGGGGCCGTCGTGAGCAGGAATCGGCCCTGGCGAAAATTGGCCGCCGACGCCATTTTGGTTCCCGGGGAGACGGTGGGGAAGGTGGGGTGAGAGGGGAGGGGGGGAGATGGGGAAGGGGGTGATGGGGGGAAATAGGGGTGGGTAGAGGGGGTGAGAGGGGAAATAGGGGTGGGTGAGAGGAGGAAGATGGGGAAGAGGGAAATAGGGAGTGAATAGAGGGAAATGGGGTGAGTAGAGGGGAGGGAAGAGGGGGAAATAGGAGTGGGAAGAGGGAGGAAATAGGAGAAATAGAGGGAGAAGGAAGAGGGGAAATAGAGGTGGGAAGAGGGGAAATAGGGGTGGATAGAGGGGGAAGAGAAGAGTGGGAAATAGCGGGTGAAGATGGGTAGAGGGGGAGGGAAAGAGGGGACATAAGGGTGGATAGAGGAGAAGGAAGAGAGGAAATAGGCGTGGGTAGAGGAGGAGGAGTTAGGAATTATGAGGGAGAGTAGAAGGGGAGGGAGAGTGGAGAAATAGGGGTGGGGAAGAAGAGGAGATAGAGATTATACGGGAGGGAAGAGGGGAAGACGGAGAAGAGGTGGAGAGAAGTCGAAACGACAGAGGAGAGAAGGGGATAGAGATGAACAGAGTGAGGAAGAGGAGGAAAGAAGTGGAAGAGGAAGGAGAGAAGGGGAGGAGACGCAAAGATTGAAGAAGAGGTAGTGAAGGCCACTTGATCTTCTAAGATGGGGAAGATTGGGTGTTGGAGAAGGGAGGATGAGGGGAATTGAGGGAGAAAAAGCCACTCGGTCAACGAAGAGTAATTGGGGAAGAGGGAGGGAGAGGAAGAGGATCTGGGGAAGGAGGGAGAGGGGGGGAGGAGGAGGTGGTTGAGGTTAATGGCGTTAAAGGCAGATCATAAGATTAAATGAAGAGAGAAATAGGGAGATGGAAGAGGAAAAAAGAAGAAGAGGAGGAATAAAAAAAGAAAAAGGAAAAGCTAGATAAGAAGCAAGGATAAAAAAATCTACAACATAGCTAAAAGGATTTAAGAGAGAGCAGAAAACAAAACAAAAAGTAAAAATACAGTACAATAATAAAACAGAATCAAGGGAATAACAAGAAGAAACAAAACAGAAAAACAAAAAC
>NC_091561.1:35730567-35743067 GCF_042767895.1 Penaeus vannamei | reverse complement strand
TGAAATCAAAGAAAAAAATAAAAAAATAAAAAAGAAGGGTACAAAAAAAAAAGAAAAAAGAAAAGATATAGATAAAGCGAGAGTACATTTAAAGACACAAATGAACGAAGAAGAAGAAGAAGACGCGGAGAAGGAACAGGAGAGTCGTGAGAGAGAAGATCCCCCGAGACACTTAGCATAACCTCCCCCGGGGGAAAGAGGAAAGAAAATAAAGAGAAAGTGTTGACAGGAAAAGCGTCGAAACACTGGCTTAAAAGTGCATAAGCCTTCAGAACCGCTCATTAGCATGTTGGGGAAGAACCTGCGCTGTGGACCGGCAATTTTTTTTTTTTTTTTTTTTTTTGACTCTTGCTCTGGGCACGATGGGGTTCGAAGTTGGAGGGGTATTTTGGTTATATTTCTCGATCTTTTTTTTTCCTCTCTCGCTCTCGGTTTTTTCTCTCTTTTTCTTCCTTTTTCTTCTTCTTCACTCTCTCTCACCCTCTATCTCACTCACTCACTCACTCACTCTCTCTCTCTCTCTCTCTCTCTCTCTCTCTCTCTCTCTCTCTCTCTCTCTCTCTCTCTCTCTCTCTCTCTCACGAAAGGGGAAGAAAACGAAAGTAAATGGAAGAAAGGGAAATGCAAAGGAAGGGAGAGAACGAAAGAAAATGTAAAAAAAGTGAAATTGCAAAATAAGGGAGAGGACGAAAGAAAATGTAAAAAAAGTGAAATGCAAAGAAAGGGAGAGAACGAAGGAAAATGTAAAAAAAGGGAAATTGCAAAGGAAGGGAGAGAACGAAAGAAAATGTAAAAAAAAGTAAATTGCAAAATAAGAGAGAGAACGAAAGAAAATGTAAAAAAAAGGGGAATTACAAAGGAAGAGAGAGGAAGGGCAAGATACACCCTGAAGGAGGTCCACAGACACCCTGAAGCCCTTAGAAGATGAATGTCTCTCACTCGTTGTTTTTCGCTGTCGCTCGAGGGTTGAGGAGGAAGGGCGACTGAGGAGGGAGAAAGGAGAAAGGAGAGAAAGGAGATGGGAGGGAACGAATGGGAGGAGGAAGGGCGACTGAGGGAGAAAGAAGGAAGAAGGAGAGAAAGGGAATGTGGGAGGGGGGGAGGAGGAAGGGGGACTGAGGGAGAAAGAAGGAAGAAGGAGAGAAAGGGACTGTGGGGGTGAGGGAGGAGGAGGAGGGGAGGAGGGAGGGAACGAATGGGTAGGAGGAAGGGCGACTGAGGGAGAAAGAAGGAAGAAGGAGAGAAAGGGAATGTGGGAGGGAGGAGGAGGAAGGGCGACTGAGGGAGAAAGAAGGAAGAAGGAGAGAAGGGAATGTGGGAGGGGAGGAGGAGGGTGAGGAGAGGAGGGAAGAATGGGACCGGGAGGAAGGGAGAAAGGTAGTTATGCAATGCAAGAACGAGAGGAAGAGAGGGGGAGGGAGGGTAGAGAGTGGGAGGGAGGGAGGAAGAGAGAGAGAGGGAGAGAGAGAGAGAGAGAGAGAGAGAGAGAGAGAGAGAGAGAGAAAGAAAGAAAGAAACAGAAAGAGAAACAGAAAGACAAACAGACAGACAAACAAACAGACATACATACCAACCCACTACCAACAACAAAACATACCCAAAACGATAACATAAAAAAAAAAAAAAAATTGGATTTATTTTTTTCCTTTCACGAAGCCCCATAAGAAGAAGGCGCGCGGGCGAGCGAGGAGGGCGTGAGAGGGCCCTGGAAGCACCCTCCTGCTGGAACCGTGAGCACCACCGGCAAGTCCCAAGCATCACGGTCCGCCTGGAGCTCCGGCGTGACCAGAACCTCCATCGCCGCCCCTTAAGTGGTCATTCATTTTCCGTGGCGTCCGCTGGGCTCGACCGAGAGCGCCCGGGTGGTGCAGAGATGAAGAGGGAATGGACGAGGATGGAAGAGAGTGGGGAGGGAGAGGGGAGGGGTAGGGGGTAGGGAAGAGGAGGGGAGGGAGGGAAGGAGGAGGAGGGAGTATGGAGGAGGAGGAGGTGTAAGGAAGGAGGGTGGGAGAGGGAGGAGGGGAGGAAGGTGGAGAGGGAGGGGGGGTGGGCAGGGAGAGAGGGAGAGGGAGAAAGGGAGGGAGGGAGAGGGAGAAAGGGAGGAAGGAGAGAGAAAGGGACGGAGGGAGAAAGGGGTAGGGAGGGAGAGGAGAAAGGGGAGGGAGAGAGAGAGAGAGAGAGAGAGAGAGAGAGAGAGAGAGAGAGAGAGAGAGAGAGAGAGAGAGAGAGAGAGAGAGAGAGGGAGAGAGAGAGAGAGAGAGAGAGAGAGAGAGAGAGAGTGTATGTGTGTGTGTGTGTGTGGGTGGGAGCAGAGAGAGAGAGAGAGAGAGAGAGAGAGGGAGGGAGGGAGGGAGGGAGGAGGGAGGGAGGGAGGGAGGGAGGGAGGGAGAGAGAGAGAGAGAGAGATGAGAGAGAGAGAGTGAGTGTGTGTGTGTGGCTGTTGGTGTGTAAGAGAGAAAGAGAGAGAGAGAGAGAGAGAGAAAGAGAAAGAAGAGAGATAGAAAGATGGATAGATAGATAGAGGGAGAGAGAGAGGGAGAGAGGGAGAGAAAGAGAGAGAGAGAGAGAGAGATAGATAAGAGAGAGAGAGAGATTCAGGGGAAAATAATATAACTCCCATGCGAATTCTGGTTTCTATTAACATGCGTTTGAAGCGTCTTATCGAGGTTTTCTTTTTCTTTTTCTTGAATTTCTTCTTGTGGCTCATTGTTTATTACTTCTTTCTTTTAAATTCTCTCCTCGTCTGTTTCTCCTTCCTCTTTCCACTTTGGTCTGTTTCTTCTTCTTATACTTTACCGGGACTTTTAAGGAACTGGCAAGAATCTCTCGTATATGATTTTTTTTCTTCTTCTTCTCCTATTTCTTTTTAATTTTCATTTTATGTCTTCTCCTTTTTTCTTTCTTTTTTCTTCTTCTCCTCTCTCTCCTTCTTCTTCTTTTTAATTTTGCTTCTCCTTTTTTTCGTGTTTATTTTTCTTGTTCTTCTCCTTTTAATTTTCCTTTTTCCGTCTTCTCCTTTTTTTCTTCTCGTTCATTTTTTTTCTCCTCCTTCTTCTTCTTTTCAATTTTCCTTTTCTTTCTTCTTCTTCTTCTTTTTTTTTCTTCTCCCTCTTTTTTCACTTTCATTTTCCGTCTCCTCCTTTTTTTTCCTTCTCGTTTATCTATTTTTTCTCCTTCTCCTTCTTCTTCTTTCTAATTTTCCTTTCCTTTCTTCCTTTTTTTCGTTTTTTTCTCGTCTCTTTAAAGATCCCTTAAGGAGTCTTCGAAGTGAGCCTTGGGAGCACGAAGAATCTTGCTTCATCTTTGGTGTGTCTTCGCTTGAGGGGGAAAGGGGGCGGATGGGGGAGGGTGGGATGGAGGGAGGTGGGGGATGGAGGGGTAGAAAGGGGGCGGAAGGGTGGAAGAGGAGGAGGAGGAGGAAGAGGAGGACGAGAGAGAGAGAGAGAGAGAGAGAGAGAGAGAGAGAGAGAGAGAGAGAGAGAGAGAGAGAGAGAGAGAGAGAGAGAGAGAGAGAGAGAAAGAGAGAGAGAGAGAGAGAGAGAGAGAGAGAGAGAGAGAGAGAGAGAGAGAGAGAGAGAGAGAGAGAGAGAAAGAAAGAGAAGAGAGAGAGAGAGAGAATGGAGAAGAAAAAAAAAAAAAGATTTAATAAAGAAGGAAGATGGGAAATCATCAATAAAAAAAATACAGCAAAGTTTAAGAACGCAAAAAAAAAACATACTAAAAAGAAAGGAAAAGACGAAGAAAAGACAAATAGAAAGTGAAAGAAAGAGGAAAGAGAAGGTAGAGAGTACAGCAAGACGTTTTAACCTCTGACCTCTCTCGTTTCTCTCGAGTGGTCAAAGCTCAAGCGGGAGGTCAAGGCACCACCGAGCCAGCAGGTCGACCTCGAATACGGACGCTGTAATTCTGACTTACGGAAAGAACTAATTACGATGGTGATTTTTTTTTCTTTTCTTTCTTTTTTTCTAGTTTTTTTCTGGATTTTTTAATCTGTATTTTTTTTTCAGTTCTTTTTATGGCATTTTTTCCTTTCTCTTTTATCTGTATTTTTTCCAGTTTTTTTATTGCATTTTTCCTTTTATTCTTTTATATGTATTTTTCTTCTTTTCCTGTTTTTTATCGGTATATTTTCCTTTTTTTCTTGATTTTGTTTTTGTTTTGTTTGAATAGGAGATTAAGGATTAAGAAGGAGGAGAATAATTAGGATTAGGAGGATTAGGATTAGGACTGAGAGGAGGAGAAGGAGGTGGTGGACATGGAGGAGGAGGAGGAGAAGAAGGAAGAGAAGGAGGAGGAGAAGGAGAACGAAGACTAGGAGGTGGAGGAAGAGTAGGAGGAGAAGGAGGAGAAGAGGGAGAAATGAGGAGGTGGAAGAATAGGGAGGAGGTGGAGGGGGGAGGAGGAAGATGGGGAAAGAGGAGAGGAGAAGGAGGCAGAGGAGGAGGATAAAAGAGGAGGAGTATAGTAGTAGGCAGTAGGAGGAAGAGAAAGACTAGTAGTAGTAGTAGGAGGAGGAGAAGGAAAAGGAGGAAGATGAGAAGAAGGAGGAGAAGGAGGACGAAGACTAGAAGGTGGAAGAAGAGAAGGAAGAGTAGGAGGAGGAGAAGGGGGAGAATGAGGAGGTGGAAGAGGGGGAGGAGGAGGGAGGAGGGGCAGGAGGGAGGAGGAAGGGAGGAGGAGGAGGAGGAGGAGGGAGAAGGAGAAGGAGAGAGGAGGAGGAGGTGAAAGAAGAAGAGGAGGAGGAGGAGGAGGAGGAGAAAGAAGAGGTGGAAGAAGAGAGGAGAGGAGGAGGAGAGGAGAAGGAGGAGTAGGAGGAAAAGGAGGAGTAGGAGGAGGAGGAGGAGGAGGTAGGAGAGGGGGAGGATGAGGAGGTGGAAGAGGGGGAGGAGGAGGAGGAGGGCAGGAGAGGGAGGAGAAGGAGAAGGAGGAAGGAGGAGAAGGAGAAGGAAGAGGAGGAGGGGAGGAGGTGGAAGAAGAAGAAGAGGAGGAGGAGGAGGGAGGAGGAGGAGGAGTAAGAGGAGGACGAAGGCGAGAAGGAGGAAGAGGAGGAGGAGGAGGAGGGGGAGTAAGAGGAGGACGAAGGCGAGAAGGAGGAAGAGAAGGAGGATGAAAAGTAGGACTAGGAC
The DNA here is from genome assembly GCF_042767895.1 of Penaeus vannamei. Classification (NCBI taxonomy): domain Eukaryota; kingdom Metazoa; phylum Arthropoda; class Malacostraca; order Decapoda; family Penaeidae; genus Penaeus; species Penaeus vannamei. Next base: position 35,737,941 of record NC_091561.1, on the reverse strand, counting down.
TCTCTCTCTCTATCTATCTATCTATCTAGCCCCTCCCCTCCGTCTCTTTTTATCTATCTATCCATCTCTCTTTCTCCCCCCCTCCTCTCTCTCTCTCTCTCTCTCTCTCTCTCTACCTCTCTCTCTCTCTCTCTCTCTCTCTCTCTCTCTCTCTTTTAATCTATCTCTCTCTCTTCCTCCCCCCCCCTCTCTCCCTCTTTAACACACAAAAATCACACACACACAACGTGCTCTCAGATACTTGTAGGTACTCATACGAACACAAACACACAGACAGGTACACAGTAACTACACACGCACACAAATTAGTACCTGCGTGAGTCATCTTCTACCCCTTCCCCTCCCTCCCCACCCCTTTATTCCCCTTGGCCCTCTTACCCCTAACCATACCCTACCCTCTCCCCTTCCCCCTCCCCCCTCACAAATCTCTCTCTCTCTGCTCACTCAATCCCTCCCACCCTCCCTATCTCTCACTCCCTCCTTCCCTCTCTGTCTCTCTCTGTCTCTCTCACTCAATCCCTCCCACCCTCCCTGTCTCTCTCACTCCCTCCCTTCCTCTCTCTCTCTCTCTGTCTCTCTCACTCACCCTCTCTCTCTCACACACACTCCCTCCCTCCCTTCCTCTCTCTCTCTCTCTATCTTTCTCTCTCTCACTCAATCCCTCCCTCCCTCCCTCTCTTCCTCCCTCACTGCCTCCCTTCCTCTCTCTCTCTCTTGGTCACTTCAGAGATTGATATATTAGGCAATATATCATCCTATACAGTCGTGATAGAATTCATAGGAGGGAGTGGCGGGGGTAGGGGGGGGTGGAGGGGTGGGGGAGTGGGGGTGGAGGGTGGGAGGGGGTGGGAGTGGGGTAGTGGGTGGAGGGGTGGGAGTGGGGGTGGAGGGGTGGGGAGTGGGGTGGAGGGGTGGGGGGCAGTGGGGGTGGAGGGGTGGGGGGTAGTGGTAGGAAGGGGGGTGGGGGTAGTTTCAGCTTTATGTCGATTCTTTCCTCATTTGTCTTTTCCCATTCTTTTATCATATATTTTTGTAATTTTCTTTTTTTTTACTTGTATGATCCGACTTTCATCTGCTTTTTATTCACACTTTTCATTATTTTTTTTCTCTTCTTTGCCTCTTTTATTCTCTTATTTTCTTCTAGTTTCCCATTTTAATGCTAATTCCCCTTTCTCCTCCCCTTTTCTTCGTATTTTTCATCTATATTCTCTTTCCTCCGTTATTTCAGCGTTTCCTTTCATTTCCTTTTCGTTATTTTCTGTTGTTCCTCTATTCTTGCTCCATTTTCTCTAGTGTCCTTCTTGTCTTCCTTTCTATCTTTCTCTCTTCTTATCCTCCTCTCCTCTTTCCCTATTTCCTTACTAATGTTTTCCTTTCTCTTTTCCTTCGCCTTTTCTCTTCTCATTTTCTTCTTGTATTTTCCTGTAATTTGGTTTCTTGACATTTTCTATTGCTATTTCCCCTTTCTCCTTCTATTTTCTTCCAGTTATTCCCCTCTCTCTCCAGTTCTTCTTCCATTTTCTTCACTCCTCATTCTAACACTTCCCATCTACCCACTAATAGCCCCCCCCCCCACCTACAATACCCCCATACCCCATATCGTGCCCCAACCTGCTCTCTTCTCTCTCCCTCCGCCCCCCCCCCCTACCCCACCTTCTCTCTCGCCCTCCACCCATACCCTCCTTTTCGTACCCCCACACCCTCCTCGTCCCTCCTCTCGTACCCCCACCCCATACCCTATTGCCCCCACCCCTCCCTCTCGCACCCCATACCCTCCTCGTACCCACCCCTTCCCCTCTCTCGTTCCCCCATACCCCCTCCTCCCTCTCCTCCCACCCCCATACCTTCCCTTTCCCACCTCCACCCTCCTCCTCCCACCCACAACCCCCATAACCCCTCTCCCCCCCTACCCATGGTCCAGCACTGCCCGCCCTCTTGGTACCTTTTGCGAAAGGCCAGCCGTGCATGCCGTGCATACCCACGCCATGCCCCCCAGCGCGGCCGAAATGCCCTTTGGCGGGGCATTTTTCCGACAAATCGTAAGAATCTTTGAAGGGCATACCTGTGGTGGCGATTTTTTTTTTCGTTTTTTTTCTTTCGTTTTTTTTCGTTTTTTTGTGTTTTAGTTTTTTTGTTGTTTTTTTTCTAGTTTTTTTTTCCCCCGTTTTTTCGTGTTTTTTTTTTTTGGGGGGGGGGGCGAGTCGCAGTTAGTTACATGTATTGTGGAAATGAACTGGACTTGCACTGCGCAATTGGATTGTATTTATGCGGTTAATTAGAGCGCTGACAAATATTAATGTCTCTGAAGATTTTTTTTCTTTTCTTTTTCTATGCGATATACTGAGATATGTTATGAGAGTATGAGTAATAAACATATCGAGGAGATATATGATGTTTTTCTCTCTTTCTTTTTCTTTTTTTCCCTTTTTTTACTTCACAAAAAGGTGGCCATTTTCAAGGTATCTTTTTTTTACGCGCATAACTGTTTAGATACCAGATTAAGATCAAATAATGATTTTTTTTTTCACACTGAAAGAAGATGAAAAATGATTGAACAAAACAGTCTGAATTACAGGAATGTTTCTTTCTTTCTCTCTTTCTCTCTCCGTCGTTCTCTTTCTCTCTCTCTCTCTGTCGTTCTCTTTCTTTCTCTCTCACTCTGTCTCTCTCTCTCTCTCTCTCTCTCTCCCTCCCCTTCTCCTTTCATCTCTCTCTCTCTCTCACCCCCCTTCTCTTTTCCACACTCTCTCTCTCTATCTCTCTCTCCTTCTCTTTCTACTCTCTCCTTCTCCCTCTCCCCTTCTCCTTTCCACTCCCCCCCTCTCTCTCTCTCTCTCTCATTTTTTGCAGTCCTACTCCTGACCCATTTCTGGATTGTGTCCCAAGCGTTACAGCATATTCCTTAGCCTGAGGGTTGTGGTTCACCCTTTTGGGGGAAATACCTACTTGTTCCCACGCTCTGCTATGGCGAATATTCTAGAATCGGGAACTTTTGCATTTCATGGGTTGGTGCGAAGGAGAGGAGGAGGATGGAGGGGTGGAGGGGAGGGGGGAGAGGGAGGGAGGGAGTGGAGAAGGAAGGAGGAGTGGAGGGGAGGGGGAAGAGGGAGGGAGGGAGTGGAGAAGGAAGGAGGAGGGGTAGAAGAGGAAGGAGGAGGGGTGGTGGGGGTTGAGGAAGAGGGAGGGATGGAGAGGGAGTGGAGAAGAGCGGAAGAGAAGGAGGGAGAAGGATGGATAAAGGGGAGATGGAAGAGAGAAGATGGAGGCAGAAAGAGGGAAATAGAAGGAGGGAGGAAGAGAGGGATCCGAAAGATAGATAGATAGATAGATAGAGAGAGAGAGAGAGAGCGAGAGAGATGGGAGAGAGAGAGAGAGAGAGAGAGAGAGAGAGAGAGACAGACAAACAGATATAAAAAACTGAAACCAATACAAAAAATAATAATAATAAAAAATAAAAAATAAAAAAAAGAAACACACAAAACCAAAACCAAATACAAGACCCACAAACAGAGAGAGACAGAGAAAGAGAGAACCACGAGAGGGAGAGGGCGAGAGCGTGGGGGAAAGGGGGAGAAGGGGTGAAGGGGTGGAAGGTGTGTGTGGGGGGGGGGATCTGTTGCCGGTCAGACGGTAGCCATGAGTAACCATTAAGCTCAGCCAGCCGTTGCCCACATAACCACCCTTAGAACACTCTCTCCCACGACCCCTGCTTGCCCCCTAGCCTTCTCATGCTCCCTTGCACCAACCCCTTTCTTATTCTTCTTTTTGTTGTCGTTGTTGTTATTCTTCATTTTTTTCTTCTTGTTCTTATTCCTCGTCTTGTTTTTGTTGTTCTTCTTTTTCTTCGTCTTCGTCTTCGTCTTCTTCGTACTCTTCTTTCTCTTCTTCTTCTTCTTCTTCTTCCACTTCTTCTTTTTTCCTCTTCCTCTTCTTCTTCTCCTCCTCCTCCTCCTTCTTCTTCTACTTTTTCTTCTTCTTCGTCGTCTTCTTTTTCTTCTATCTCCTTCTATTTCTTCTCCCTTAATCATATTAACTGTATCTTTATTTTTCCCGCTTCTCTCTCTTCTTCTATTTCTCCTTTTAACCCTTTACTATTTCACTCCAACCCTTTTATCGTTCCTCTTAACCCCTTTACCATTTCCATTAACCCCTTTGCCGTTCTCGTCAACCCCTTTGCCTTTCCTCTTAACCTCCTTCCCGGTCCTCTTAATCCCTTTGCCGTTCCCTTTAAACCCTTTGCCGTTCCCCGTAACCCCTTTGCCGTTCTCGTCAACCCCTTTGCCGGTCCTCTTAACCCCTTTCTCGGTCCTCTTAATCCCTTTGCCGTTCCCCTTAACCCATTCTCCTTTCTCGTTAACCCCTTTTCTGATTTTTAGAAACTTTGGGGACTATAGAAGGAAGGGGGTAAGGGGTGATGGGTGTAGAAAGGGGTTTGGAAAGGGAGAAGAGGGTAGGGGGGAAGGGGTAGGGGGGGTATCGAGGTGAGGGCGAAGATGGTGGAAGGGGTGAGGAGGAGAGGGGAAGGTGAGGGAGGGATGGGAGGAAAGGGGGAGGTGGAGAGGGTAGGGGAAGGTGAGCGAAGCGAAGGAGGGTAGGGAGAACGTGAGGGAAGAAGAGAGGGAAGGAAGGAAGGAGAGAATGATGGAGGGGAAGAAGGTGAGGAAGGAAGGATGAGGGGACGAGCAATATGAGAGAGGGAAGGAAAGAAAGAAAGAAAGAGGGAAGTTGAGGAAGAAAGGAGGGAGGGAAGAAGGTGAAAGAAAGGGAAGAAAGGAAGAAAGAGAGAAAGAAAGAAGAAAGAAAGACAGAAAGAAAGACAGATAGATACAGAGAGAAAGAAAGAAAGAAAGAAAGAAAGAGAGAAAGAGAAAGAAAGAAAGAAAGAAAGAAAGAAAGAAAGAAAGAAAGAAAGAAAGAAAGAAAGAAAGAAAGAAAGAAAGAAAGAAAGAAAGAGAGAGAAAGAAAAAAGAGAGAAAGAGAAAAAAGAGAGAGAAACAGAAAGAGAAAAAGAGAAGAGAAACAGAAAGAAAGAGAGACAGAGAGAGAGGAGCGAGAGAAGAAACAGGCGGACGAGCGAGGGAGGATCCAGTAATTCATTTAATAACTGGTTCTGATCGGGATTTGGACACGCGACATTGGTGGCTTGGGTTGGCGTTAATAAAGATGGATTTAATTAGCGATTGAAATTAGAGGGCGCTGCAAGAGGAAAGAGGTAAAAAAAGAAAGCCTTTTTCGGTTAGCGAGATAGGGTTACGTATGATATTGATCGTGAGTAACAGTAAAACATGGCGTATAAATAATTCGGTGAAATTGATAAACTGCCCAGTCAAAAAGCGAGAAAAAACACGTATAAAATCCTTTCTCGCACAAACAAAGCTGAAATATAAAAAATACTGTAGGAAGATAATAAAAAACGAATATAAAACATACTAAAAAAGGAAAAAATACTGCCACGACTCCCTCCATTATCACTCGTGTTATTACGTTTTATTGAATACATTCTGAAAACAAAATCGAACGATAAACGACCCAGTACAAAACTTTGTTAAAAGAAAAAAAAAATACTGCCACGGATCCCTCCATTATCACTCTCGTCCTTAGATTTAATTGAATAAGTTCTGAAAACAAAATCAAATAAACCCAGTACACAAACCTTGTCTTCACCTCCAGCATCCTCATCGGGAGAGCAGAACAGATGGCCTTCTCGTAGACCTGATGACCGGAACTCGGAGGCTGACCTTTGACCCGAAACAAAGCCATCTATTTGTTCATCTTCCTTCACATTCCAGAGATTCAAGGTTAGAAAAAAGGCGAGAGAGAGAGAGATAGAAAGAGAAAGAGAGAGAGAGAGAGACTGTCAACTTCCCACGGACTGGGAGTGTGTGAGTGGAAACTTGTGTTGTGTTAGTGGCTCTCTCTCTCTCTCTCTCTCTCTCTCTCTCTCTCTCTCTCTCTCTCTCTCTCTATATATATATATATATATATATATATATTTATATATATATATATATATATATACCTGATGTGGAACATCCACCACTAAAATTATTATGATCAGTCAAAATCCCCTAAAAATGAAATAATGATAATAACAATAATGATGGTAATAATAATAATAATAATTATTATTATTATAAAAAAGCTTCTGAAATAAAACATACAAAGTTTCCTGCTTCCTCCTCCGCCGCTGACCGGTCGAACGGCCACCGAGCGAGGGAGAACCGGCAGCCGAAGCGGGTCCGTATTCGGCCGAGAACCGCTTAAACAGGGATGGACTTACATGCCAGAACACTTCATTAGCACCGGAGCCTGGGAAGAGAATATGGATGGCCATGTAGCCGTGCATTAAGCCGAGGCTACTGATCACGCCGGTCGTAGTTCGGGAACCCATTACTTAGTGGCTTCTCTCTCTTGCCCAAGTCGTAATTAGGGTCGTCAGCGTGTCCTTATATCATTGGGATAATGCTCTGGGCTCCCCGGGCGGCTCTGGGAACGAGTCAGGGAGCGCGAGGCCGAATCTGATTTCTCGGCTCCTTGATGCGATCGTCCTGCCATTTCGTCTCATAGATGGCGCTGGCGTACTGACCACGCGGGAGATGACGGAGACCATATGGCGGGGTATTGGGTACAGTTTCATTTCACTGAGCTTCGGGTGAGGCGAGCGGCGACCGGACCTTGTTTATGACCCCGGCGGTTCATTGCGTCATTCTTAGTACAGCGCCCAATCAACAGATGGCATTTGTCGGGTCACTCCGAGAGCAACGTTCAGTCAACAGATGGCGCCGCTAAAAAGGAAATCCAAACAGCTGGGACCGTCAGCCACGGAGCCTCCTCTTTGGCCTCCTCCGTGACCAGGTCGAGGGCTTGTTTAGCTATGAATATAAATGCTGATTTGGGCTCTGCTTAGTGGCGGCGTTTGCAACACACACACACGCACACGCACGCACACACACAGGCTGCGTGACGACGGTTCGTGGTCTCCCAGCTCAGAGGTCGGACGTGGCCACTTGACCCACGTGTGCATGACGGCAACGGTTTGCTGGAGGTGCACGAACCTGGTAATGAGATAGGAAAAAAAAATGTATATATTTATGCACAGGTATATAGAACAAGAGTTTAGGAGCGGAGAAACAAAAGAGAAACCCGAAAACCGTGAAAGAAGCGTAGTCAACCACACCAACACGGGTAGTTGAAATATCCACCGGAAAATAATACGACAGAAAAAGAAAGAAATTATTAATAAAGAGAGAGAAAAAAAGAAAAGAAACAATAAATAATTTAAGCACGCAACATTAGCACATCATTTTGCCACTTTAGGAATCATTTCATTTTCCATTATTGGCCTTTTTTGACCACGTACACAACCCAGGAATG
>NC_091561.1:35713067-35715567 GCF_042767895.1 Penaeus vannamei | reverse complement strand
GTTGTTGTTGTTGTTTGTGTTTGTTTCCAGAAAAATGTTAGCAAATATTAATTTTCATATTTACTTACATTTGCGCGACGTATCACAAACCCTCAAGCCATTAATATATCTCCATGACTGAGTACAACATCCCATATAGTCATTATCTTTATTTGTCTCTACGCATTACGCTCATGTATGTGAATCATTTACGCATTTACGATCACGAGACCGTTCCCATGTGCACATCCGCGTATTTTTACCGGGTATGCACATTACCAGTAAACCGGTAAATGTGAAGTTCTGTAGCGTGACGATTTTTGTCATTATCGTAAAAATGAAAATCTCGAGACGTATTTGCGCCACATTGAGAACGCCAACCGGATGTTGTTGGTTCGCTTTATAAACTTATGGCCAGATTCGCCTTCTATTTTGCTCTCTTAAACTTCATTTTCCTTTTCATGTTTTTTTCTTCTTCTTCTTCTTCTTCTTTTCTTTCTTTTAATTGATTTTTATTCGAATTCTTTTGCTCTCTTAAACTTCATTTTCCTTTTCATGTTTTTTTTTTTTCTTCTTCTTCTTCTTTTCTTTTGTTTCTTTTAATTGATTTTTCTTCGAATTCTTTTGCTTTCTTAAACTTCATCTTCCTTTTCATTTTGTTTTATTATTTTTTTTCTTTTTATTGTATTTTCTTTGAATTCTTCTTCTTTTTCATTATCATAATTATGATCATTATTATCATTGTCATTATTATCATTATTACTAACAATATTATTTTCATCATTATCATTATCATAATTGTTATTATTGTTACCATCATTATTACTATCATTATTATTACTATCATTATCATTATCGTTATTAATGTAATCATTTTCATTATCACTGTTATTGTTAATATGATTATTATCATACCTGTTGTCCTTATCATTATAATTACTGTTATTATTGTTATCAATATTATTATATTCATTGATATCATTATCATTACAAACTGCTGCAGTTGTCATTATTGTTATCATTATCATTGTCATTATTACTACTATTATCACTGTAATTATCATCATCACCATTATCAGTATTATCATTATCATTGTTATTACTATTATTATTGTAATTGTTATTATTACTATTTAATTATTATTATCACCATCTTTTTTAGCATCATCAATTTTATCAATATCATTTCTATTACCATGATAATAACAACGATTATTATTATCATTACCACTGTCATTATCATTATCATAATGATAATTACTAATATTATATCAGTATTATCATTATCACTATAATCATGATCATTATCATTTCCATCATCGTTATCATCATTATTATTACCATTTTCGTTATCATCATTATATCTCAAACAAAAGGAGATAAAGAGAAAGAAAGGGAGATAAAATGGGGGGGGGGTGTACAGGAGAGGCAGAACAAGCAAATCAGAGACAGGAGACAGAGGAAGATAAACCAGACGACACAGCTAAACAAAAGAGAATAAATAGCGGCATAGAAATGAACAATAAGAAGAGAGGAAAGAGAAAGACAAAGAGAATATAAATTCCCTTGCTCTCTCTCTCTCTCTCTCTCTCTCTCTCTCTCTCTCTCTCTCTCTCTCTCTCTCTCTCTCTCTCTCTCTCTCTCTCTCTCTCTTCTTTCCTTTCATTCTCTTGTTCCTTCTTTCTCTTTTTTCCCAATTCCTTTCCATTCCTATTTCCCTCTTCCTCTCTTTCTCCCCCATTCCTACCTAATATTTTTTTCTCTCTCTCCTCTCCCTCCTTACCAGGTGTCCCTCTCCCCACTCTCCCCCAACTTCCCCATCCTCACTTACTCCACCTCATACACACCCCCAACCACTTCCCCTTCCCTATCCACTCCCCCCACCCACTCCACTCTCTCCATCCAAGTTCTTCCTCCCTACTCATCAACCCCACCCTAACTCCATTCCCAACTTCTCCCTTCTCCCCTTCCCCTCAGTCCCCACATCCCTTCCCCACCTTAGAAAATCCTCTCTACTCCCAATTCTCACCCTTCCCTCAATTCCCAACTCACTACCTTCTCTCTCTCCCTACCCCTACCCCCAACTCCCCCTTCCCTCAATCCCCCACCATCCCCTCCCCTCACCACCAATTCACCCCCTTCCCTTCCCTCCCCCATCCCCCACATCCTCTCCCCTCAATCCCCAACTCCCCACTTCCCTCCCTCCCCCATCCCTCCCACCCTCCCCTCCCCTCCCTCAACCCCCAACTCATCCCCTCCCTCAGTCCCCAACTCACCCCCTTCCTCCCCCCCATCACATTCCCTTCCCTCAATCCAACTCCTGTCCTCCCCACCATCCCCTCCCCTCCCCCACCTTTATATCCCCACCATCCCCTCCCTCTCCCACCATCCCACCCCCTTCCCTCCCATCCCCCACCCTCCCACTCCCCCCATAACCCCCTCCCCCTCCCGATCCGCCTCGCAAGACTCCCACCGTCGGTTCCTCGCGGCCATCGGAAGGAGCCAGCTCGTCGCCTTCGCT
>NC_091561.1:35705567-35708067 GCF_042767895.1 Penaeus vannamei | reverse complement strand
TGGGCTAAATGGACTAAGTGGGCAGGATGAGCCAGATGTGTTGAGTGGGTAAGGTCTAGATAGTATGAGAGGTCAAAGTGGGCTACATAGTCAGAGTAGACAAAGTGGGCTAAATACTCTGAGTGGGCAAAGTGGGCTAGATAGTCAGGGTGAGCAAAGTGGGCAGTGGCTAGCCAGTCAGGGTGTGCAGGGTGGGCGGTGGGCGTGGGGATCTCTCGGACAGTCGCTGAATTTAGATACAGCTGAACATCTGTGAAGTCAGTAATATCCGGCAAAAGATATATTGCTTTTGGTTGAAGATAGAGATGAGGAGGGAGAGAGGGAGGAAGGAGGGAGGGAGGGAGGGAGGGAGGGAGGGAGGGTATGAGGGGATGAGGGGAGGGAGGGAGGAGGGTGTGAGGAAAGGAGGGAGGGAGGGAGGGGATGAGGGAGGTAGGGAGGGAGGGAAGGAATGAAGGGGAGAGGAAAGGAGAGAGTGAAAGAGAGAGGAGGGAAGGGGGGAGGGAGGAAGGAGGGCGTGAGGGAGGAAGGAGGGCGTGAGGGAGTGAGGGAAGGAAAAAGGAGAGATCGAGGGAGGGAGGAGGGCGTAGGGGAGGTGAGGAAGGGAACAAGGATTGGATGGAGGAAGAAGTGAAAGAGGGAGTAAGGGAGGGAAGAAGGAAGAACTAAGAGTGGAGAGAATAGAGCAGGGAAGATAAAGGAGGCTATAATAGAGATAATAAGGAGAAGGAGAAGAGAAAATAGGAGGGAAGAAGGAGGGGAATAGGGAACGAGGGATTGAGAAAGGGAAGGAGGAAGGGAAAAAAAAGAAAATGAAAAGGTTGGAAGGAGAGAAAGTAAGAAGAAGAGAGAACACGAAAATAAGAGATGGAGAAAGAGGAGGAAGGGGAAGATGGAAGCAAAATAAGGAAAATATATAAAAAAAAATGTATATATAATTAAAGGAAAATTGTTAGCAACATCAGTGAGAAAGGGTACATAAGATGCATAAGAATAAGAATAAAACAAAAATAAAAAATGAATAAATAAAAGAATAAGAATAAGAACAAAAACAAAAATAAGGACACATATGAGAATAAGAACAAGAACAAAAATAAGAATAGGAATATATATGAGAATAAGAATAAGAATAAATATAAGAATTGAAATAACAAAAATGAAAATAAGAATGAATATAAGAGTAAAAACAGGAACATAAGTAAAAATAAGAATAAACATAAGAATAAGTATAGGAACAAAAATGAAAATGAGAATAGATAAAAGAATAATAATAAGAACAAGAATAAGAATAGCAATAAATATAAGAATAAAAACAAGAATGAATAAAAGAGTACAATTAATAAGAAAATAGATAAAAATAGAAATAAGAATGAGAATTAAAACGAAAATGATAAAGAATGAGAAGAAGAATGCGAATGAGAATAGAATGAGAGTGAGAATAAGAATCATAAAAAAATATGAATTAGATTAACAACATAAAGAAAAAAATATATAATAAAATGTATTCATAAAATACCACCTTCTGTCCTCTTTTTATCCTTCGTCTCTTTTTATCAATCAGCCTTTGTCTCTCCTCCTCTTCATTAATTCCCTGTTCATTGATTTCATTACCATTATTTTCTTCTTTTCCTTCTTTTTCTTCCCATTATCTTCTCTTCCTTCTGCCCTTCTTCTCCTCTCGCGCCCATTACCTTCATCAACCTCAAATGTCCATCAATCTCTCTCTGCCTCTCCCAACCTTCATCAAATCTCCATCTCCCTCCTCCCTTCACCCCCTCCTACAACCCCCTACCTCCCTCCCCCCACTTCCCGCACTCATTCAGCCCTCTCCTCTCCCCCTCTTCCCCCTACCCTCCCTCCACTTTACCCTCGACACCTCCCCCTACCGTCCCTCTCCCTCCCCCCCTCCCTTCCCCACCCCCTCCCCCTACCATCCTCTATCCCCCTCCCCCTCCCCCCGCGTCTTACAGCATCATCCCTGGAGGCAAATCACCTCCGGACGTTACCCCTCCCCCTTCCCTCTCCCCTCTCGCCCCCTCCTCCTACTAACAGTTCCATACCCTCTTTATATGTCTCTAACCCCCTCCCCCCGCCTTCCCTCTCTCTCTCTCTCTCTCTCTCTCTCTCTCTCTCTCTCTCTCTCTCTCTCTCTCTCTCTCTCTCTCTCTCTCTCTCTCTCTCTCTCTCTCTCTCTCTCCATACCCTTTTTTCATCTCTCTTCTCCCTCACTCTTTCTCTCTCTTTTATTTTTACTCAATTGTTTTTCTTTTCCTCTTTCCCTTCTTCCTTTCTCTGTGTATTACCTTCTCTTTTATTTTCTCCCACTACCCCTATTCTTCTTCTTCTCTTTCTCTCCTCCTTCTATCCCTCTTTCTTTCGTCTCAGATCCCTCACCATCTCCTTCCTCCCCCAACCTCCTCTCTTCTCTCTTCTCCATCCCCTCTATCTCCCTCCTTCGCCACCACTCCTTCTCTCCCCTTCTCCCTTCTTTCGTCTCGGG
>NC_091561.1:35623067-35635567 GCF_042767895.1 Penaeus vannamei | reverse complement strand
ACATACTGGTATAGATAGACAGATGCATAGACAGAACGCGAAAGAGCGAGAGAGAGAGAACGCGAGAGAACGTGGTATTTCGACCTATTTTCTCACACTCACTCGTAGTCTCTGACCTTTGTCTTCCTCGCCATCATCTTATTATGCAACTATCATCTCCCTTCTCCTCTGCCTTCTCCCCTCCCCCTCTTCCCCTCTGCTTTATCAGGCTCTCTTCCTTCCGCCTTCTGTCGCTTTGTTTTTTCTTCTATTTCTTTTCTGTCTTTTCTCCCTTCTTCTTCTTCTTCTTCTTTTCCTTTTTTCGTTTTCTTTGCTTCGGATTTCTCTTATTTTTATTTCTTATATCTCTACTCTCTCCTTTGCTTTATCAGGCTCTCTTGCTTCCGCCTTCTCTCGCTTTGTTTTCTCTTCTATTCTTTCCTGTCTTTTCTCCCTTCTTCTTCTTCTTCTTTTCTTTTAGATTTCTCTTATTTTCATTTTTTATATCTCTTTTTTTCTTCTCCCATTCGCGTTTTCCTCTCTTATTTTTCTTTCTCTTATTCTCTGACTGTCTCCCTTCTTTCTCTTTCTGTCCATTTCATTCCATCAAACAGACACACATCACTCATTCCCTAAAAAAAAAAAAAAAATTAAATAAATAAAATAAATAAATAAATAAAAGAAAGAAAAAAAATCTTTATTTCTTATCTCCCATACGACCCCATCTCTACCCAGCTTGACCTCACATGACCTCTTCTCCCCTCCCTCTTGTCACCTCCCTCCCTCCCTTTTTGCCTCCCTTCTCTCTCCCTCCCTCCTATTTCTCCCTTATTTTTTCTACTGTTCTTCCTTTCGTCCGTTATTTCTTCTGTTTCTCCTTTCTTTCTTATCTTTCTCCTTCCTTGCTCATCTCCCTTACTCACTCACTCATTATCTCCCTTAACTCCCTTTCTCCATCCATTTATCCATCTATCCCTCCATCCATCCACCCAAGAGGAGAGGGTAGGAAAGGATGAGAAGGCGAGAAGAGAGCAGGGAGTAGAATGAGAGAGAGAGAGAGAGAGAGAGAGAGAGAGAGAGAGAGAGAGAGAGAGTGAAAGATGTGAAAATAAACCCCGACAGGAAACGAGAGAGATGAAATGAAAATCACGAAACAAAAACGACATCCAAAATAATCACACGATAAATACAGAAAAAAGAAACAAACGATATCAAGAACGAAGCCCCCCCCCCAAATAATAATAATAAATAAATAAATAAATAAATAAAATCAATAAATAAGAAATAAAGAGGCGAATAAAAGTAAAGACAGAACATTAAAAAGGAGAAAAAAAAAACAAGAATAGAAAGTGATCCAGACCCAGTCAGTGCCACGAGTCCCCAAGTGCCACTTACGGGCCGGAAGGAAGGTGTCGTCGCCGTGATTGTAAAAAATAAAAAAATAATAAAAGAAATGATAAAAAAAACATTCCGAGAAAAAAAGAAGTATAGGAATTAAAGAAGAAGAAGATAAAAAACAAAAAACAAAGATGACATTCCGAGGAAAAAGAAGCATAGGAAGTAAAAAAGAAGAAGTAGAAGAAGAAGAAGAAGAAACAAGATGATATTCCGAGAAAAAATAAGCAATGGAATTAAAAAAAAAAGAGAGAAAAAAAAAGAAAGAATAGGACCCGAGTCACATGATCGGGCGTGCGGTGGGCGGCTGATCGGCAGGATGGGCGGAAGGAGGAAGAGAAAGTAGTCCGATAAAATAGATGGAAAGAGAAAGTAGGAGATGATGATATAGATGAAAAAAAAAAATAAAACAGTAATGATAATACATGAAAACATAGCAGGAGGGAAGGAAACGAATGGAAGGAAGGAGACAAGGAGAAAGTGAATGAAAACATGAAAATGCAGAGACGCAAATAAACAGAAATACACAAGGATGAGAATACGGAAAGAGGGAGGATGGAAAAGAAGTAAGAGGAAATAGAATAATAGGGGAGAAACGGTGGGAGAATACAGAGGAGGATGAGAGGAGGGAAGAAGGAGAGATAGGAAGGAGGAGATAGAATGATGAAAAGAGGAGGTAGGAGGAAACAAATAAAACAGACAAGAGGGAGGATTGGAAGGAAGCTAAAAAGAAGAAAACAAGAATGGAAAGAAAATGAAGAGGAAATAGCCGAAGAAGAATGAGAGAGAATGAAAAGCTAAAAGAGGAAACAGAAAGAAGGGAAGGACCGGTAAGAGGAAACCGCACAGAAGGCAGAAGAGGGGAAAAACAAGCAAAATAGAGAAGAAGAAGAAGGAGAAGAAAGCATGAAATAGAAAAAAAATACGGAGAAACGCAAGAGGAGGAGAGAAGAGAGAAGGGTGGAGAACAAGAGGGGAAAAAAGAGAAGAAAACAGACAAACGGAGAGAGAGCGAGAGAGAATGAATCAAGAGAGAGCGAGAGAGACAAAGACAGAAAGAAAAGAAACAAGAAAACAACCCGGAGAGACAGAGAGAAAGAGTAAAAAAAAAAAAAAAACACCAAAACCGGGAAGGTAGGAGAAGTAGAAGCATAGGAGGGAAGGGGAGTTTGGGGAGTTGACGTGTAGTCCAGGAGTGACCCTGCTACCGGGTCAGAGGTCGACGGGCAATTACTCCCGCGACGTGACTCTGCAACTGCAATCACGGGCGAGACGCGGGGACCTTCAGGGACCTTTGCAGCAGTGTCGCTTTCCTGGAGGAGGTGATCGCGAGGGGAGGCCGTCGGGGTCAGGAGATCCCCCTAGCTCGCTTGCTTGCTTGCTTGGGCGTCTTGCTTGGGCGTCTTGCTTGATTGTGCGTCTACTTGCTTGTGCGTGCGTCTTGCTTGCGCGTCTTGCTTGCTTGTTTGTTCATGCGTCTTGCTTGCTTGTGCGTGTATCTTGCTTGCTTGCTTGTGCGTGCGTACGTCTTGCTTGCTTGTTTGTGCGTCTCGCTTGCCTTTCTTCTCCTCCTCCTCCTCCTCTTCCTTTTCTTTTGCTCCTCCTCGTTTCACTCCTACTATTACTCTTCCTCCTCCTCATTTTGCTCCTCCTCCTCTTACTCTTACTCCTCCTATTCCAATTCTTCCTCTTCCTCCTCCTCCTCTTGCTCCTCCTTTTCCTCTTCCTCCTCCTCCTCTTCCTCCTCTTTCTCCTTGGGCCTTGGTTTTTTGTCTTTGTGTCTCTCTCTTCTCTGTCTGTCTATCTCTGCCTCCTCTCTCTCTCTCTCTCTCTCTCTCTCTCTCTCTCTCTCTCTCTCTCTCTCTCTCTCTCTCTCTCTCTCTCTCTCTCTCTCTCTCTCTCTCTCTCTCTCTCTCTCTCTCTCTCTCTCTCTCTCTCTCTCTCTCTCTCTCTCTCTCTCTCTCTCTCTCTCTCTCTCTCTCTCTCTCTCTCTCTCTCTCTCTCTCTCTCTCTCTCTCTCTCTCCTCTCTCTCTCTCTCTCTCTCTCTCTCTCTCTCTCTCTCTCTCTCTCTCTCTCTCTCTCTCTCTCCCTTTCTCTCTCTCTCCATTTACTTTCTCACCTCCCCTCTCTCACCCTCCAATTACCCTCTTTCTTTTCCTCCCCTTTCCTCCATCTCTTTTTCCTCCCCTTTCGTCCCTCCCTCTTTTCCTCCCTCTCTCTCTGTCTTTCTCTCCTTCTCCCCAATTATACAGACAGAAGGGAAGCCCAAAATAGGACCCCATCACAAAGCGGAAGGAGTCCCCCCTCCCCCCTTCCCCCATCGACTGGACATGCACCACTACCCCTTCATGGTCATGCGATCCCCCCCCCTCCCTACTCCTACACACTCCCCTACCCCTCCCCCTACCTTCTTCGCAGCCATCTTTTGATTTTAGCCCATACTTTTTTTTCTTTTTTTATATTTTTTATCTTCGAGAATGTATTAATCGTTTTTTTTCTCTCTCCCTGTTTTGTTGGATAATCTTTTTCTTGTATTTTTTTCTTCTTATTCTTTATTTTATTTCTTTTTCCTACCGTAGGAGGAAGGAGAAAGGTCGAAAGGAATATCGGAAGTGAGGAAAAAATAAAAATGAAAGAAGTTATTATGTAAAACAGAAGAAATTAATAACCAAACCGTTTACAGACAGATAGACAGACAGCCATACACATAAATTGAAAGACACAGAAACAAACAGAAGTATAAAGGTGACTTAAACGTTTACATGAGAAAGGCAGAGACAGAGAAATACGGAGAGAGACACAAATGCAGAGACAGAAAGAGGGATAGAGAAGGAGGTGGAGACAGAGACTCAGATCCAACGATAAGTTCGCAAAGAGATAGATGGATAGATAAATAGAGTGAGAAAGAGAGAGAAAAAGAGAGATAAGGAAAGTGAGAGAGAGAGAGAGAGAGAGAGAGAGAGAGAGAGAGAGAGAGAGAGAGAGAGAGAGAGAGAGAGAGAGAGAGAGAAGAGAGAGAGAGAGTGTATAAATTGATAATTTAACAGACAGAAAAAATCGATAGATAGATAGATAATCAGACACATAGAAAAAGATAAACAAATAGAGAGATAAGGTAGGCAATGAACTAAACAAATAGAGAGATAAGGCAGGAAAGGAAAGAAAACAGATCGAGATACACGTAGAGAGAGAGAGAGAAAGAAAGAGAGAAAGATAGAGACAGAAATAGAGATAGAGATAGAGAGATAGATAGATAGAGATAGAGATAGAGAGAGAGAGAGAGAGAGAGAGAGAGAGAAAGAGAAAGAGAAAGAGAGAGAGAGAGAGAGAGAGAGAGAGAGAGAGAGAGAGAGAGAGAATAATAAAAAAGAAGTATGGAAGAGGAGGCGGTCCTCCGGAGGGTCAATGGGGGCGAGGTCATGCTGTCTTTGTGAGCGGCGATGCGGTGGGAGCGACGGCGCCTGACCTAGGGCCTCCTCCACCTCCTATATCCTCTTCTGTCGCTGCCTCCACCTCCTCCTCCTCCTCCTCCACCCTCTTCTGTCGCCGCCTCCACCTCCTCCTCCACCCTCTTCTGTCGCTGCCTCCACCTCCTCCTCCTCCTCCTCCACCCTCTTCTGTCGCCGCCTCTCCACCTCTCCTCCTCACCTTCCTTCCTTTCCTCTTCTGTCGCTGCCTCCACCCTCCTCCTCCTCCTCCTCCACCCTCTTCTGTCGCCACCTCCACCTCCCTCCTCCTATCCTCTTCTGTCGCCTCCACTGCCTCCACCTCCCTCCCTCCTCCTCCTCCACCTCCTTCACCTCCTCCACCTCCTTCCTCTCCTTCTTCTTCTTCCTCCCTCCACCTCCTCCTCCTCCACCTCCTCCTCCTCCACCTCCTCCTCCTCTCCTCCACCACCACCACCACCTCCTCCTATTCCTCCTCCACCTTTTCCTCCACCTCCTCCTCCTCCTCCTCCTTCCTCCTCCTCCTCCTCCACCTCTTCTTCCTTCCTCTATCTCCACCTCCACCCTTCCACTTCTTCCTCCACCCTCCTCCTTCTTCTTCCTTCCCTTCCTTCCTTCCTTCCTTCCTTCCTTCCACCACTTCCTCCCACACTCTCTTCCTCTTCCTCCTCCACTCTCCTTCCCTTCCTTCCTTCCTTCCTTCCACGTCCTTCCTTTCCTCCTCCTTCACACGCTCCTTCCTTTCTTTTCCATTTTCATTTGATGCCACTTCCACTCTTCCTTTTCCTTCCTTCCTCCTTCCTCCTCCTCCTCCTCCTCCTCCTCCGCCCGTTGGGAAATTCTCTCGTTCCGGCGCGGGAGGCCAGTGCGTGACCTCCTCCGTGAGTGTGCGTGAATGCGGGTGGGTCTGGGTGCGTGAGTGTGTGCGTGATTGTGTGCGTGTGTGTGTGAGTGTGTGTGTGTGTGTGTGTGTGTGTGTGTGTGTTTCTGTGTTTGTGTGTGTGTGTGTGTGTGTGTGTGTTTCTGTGTTTCTGTGTGTGTTTGTGTTTCTGTGTTTGTGTGTGTGTGTGTGTGTGTGTGTGTTAATGTGTGTTGGTTTGTGTGTGTGTGCGTAAACACGTATACATAGTCCGTGAATATAGATCTATACGTATTGATAAAACCCTGTGCACGCGCAGTGTGTGCATATAAACACCATGTGTACGTAAGACCGTGTAAGTACCATGTCCCGCCAGGCGCCATGACCTCTCGTGACCTTTTCTGTTTCTTGTCACCCACATTGTTATGGATCTTTGCAAAGGAAGCGCGAGGGTTTGTCTTAAAGAAGTCTCTGTACAGCGTTGGTTTATCTGATTAAAGTAATTGATGGTAATGCTGTGTTTGGAAGTTTTTTTTCTTTGGAGGGGGGGTGTTATTTTTAAGGTTATTTCTGGAATTATTTGTTTGGAAGTTTTTTTTTTGTATTTTTAAGGTAATTTCTGGAATTGTTTGTTTGGGATTTTTGTTTGTTTGTTTGTTGTTGTTGTTGTTGTTTTTTTGGTATTTTTATAGGTTATTTTTGAATTGTTTGTTTGGAAGTTTTTTTGTTTGTTTGTTTTTTTTTTGGGGGTATTTTTAAGGTTATTTCTGGAATTGTTTGTTTGGAAGTTTTTTCTGGTTTCATTTGTTTTGACGTTGTGAAGCTTTTTTTTTTTTAAGGTTATTTCTGGAATTGTTTGTTTGGAAGTTTTGTTTGTTTGTTTGTTTTGTTATTGTTGTTGTTTCGGTATTTTTAAGGTTATTTCTGGAATTGTTTGTTTGGAGTTTTTTTTTTGGGTTTGTTTGTTTTGATGTTGTTGTTTTTTTTTTTTGCTATTTTTAAGGTTATTTCTGGAATTGTTTGTTTGGAAGTTTTTGTTTGTTTGTTTTGATGTTGTTGTTGTTGTTTTTTGGTATTTTTAAGGTTATTTCTGGAATTATTTGTTTGGAAGTTTTTTTTGTTTGCTTTGTTGTTGTTTTTTTGGTATTTCTAAGGTTATTTCTGGAATTGTTTGTTTGTAAGTTCTTTTTTGTTTGTTTGTTTGTTTGTTTTGTTGTTGTTGTTTTTTGGTATTTTTAAGGTTATTTCTGGAATTGTTTGTTTGGAAGTTCTTTTTTTTTGGGGGGGGGATTATTAAGGTTATTTTTGGGAATGGTCCCCGCTGTTTGTAATTATCGTTATCAATAATATCGTTGCTTTTCTTTAATCTTCATTATTATTGTTATTCATTTTATCATTGTTATTGTTATTTCCCTTCCCATCATATTCTTGTTATAATGATCATTGTTGTAATTGTCTTTATTGCTTTTATCATTGTTATCCCTATCATATCTATTATCATTTTGTTACTGTTATCACCATCATCACCATCATCATTACCATCACCATCACCACCATCATCATCATCATCATCATCATCATCACCACCACCATCATCATCATCACCACCATCATCATCATCATCATCATCATCATCATCATCATCACCATCACCACCATCATCATCATCATCACCACCATAATCACCATCATCACCATCATCACCATCATCATCATCACCATCACCATCATCGCCCTCATCACCATCATCATCATCATCATCATCACCATCATCTTCATCATCATCATCTTCATCATCATCACCATCATCATCACCACCACCATCATCACCACCATCATCATCATTCCCATCACCCTCATCACCACCATCATCCCCATCATCATCACCATCATTCCCATCACCCTCATCACCATCATCATCATCCCTATCACCCTCATCACCACCATCATCATCATCATCATCCCCATCATCATCATCATCATCACCATCATCACCATCATCACCACCACCACCATCATCCCCATCACCATCATCACCATCATCACCACCATCATCACCATCATCATCATCATTTACATCCTCAAGATTTTCAAACAAATACACCCTTTTATAGTCTTTGCCAACAAAAAATATATATTGCAGATGAGTCATGTATAAGTCATGTATTTAATCTAATTAATTTATGAATATTTTTATGTCTAGTAAGAATAGTAATGCATGATAATGACAGTTTATTAATAATAAGAAATAGCTTTGGGAATACTAATGATGATGTTAATTGCTATAACTTGGATATCATGATGAAGCAGTATTGGTGGTGAAGAGTGTGATGGTGATGATATTGAAGATAAGGATGGTATTTTCATCATCTTCATCATCCTTTTCTTCTCCTCCTCTTCCTCCTTCTCCACCACCTCCACTATTACCACCACACTACCTCCTCCTCCTCCATCACCACCACCACCACCACCTCCTCCTCCTCTTCTTCCCTCTCCTTCATTTTTTTTCTTCTTCTTCTTCTCCCTCTACGTCCTCCTTTTCCTCCTCCTCCTCTTCCACCTTCACCTCCTCCTCCTCCTCCTCCTCCTCCTCCTCCACCCCTCCTTTCACCCCCACCACCTCCACCGCCACCTCCCGCGCCCCCTCCCCCTTTTCACCCCTACTACTCACCACCTCCTCCCTCCTTCCTCCTCCCTCCCTCCCTCCCTCCTCCTCTCCTCCTCCTCTTCCTCCTCCTCCTCTTCCTCCTCCTCCTCCTCCTCCTCGTCTCTTCCTCCCTTCCTTCTCCTCCTCCTCCTCCTCCTCCTCCTCCTCCTCCTCCTCTTCTTCCTCCTCCTCCTCCTCCTCCTCCTCCTCCTCCTCCTCCTCCTCTTCCTCCTCCTCCTCCTCCTCGTCTCTTCCTCCAATCGCTCCATCATTTCGTCACGTGTTCGCTAATTACCTTCGTGTTAAGTGCCATTCGACAACAGTTCTCGGTACACGTGTCCCAAGATCCGTTTTCTTTATATCTATTTCTCGCTATGACTCACGTATTCTAAAGCTGTTTGTGAAATTGTTTATCTTATCTTTGTATGTAGGAGGTTATCATCTTTATTCTTTTTTATCTTCCTCTTTCTGTTTGTTGTGTCTTTATTATGGTCCTGTTTTTTTTTTTTGGTTTATCTTATCTTTGTATGTTGGAGGTTATCATCTTTATTTTATTTTCTTATCTTCCTCTTTCTCTTTGTTGAATCTTTATTATGATCCTGCTTTTTTTTTATCTTCTAATTCTTCATTTCTGTGGTTTTCTTTAGCGTTATGAACCGTTGGTTTCTTTTCATTTTGCCTTGTTCTTTTCTTATCGTTTTTTCCCCTTTGACTAATATACTCTCTGTCTCCCCCCCCTCCTCTCTCTCTCTCCTTCTTCTCTTTATTTGTCTATGTCTAATTATCGGACTATCTACTTATTTACCAGCCTATCCATCTATCCATATATCCATCTATGTACCTACCTACATATTATCTATCTGTCTATTTATCTAATTATCAATCTACTTATCTATCTGTCCATCTATTTATGTATCTAGTCTACCTACCTGCGTATTATATAATTATCATTTAATTAAGCCTGCCTACTTTCGTATTATATAATCTATCAACTTCTCTCTCTCTCTCCCTCTTTATCCCTTTTTCCCTTTCCCTTCGTGTCGCGTCCTTTTCTCATGCAACTCATTCTCGTACCCTATAACCTCATTTGACCCTCCTCCCCGCCATCCCCTCCCCACCTCCACCCACCCCCTATCAGCGCTCTTCTCCCTTTTACCACCATCCCTTCCCTCCTTCTTTCCCCACCATCTCCTCCCCTTCCCTCCTCCCCCCCCATCCCATCTCCCTTCCCCTACCTTCCCATACCCTCCCCTTCCCCACCATCTCCCTCCTCCCCCTTTTACCACCATCCCCTCCCTACCCCTCCCCCACCCCCTATCACCGCTCCTCCCTCTTTCCCCACCATCCCCTCCCCTCCCCTTTCCTCCCCCCATCCCCCCAACCCATCAGCGCTCCTCTCTGGCACACCTAAGAACGGGCACCCAGCAGGCACCTCCGTTCTCCCCTCCATAATAGCCATCGTCAGCCTCATAAACTCTCATGATCTTCACTACCTCATAGTCCTCTCTCGCCCTCTCATCTCGCTTTCACCTCATGCAAATAGTATCTTTTTTTTAAGCAAGTTTGTGATTATTTTCGAAAATGTTTTTCTTTTCTTTCTTTTTCTTTTGTCTCTTCTTCTTTCATTTTTTCCTTCTTCACCTTATGTTTCTTTCTATTAGTCTTTTCCTTCTCTTCCTCCTCCTTCTTCTTCAACTTCTTCTCCTCCTTCTTCTCCTCCTCCTCCTCCTCCTCCTCCTCCTCCCTCACCTTCCACCACCCACCTATTCCCCATTCATCTTAATTTCACTTTTTCATTCCTTTGTACTAACCCACCCCCGCCCTCACCTTCCCCCACCCCTCCCCTGTGCCCTCGCCTCCCCCTCTCCCCCCCCCCCCCTGCCCTTGCCTCCCCCCCCGTGCCCTCCCTCTACCCCCCCCCCCTACACGCCCTCATTATTGGCCCTAATCTCTGGCACTCACTGAGAGCGAGAAGGCGAGTGGCACCCTCATTGTGATTCGGTGATTCGGCGATTCGGTAATTCGAATCACTTCCTGCGACAGGACGTTGCGAAGCCTCGTGATTGGGTAAGACTGGGCGCCCGCAGTTCGAAGCCGCGGGTGAAAGCGCGGGCGTGCGGGCGGGCGGGTGCTTGTGTGTGCTGTGGGTAGGGGTGAGGGGGTGAGGGTAGGGGGTGAAGGGAGGGAGTGGAGGGAGGGATGTATTGGGGGAATAGGGGTTGTGTGTATATTTGTATTCGTGCGCGCGCGCGCGCGCGCGCGCGTGTGTGTGTGTGTGTGTGTGTGTGTGTGTGTGTCAGCGCGTGTGTGCGTATGTGAGTCCGTGCCTACGTGTATTTGAGTATACACATGAGCTTATTCACATTTGTATATCTGCAAAGCTTCTTAGACACCCACACACGCACACACAACACACACACCTGATCCCTCAAAAAAAAAAAATAAATAAAAAATAAAAAAAATAAATAAAAAATAAAATGCACGTCTTCTAATGTGGATTTTCAAAAGCATCGACAGCGCGAAAAAGGCCGTCCCAAAAAGGCCGCGAATCGTTTTTCCACTTAGGGTTAATTAAGGGCTCTCAAAGAATGATCACGTCGACTGGGAGAAATCACTGTGATCACTTCATCAGCTTCTGAAGATTGGTGTTTGGGTTGCTCTTTGAACTCGTCCAGGTTTTCCCTTCTTCCTATTCTCTCTCTTCTCCTTTCTTTCCTCTCTTCTCCTTTCTTTCCTCTCTTCCTCTTCGCTCTTCTTTCTATTCTCTTTTTTTTTCCTTTATTCCCCTTCTCTCCTCTTCCTCTCTTCTCTTTTCTCTGCTTCTCCCCTCTCGTTCTTCTTCTTTCTTTCTTCTCTCTTCTCCTTCTCTTCTCTTCCTCTTCTATTTTCTCTGCTTCTGCCCTCTCCCCATTCTCCCT
This sequence comes from Penaeus vannamei, assembly GCF_042767895.1. Classification (NCBI taxonomy): domain Eukaryota; kingdom Metazoa; phylum Arthropoda; class Malacostraca; order Decapoda; family Penaeidae; genus Penaeus; species Penaeus vannamei. The sequence continues at coordinate 35,624,322 of NC_091561.1, read as the reverse complement.
CTTCTTCCTTTCTTTCCTCTTTTCCCCTTCTCTCTCTGTCCCCATTCTCCCTTCTCTCCTCCTCCTCCTCTCTCCTTTTCCTTATGTCACTTTCACCTCTTTACTCCCCCCTTTCTCTCCTCTCCCTTTTTCCCCTCACCTTGCCTTTCCCTCCCCCCCTTCCTTCTCTCCTCTCCTTCCTTACTCCTCTACCCATCTCCTCCCCACTCTCCTCCCCTTCCCCTTCTCCTCTCCCCCCCTCCTCTTTCTCCCCAACCCTCTTTCTCCTCTTCCATCCCCCATCCTCCCTTTCTTTCCCTTTCATCCCCCTCTCTTTTACCCTTTCCTCCCCCTTCCCTTCTCTCCTTCCCCCCTCCCTTCTTACCCTTTCCTCCCCCCTCCATTCTTCTCCATCCCCTTCTTTCTCCTCTTCCAACCCCCACCCTCCCTTCTCTTCCCTTCCCCCCCACCCTTCTACCCTTTCCTCCCCCTCCCTTCTCCCCTTTCATCCCCCTCCCTTCTCTCCTTCCTCCCTCCCTTCCCTCCCTCCCCCCTCCCTTCTCTCCTTCCCCCCCACCCTTCTACCCTTTCCTCCCCACCACCTTCTCTCTTTCCTCCCCTCCCTTCTCCTCTTCCATCCCCCTCCCTTCTACCCTTTCCTCCCCCATCCCACCCTTCTCTCTTTCCTTTCTCTTCCCCCCTCCCTTCCCTCCCTCCCCTCCCTTCCCTCCCTCCCCCATTCTTTCAGAGGAACCCCGCATTCCGGAGCACGCGAGGTCAGGTCTCCAGCCATTACATCGGCTTCATGAGTGAGTCTTCAAGGCGATTCTTAAGAACATGATGTGGAGGGTCTTTTCCCCCTGTCACCTCCACCCCCCCCCCCCTCTCTCTCCCTTCACCCCAATCCTATTACTCTTTTGAATTCCTTCGCTAGTTTTTAACCTTTTGTTGTGATTTGTTTCTTTCTCTCTTTTTCTGTTTTATTTTTTCTTTCTTGATTCTGTCTCTCTCTATATACCTATTTTAAATTTTCTCTCTCCTTCTCTGATTATTTATCTATCTGTCTGTCCATGTAAATATTTCTTCCTGCTTACCCTCTTTTTCTCCCTATTACCACTTGCCTCTCCCTCCCCCCCACCCCCCACCCTTACGTGGAAGAATAAGATCACAATGGATCTTTCTCTCAAAAAAAGAAAAGAAGAAGGAGAAGAAAGGAAGGAAAAGAGAAAGAGAGAAAGAAGAAGAAGAAAGAAAGGAGAAGAAAAAGAAGCAGAAA
>NC_091561.1:35618067-35620567 GCF_042767895.1 Penaeus vannamei | reverse complement strand
TCATTCTCACTCTATTCTTTTCTTTTTTTCTCGGTTAATTTCCCCGCTTTTTATTATTTTCATTATTTTTTCCCTTTTCCTCGATTTATATCCCCGCTCGTCATTTTTCTCAGTCTATCTTTTATTTCTATTTTTTTCTTAAATTTTTTTCCTCGGTTAATTTTCCCGCTCATCTTTATTCCCACTGCATTTTTTTCCCATTTTTCTCGGTTAATTTCCCCGCCTATCATTATTTTTTCCCCTTCTCCCCGCTCATCATTATTCTTAATATGTATATATATATATATATATATATATATATATATATATATATATATATATGTATATATATATATATATATATATATATATTTTTTTTTTTTTTTTTTTTTTTTTTTTTTTTTTTTTTTCTTTCTTTCTTTTTCTTTCTTTCTTTCTTTCTTTTTCTTTGTCTTTTCCCTTTTTCTTTTTCTTTTCTTTTCTTTTCTTTTTCTTTTTTTTCTTTTTATTCTTCTTTTTTCTTCCTTTTTTTCCTGTTTTTTTCTTTCATTTGTTTTTCTCGGTTAATTTCCCCGCTCATCATCACCTTCACTGCATTTTTCTTTTTTTCCTCCCATTGCATTTCCCCCCCCTTTTCCTTGGTTAATTCCCCCGCTTTCCGTCCCCCCAAAATCCCCCAAGACAGCCGAAGAGAAATTGTTCCTCCTTCTTTCGCATCTTGCATTAATCGCAACATGTCCGCCCGTTGCCTTTATTGTCTCGTTCTCATGCAATTTGCGAAAGGCGGGGGAAGGGGAAGGGAGGGGAAGGGGTGGAGGAAGGGAAGGGGGAGGGGTGGGGGAGGGAGGGAGGGGATGGGGGAAGGGAGGGAAGGGAGGGAGAGAGGGTAGGGGAAGGGAAAGGGGGAGGGGAGGGGAGAGGTGGGAGGGAGGGGAGGAGGGAAGGGTGGGGAGGGAGGGAGGGGGGAGAGGTGTGGGGAGGGAAGGTAAGGGGGTGGGAGGGAGGGAGGGAGAGTAGGGGGAGGAAAAAGGTTAGGGGGGGAAGGGAGTAGGGAGGGAGGAAGGTAAGGGAGGGAGGGAGGGGAGGGAGGGAGGGAGAGGGGAGTAAGGGGGAAAGAGACGGAGGAGGGGAGGGAGGGGAGGGAGGTCATCCACGATCTTGCAAAGGTCACCTGCAATTCCTCCCGCTTCTCCCGCAGAGGTCACCACGATCACTCTCGAGGCGTCCTGTGACCCGCTGAGAATTATTAAAGGATCCCCCCCAGGCATCCTTCGCTGGCACTTGGTTAGCGACTTCCTGTTCTCTCTCTTGCTCGCCTGCTCTGTCTCTCTTCGTCTGTCTGTCTGTCTTTTTTTTTTGGTTTGGTTTGTTTTTTACGTTTTTCTCTTTTGTTTGGTCTGGTCCCCATCCCGTCTCGTTTCTGTGTCTTTATCTGCCTTTCTCTCTCTATCTATTTATCTGTCTATCTATCTCTTCCTCTCCCTCTCTCTATCAATGTATCTGTCTCTCTCACCTCTTTTTCATCCTCCACATGTCCTCCCTCTCTTCCCCTCCCCCTCCCCCTTCTCTCCTCATGATTACAATCATCATTATCATCATCATCATCTTCATCAACATCCCCCTCCTCCTCCCTCTCCCTCACCATCCTCTCCTCCCCCTCCTCCTCTCCCTCACCATTACGTCTCCTCCCTCCCTCCTCCTCCTCTCCCTCACCATCCCTCTCCTCCCCCTCCTCCTCCTCTCCTCCTCTCTCCTCACCATCGTCTCCTCCCCCTCCTCCCTCCTCCTCTCCTCCCTCACCATCCCACTCTCCCTCCCCCTCCTCCTCCTCCTCCTCTCCCTCACCATCCTCTCCTCCCCCCTCCTCCTCCTCCTCCTCCCTCACCATCGTCTCCTCCCCCTCCTCCTCCTCCTCTCCCTCACCATCCTCTCCTCCTCCTCTCCCTCACCATCCTCTTCTCCCCCTCCTCCTCCTCCCCCTCTCCCTCACCACCTCTCCTCCCCTCCTCCTCCTCTTCCCTCTCCCTCACCATCCCTCTCCTCCCCCTCTCCCTCACCATCTCTGTCCTCCTCCCCCTCTCCCCTCACCATCCTCCCTCCCCCCTCTCCCCTCACCATCCTCTCCTCCCCCTCTCCCTCACCATCCTCTCCTCCCCCTCTCCCTCACCATCCTCTCCTCCTCCTCCTCTCCCTCACCATCCTCTCCGACGCAGCCTCCTTAAGACATCCTGCTCCTCGGTGTCGTGTGCTCCAAACAGCCTTCAGAACGAAAGAGGATTCTGCACGCATTTCTCCCAAGGAACAATCTTTTTTTTTTCTCTCTCTCTCTCTCTCTTCTCCTTCCTTCGAGATCCTGTGTAAGGAAACCCTCCTTATCTCCCCCTCTAAGATGGCTCGGAGTCCTTGGTTGAGGGGGTAGGTGGGGGAAGGGGGAGGGAGAGGGAGGGAAGGGTGAAGGGGAGGGAGAGGGAGGGAGGGGTGGAGGGGAGGAAATGGGGGAAAGGGTGGAGGGGAGGGAAAG
>NC_091561.1:35600567-35610567 GCF_042767895.1 Penaeus vannamei | reverse complement strand
CCCAAAACAGCCCTCCCCCAAAAATATATTTAAAATATAGATAAAATAATAATGAGAAATAAATGAATAAATAAACAGGCAATCAATCATCCAACAACCACCTACAACCTCGCTACAACCTCGCAATCAAACAACCACCCAAACGAACCGACAACATCCATCAACCACCCAACCAGCAACCCAACAACCACCCAAACGTCCCAACCAAACTACCCAACAACCCAACAACCACCTACAACCTTCCAACAACAACAAAAAAACATCCATCAACAACCCAACCAACAACCCAACAATCTCCCAATCGACCCAACCAAACAACCACCCAAACGACCCAACCCAACAATGCACAACCCAATAACCACCTACAACCTCCCAACCACCCAACCAGCAAATCAACAACCACCCAAACGACCCAACCAAACAATCCAACAACCCAACAACCACCTATCACCTTCCAACCACCACCCGACCCAACAACCACCCAAACGACCGATCCGACAACCCAAACAACCCAATCCCCGACCTTTAACAACCCCATCCAACGCTCTTTCCTCATCCTTCCAATCCCAATCACGGGAGTAGCCCACCCCACCCCCCCACCCTCCCACCCCTCCCAATCGTCCTCCCTTCAGCATCACGTCTGTCTCATCTCAGCCGGGCGTCTTGAGGGTGGGGGGGGGGGTGAGGGAGAGGGGGAGGGGAGGGGGAGGACAAGAGACACTGCTGGTCTTCCTCAAGGTGACTGACGGAAGGGAGTCAGTCACTGGAGGCTGTAAATAAGTCGTTGGTCTTATATTTATGATGGGAATGACTGTTTGATGGAGGGGAGGGGAGGAGGGCAAGGTGGGGAAGGAGGGTGGACGGTGGGGGTGGGGAGGAGGGAGGAGGGGGAGGAAGGTAGGGGGAAGGGAGGGGGAAGGTGAGGAGGAGAATGTGTAGGGAAGGGAGGGGGAGGAAGGGAGGGGAAGGGGGAGGGAAAGGAGGGAAGAAGGTGGAGGGGAAGGGGAGGAGGAGGAAAGGTGGGGAAGGGGAGGAAGGTGGGGGAGGGAGGGGAAGGAAGGTGGGGGAAGGAGGGGGAGGACGGTGGGGGAAGGAGGGGGAGGAAGGTGGGGGGAGGGAAGGGAAGGAGGGGGAGGGGGTGCATTGGAGGGGATAGGGTAGTGTGTGTAGATAAGGAGTGTATATCTATTGTCTGTCCGTCTGTTTGCCTCTCTCTATCTATCTATCTATCCTGCTTTTTCATTCGTCTTCCTGCTTCTATTTTGTTCATTTCAATTTAATCCTTTTTCTTCTGCTTCATCCCATTCTCATTATTGTCATTTTTATTTCCTGCTCTTGTTCTTCTACCATCTCCTTTTTATCATCATATTCACATTTTTCTTCTTGTTTTTTGTCCTCCTTCTATTCCATCCCTTCCTCCTCCTCCTTCTTCTCTTCCTTCTGCTGCTTCTCCTCCACCTCCTCTTCTTCTTCCTTCTCCTCCTCCATCCCTCACCCCCTCCTCCTCCTCCTCCTCTTCCTCCTCCTCCACTCCTCCACCTCCTCCCCCCTCCTCCTCCACCTCCATTTCCACCTCCTCCTCCTCCTCCTTCTCCTCCCTTCCCCTCTCCTCCTCCTCTCCTCCTCCCCTTCTTTCTCCTCCTCCTCCTCCTCCTCCTCCCTCCTCCTCCCTCCTCCTCCTCCTCCTCCTCCTCACTCCCCTCCTCCCTCCCTCCTCTCCTCCTCCTCTTCCATCCCCTACCCCCATCCCCCCTACCCACCCCCTCCTCCTCCCTCCTCCTCCTCTTCCTCTTCCTTCTCCACCTCCACCCCCCATCCCTCTCCACCTCCTCCTCCTCCTCCTTCTCCTCCTCCCTCTCCTCCTCCCTCTCTTCCTCCCTCTCCACCTCCTCCCTCTCCTCCTCTCCCTCCTCCTCCTCACCTCCTCCTCCCTCCTCTCTCTCTCTCTCCTCCTCCCTCCTCCTCCTCCACCATCCTCCCGTCACCCCATTCCTCCTATCTCCTCCTCCCCCATCCCCTCCTCCTCCTCCTCCTCCTCCTCCTCCTCCTCCTCCTCTCCACCCCTACCCCCATCCCCCTCCTCCACCTCTCCTCCTCCTCCTCCTCCTCCTACTCCCTCCCTCCTCCTCCTCCCTCCCTCCTCCTCCCTCTCCCCCTCCTCTCTCCTCACTCCTCATCCTCATCCTTCCTCCCTCCTCCCTCCTCCACCCCATCCCTCCTCCTCTTCCTCCTCGTCCTCTTCCTCCTCTCTTCCTCCTCCTCCTCTTCCTCCTCCTCCTCCTCCTCCTCCCTCCTCCTCCTCCCTCCTCCCTCCTCCCTCCTCCTCCACCTCCTCCTCCTCCTCCACCTCTTCCTCCTCCCGCACCTCCTCCTCCCTCCTCCTCCTCCTCTTCTCACCCAAGGAACCCGACCTAAGGCCCTTTGGTCCGAACAGCCGGCACAATGCAGTGTCGTGTCGCCTCTTCCTCTCACCTCGCGCAGTTCTCAGGAAGTGAAAGTGAAGATGAGAAGGAGGAGGAGGAGGAGGAGGAGGGGAAGGATGGGGAGTGGGGTGAATGATTGGGGGAGGGGGGATGGAGGATGAGAGGGAATGGGGTGGATGATGGGTGGGGGGAGGTAGAAGGAGAACGAGGAGGAAGAGGAGGAGGAGGAGGATGGAAGGGGATGGACGGAGGGTGGAATGGATGAGGAGAAGGATGGAGGATGGAAGATGGAGGAAGAGGAGGAAGGAGGAGGAAGATGGAAGGAGGATGGAAAGGGATAGGGTTGATGGTGGAGGAAGACGAGGATGGAAGGGGAAGGGGTGGATGATGGGGGGAGGATGGAAGGGGAGAGGGGTGAAAAAGGATGTAAAGGTGAAGGAGGCGGGGTGGAGAATGGAGGAGGATGGGAATGAAGAATGGAGGAGAATAGGTAGAGGGGAAGGGTGAAGACAGAGATAGGATTCGGAGGACATAGAAAGAAAATAGAATAAGGAGAATGAGGAAAATAGAGAATAGAGAACGGAGAAGAGACCTCGGAAGAGGATTGCGAGATATAAGGAGGAGGGAGAACGGGAAGAAGAACAAGAAGAGAAACAATTTAAGATTACGAGCGAAAGGGAGGTCAGAATGTGGTACACGAACAGGAATTGATGGAGAGAAATAGAATATAAAAAAGAAGAGAAAAAAGAGGGTGTAAAAGGAAATACAGATTAATCTTGAGTGGAATGTTGGTGATTTTAATTATTATTTTCTTGGTGTTGTGACATTTGTTGAAGGATTGTTAAGATATTTGTATATTATATGTAGGTGGAATATGAGTGACTGATAGGATGGGTGACAGAAATATAGAGAGGTAAATAGATAGATAAATCGATAAGCAGATAAACAGAGATATGCAGTAAAGGAACAACATGTAGACCAATAGAAAAAAATGAGGAGCGAATAGATAGATAAGTACAGATAGATAGATAAATTGCAGAAGAGAAAGATGGAGAGGGGATAGATACAGATAGATAGACAGTGTGTGTGTGTGTGTGTGTGTGTGTGTGTGTGTGTGTGTGTGTGTGTGTGTTTGTGAGGAGAGAGAGAGAGAGAGAGAGAGAGAGAGAGAGAGAGAGAGAGAGAGAGAGAGAGAGAGAGAGAGAGAGAGAGAGAGAGAGAGAGAATTCGTATACAGTTTCACACGACAGATTACTTCAAAAATGTAAGAATCAGTCCAATGGAATCTCGAATTTTCAGTTTCATTTTCGTTTCCCAGCTTTCCGTTTATTCTTTTTTTCTCATCTTTTCCACTGATCTATTTACCCTACTGATTATCTGATCCCACCTTTCAGTATCAATCTTTATCAACTCGTATCAAAACCCCATCATTTTCGATCTAAAAAAGAAAAGAAAAGAAAAAAAAACGTATATATATCGAACGCTACGATTTACATTTCTATAATAGTCTCCCATGTCGATTCCACAAATCCCGTTTTCTATTGAAGCGTACCAGAAGTCCGAAGGCGAGGCATCAGCATCTTTATCTCTTCCCTTTAACTCCACAAATTATCTCCCGAGCGTCGTTTAGCATACCGCATCTTCTAAGCATCTTCTCTCACGCGCAAACATCCTTAGGGAGAGGAGGGAGGGAGGAGAGGGAGGGAAGGAGGGAGGGGGGGAGGAGGTGGGGTAGAGGAGGGGGTGAAGGAAGGTAGAGGGAGGCAAGGGGGGAGGGAGAGGGAGGGAAGGGTAGGGAGAGGCAGGGGGGAGGAGCGAGAGAGAAGGGAGGGGAGGAAAGTGGAGAGGGAGGGAAGGAGATATAAAGAAATAGATAGAGAGATAAAGAGATAGATAGAGAGAGAGGGAGAGAGAGAGAGAAGAGGGGCAGGGGCAGTGCGAAAGAAGCAGAGGAAGAGGAAGACAGGTACACATGCATAGCTAGAGGGATGAGAAGAAGAAAAAAAAAAAAGATGGCGGAGGGACGAGAGAGGAGGAAGAAGAACTAGAGGGGAAGCTTCAGGAGGAGGAGGAGAAGGAGGAGCTATAAGAAGGAGGGAGGAGTCGCCGAAGGGAGGAGGAGGAGGAGGCGAAGGAGGAGAAGGGGGGGGGAGGGGGCGGCGAGCCACATCCGGCCCCCCGGGTGGAAGGAGCGTGACCCAGCCCGGGGGCCACGGCGGCGGGGCAGAGGCCACGGGTTTAGCTTTCCATCGCCAGCCGCAGGAGCTCTCAGCCGGGTCCCAGAGACGTCGCCGCTCGCTCTCGCCCTCTCGGGGGGTGGAGGGGTGGGGTGTAACGAGGAGGGGTGGGGTGTGTAACGAGGGAGGGGGAGGGGGAGGGGAAGGTTAGGGGTTGGGGGTTGGGTTGCCCTTTCTGGGGGTGGAGAGGGTGTAACGAGGGAGGGGGGTTGGGTTGCCCTCTCTGGGGGTGGAGGGTTGAGGGTGTACCGAGGGAGGGGGTGGGGGTGTACCGAGGGAGGGTTGGGGGGTGTAACGAGGGAGGGGCGGGGTGTAACGAGGGAGGGGGTGGGGGGTGTACCGAGGGAGGGGTGGCGGTGTACCGAGGGAGGGGTGGAGGTGTAACGAGGGAGGGGGTGGGTGACGAGGTTGAGGGTTGAGGGGTTGGGTTGCCCTTTCTGGGGGTGGAGAGGGGTGGAGGGGGAGGGGGTGGGGTTGTAACAAGGGGTAGGGGGATGTTGAGGGTATGGGGGAGTTGGGGGAGGAGGGGTGACAAGGGGAGGTTGAGGGGTAGTAGAGTGGGCGTAGCGCGAGCGGGAAGATTTTTATTGTTGGTGTGGTGTGTGTGTGTGTGTGCTTGGTGTGGGTCGCTTAGTTGGTCCTGTGCAATTCTGTTTTCTCTCCTATCTCTCATTCTCTCTCTCTCTCTCTATCTATCTAACTAACTCTCCCCCCACCTCTCTCTCTCTTCTCTCTCATTCTCTCTCTCTCTCTCTCTCTCTCTCTCTCTCTCTCTCTCTCTCTCTCTCTCTCTCTCTCTCTCTCTCTCTCTCTCTCTCTCTCTCTCTCTCTCTCTTTCTCTTCCCTTCATCATCCTCTCTCCTCCATCCCCTTCCCTCATCTCTCTCTTTTTGTTTCTTCCTGTCTTTCGCTCTCTCTCATTATGCTGGCACAGCGGTTAGCGTGTTGAACTAGCAATCTTGCAGACCTGCTTTCGGTCCCAAGATCGGCGAGTGGATGCTAACCCCAGCCATTCCTTGCACACAAGCAAAATAAAACAGACAGTATGTCACAACAAAGAATATCCAATGTAACAAATGGAATTAAAACTAAATCTCTAAAATCTCTTCTCTATTCATGATCTGTCTATCGATCCACCTATCTATCTGTTTCTATCTCAAGTCTCCTTCCTTCTGAACGCAAATTAGAACTCCATTTTAAAGAGGTGGCCCAGAAGATATCATGGATAGACATTAACAAATCATAAATCTGAAATGGTCGACTAGATTTATGACTGTGGGATTCTGGACATCATATAATTCGTTTTGAATTTTGGATTTAAATGCTAATAAGATAGATTTGGCGGCGAGGAGATTATAACAACACAAAAGAAAAAAAATTAAACATGATCAATTTATTCATTCTTGTTAACATATGTAGCTAAACACCTGTGAGTTATATCTTCTTTTTTCATTATCATCTACTTTTTCCTTCTTCCTCTTCTTCTTCTTCCTCAACTCTATTTTCCTTACTCTCGTTCCCTCTATAACCCTTCCTCTCATTCCCTTCTCATCATCTTTTTCTTCATCTTCCTCCTCCTTTTCTTCCTCATTTCTCTTTCCCTTCCTCTCACTCCCTGCCTCTCACCCTCTTTCTCTTTATCCTTCTCCTCCTCCTCTTCTTCCTCCTCATCTCTCTTTCCCTTCCTCTCACTCCCTCCCTCGCATCCTCTTTTCCTTTGTCCATCTCCTCCTCCTCCTCCTCATTCTCTTCCCCTCTCATCTCTCTTTCCCTTGCTCTCTCTCCTTCATTTTCTCATTTTCTTATTTTATGTGTACATGTGTATGTTTATGTGTCAAGAGACTGAACTTGAGAAATGTGAGAAAGTTTCAGTCATTAGTAAATGTCCTCTTTATATTGACAGATTTATTGCCTTTGGTGTTTAATCGCACATGAAATTTAAGGTAATGATGTTGAGAAAGGGAAAAGAGGCGTAACTGCGTGTTTGTTTGTTTGTTTGTGTGTGTATCAGTGGGTGTGTTGGGGTGAGAGAGAGAGAAAGAAAGAGAGAGAGAGAGAGAGAGAGAAAGAGAGGAAGGAGGATGGAGAGAGAAGAGAGAGAGGGAGAGAGAGAGAGAGAGAGAGAGAGTGAGAGAGAGAGAGAGAGAGAGAGAGAGAGAGAGCGAGAGAGAGAGAGAGAGAGAGAGAGAGAGAGAGAGAGAGAGAGAGAGAGAGAGAGAGAGAGAGAGAGAGAGAGAGAGAGAGAGAGAGAGAGAGAGAGAGAGAGAGAGAGAGCGTGAGAGAGAGAATGAGAGAGAAAGAAAAAAAGAACGAAAGAAAAAAAAAAGAAGAAACAAGGGGACAAATAGGGAAAAAAATAAACATCAGAAAAATAAAGAAACCGATAGATAAACATACAAACAAAGGCGGGAGGGGGAAACTACCAAAGCAATCGCACAGGCAAAAAAAAAAAAAAAAAGAAAAAAAAAAAAAAAAAAAGTAAGATATTATAAAGACAGAAGAAATTGGAACTCGAGGTTATCTAAACACTCAGTGAGGTAAGCAAGGCAAGGTTTGGATGGCAGAAAAAGAAGAAGAAAAGGAAGAAAACAGATAAAAAAGAAGAGGAAATTTTTCAAAAAATAAAAGAGAAGAAGAGGAAGAAGAAGAAAGTAGATAAAGAACATAAAAAGAAGTTGAAAAAGAGGAAAAAGAAGAAAAGAGGAAAGAAGGACGAAAAGTAATGATATTAATGCAAAGAATAAAAAGAAGAAATTGCAGAAAAAAACATGAACAAAAAAATAAAAAAGAAAGACATAAAGAAACTGAAGAACAACACGAAAAATTACAGAAAAAAAGAACGAAATTGAAGAAAAAAAAACAAGAAGGAAAATAAAACAGAATGATAGTAATAAGAATAAAACAAGCAAGAAAATAAAAAATAAGAAAAAAAGAAGACTAAGAAAAGGAAGAAGAAAGAGAGAGAAAAAATAATGGAACAACATCTCACGCCAAGTAAACAAGTTCTAAATCTTGGTCTTTTCCTTGAGACATTAATGTTCATCTTCCCTCTAATCAAGTTGCCTTTAGAGGGGAGGGGGGAGAGGGGGAGAGGAGGAGGAGGAGGATAGGAGGAAAAAGAGGGGGACAGAGGAGGAGGAGAGAGGAGGAAAAGAAGGGGAGAAGTGAGAGGAGGAGGGAGGAAAAAGAGGAGGAGGGAGGGGAGGAGTTAGAGAGGGGAGAGGAGGAGGAGGGAAGGTGGGGGGAAACGGAAGAGGGAGGAGGAGGGAAGGGAAGAGGTAGGAGGAGGGGAGGAGGAAAGAGGGAGAGAGGGAGGAAAGGAAGGGGAGAGAGGAGGAGGAGGAGGAGGGGTGGGGGAAGCGGAGAGTGGGGGAGGAGGGAAAGAGAGGAGGAGGAAGGGAGGGAGGAGGAGTGGCAGGGAGGAGGAAAAGAGGGGGGAGGGAGAGGGAAAGAAGAGGGAAGGAGGAATGGTAAAGGAGGAGGAGGGATGGAGGGGGAAAAGAAGGGGGAGAGGGGGAGGGGAGGGGGGCAAGAGGAGAGGGGATGAAGAAGGGAAGAGAAAGAAGGGAAGAGGAGGAGGAGGGGTAGGCAGAGGAAGTGGGGAAGGAGAAGGGAATAGGTGGGAGGAAATGAGAGAGAGGGAGAAAGACATAGGTGGAGGGAGGATGAGGGGATGGGAAGTGAAAAGGAGGATGAAGGGGAATGGGGAGGTAAAGAGGGGAGAGGAGGATGAGGGGAAGGAAAAAAAAGGGAGAGGAGGAGGAAGAGGAGGAGATAGGAGGAGAACGGGAGAAGTGGAAGAAGGAGAAAAGAAGAAAAGGGGAGGGGGGGTAGGCAAGTAGAGGAAGGAGAGAGAGGAAGGCGGAGAGAAGGATGGAAGGGGGATATAGGTGGAAAGAGAGGAAGGGAGGGAGGATGAGGGGAAAAGATGGAGTAAGAGTGAAAGGAAGAGGGAAGGGGATAAGGGGGAGGAAGGAGTTTAGGTCGAGGAAGGAGAGAGGGAAGGTTGGATAGGGAGGGGATAGGAAGAGAGGAAGGGATGAAGGAAGGAGAAGAAGGGGAGGAGGGATATGGGGATGAGGAAAAAGGGAGAGGGAATCGGGAAGAAGGGGAGGGATGGAAGAAGGAGAAGAAAGGGGAGGAGAGGGGAGAAGGGGTTGTAGTAGACAGAGTATGGATAAGTAGACATAGGGACAGGAGGATGAATATGGGAGAAGATAAGGGAGGAGAGTGAAAAGGTAAATTAGGAATAAGGAAAGAGGAGAGAAAGGAGAAAACTGGAGAAAATAAAGAAGGGGGAAGAGAAGGGAAGGAGAATGAAAAGATAAATAGGAATAAGGAAGAAGAGAGGGAGTGAAAATTTGGAGAAAAGAAAGAAGGGGGGAATAGGAAAGGAGAATGAAAAAAAGGATTAGGAATGATAAGAAGAGAGAAAGTGGAAAATAGCAGAAACGAAAGAAGGGGGGAAGAGAAGAAAAGGAAAATGAAAAGATAATTAGGAATTAGGAAGAGGGGAGAAAGGGGAAAATGGAGAAAAGAAAGAAAGGGGAAAGAGAAAGGGAGGAGAATGAAAAGGTAATTAGGAATAAGGAGGAGGAGAGAAAGGGGAAAATTGGAGAAAAGAAAGAACGGGGGAAGAGAAGAAAAGGAGAATGAAAAGGGCATTAAGCATAATAAGAAGAGAGAAAGTGGAAAATTGAGGAAACAAAAGACAGGGGAAGAGAAGTACTAAAATTCAGAAATGTAGGAAAGCGGTAGAAGCGAAAAAGAAATAAAGGGGAGATGGAGGACGAGAGCGGGAGGAGGATAATGGCGAGGGGAAGCATAAGGAAGAGGATTTAGAAAGAAGTTGGGCGAGAAAGAGAAGGGGGTGAGGGAGGGAGTGAGGAGGAGAGAGAAGCAAGTAGAGGGGGAAATGGGAGAGGGGAAAAGTGGGGGGGGGGTAGAGGCAAAGCAGGCCGAGGTAGGTATGGGGATTAAAGAAGAGGGAGAGGGGGAATAGGGAGAGGGAGGGAAGAGGAGGGGGGAGGAAGAGGGGGGAAAGGGGGAGGGGAAGGGATGAGGGAGGGTAGCGAAGGGGGAGAGGGGGAGGATGAGGGAAGAGTAGGGGAAAAGGGGAGGGGGAGGGAAGAGGAAGAGAGGGATAGAGGAGAGGAGGGAAGGGAAGGGGGTGAGGGGAGGAAAGAGGGAGGGAGAAGGGAGAGGGGGAGTGGGTGCAAGAGTGGGATGAAAGGGAGGGGGAGGGAGAGGGAAGAGGGAGAGGAAGTAGAAGAGGAGGGGAAGGGGAAGAGGGAGGGGAAGGGGAAAGGGGGAATAGAGCTAAGCAGGGTGGTAAGGGGA
>NC_091561.1:35575567-35583067 GCF_042767895.1 Penaeus vannamei | reverse complement strand
GAGAGGGGGAGGAGGAGGAGCAGAGAGAAAGAGAGAGAGATGGGGGGGGATGGAAAGAGAGAAATAGGCCAGAGAGAAATACATAGGTAAATAGATAAATAGAGAAAGAGATGGCCAGAGAGATAAACGGATAATTGATAGACAAATTGAGTGGATGGAGAAGGTAGAGGATATAGGGGGCGAGATAGATAGATAGATAGAGAGAGACATAGATAGACAGATAGAGAGAGAGAAGGAGAGAGACGAGCATCTAGACAAATAGACGGATAGACAGATAGACAGATAGAAAAGTTGGAGGAGATGGTTGATGAGATAGAGACTGAGAACGAGAGTAAAAGAGAGAAAGAGAGGAGGGGAGAGGGTAGAAAGACAGAGCAAGAGAGAGAAACATATGACAACTTGCTGTCTTGACACCTTGACATGTAAAAGAGACAACAGCATCATGACATGTTTAGTGAACTTAGTTTAAGTGTAAAGAAAACACAAGATAAAAAGAGGAGGGGGAGGAGGAGGAGGGTGGTGAAAAAGATGAGGAAGAAGGGGGGAGAGAAAGAGAAGGTGGGGGGAAAGAAGAAGGATTAAAGGAAAAGAGAAGAAAGGGTAAAACAAAAAAGGTGGAGGAAAAGAAGAAGAAAGTGAAGAAATAGAAGAAGACGGATCTACAGAAGAAAATTAAGAGATGATGTTTATAAAATTGAGAAAAAAGTAGACAAAAGGAAAAAAATGGAGACCAAATCTAGGAAAAAGAAAAAGAGGGTGATACATGAGAAAAAAAATATACATATAATGAGACAATGAAAAGGAAAATAAGGAGAAAAGTTAGATAAAGGAAGATAAGAATTAAGAACAAGTATATGAAACGCCCAAAGTTTCAAACGTTAAAGTCCTCTCACATTTGTAGAATTTGTGTAGAAAAATAACAAACAAGCAAATGAATGAATTTGCAATATAGATTAAAAGGAACACAACAAACAAATTAACAGACATAAACCAACTCGGACGAAGAAGGAGACAAAGAAGAAAAGAGAAATGGAAGAAAATGCAACAGATTGGGAAATAGTAAATAGGTAAGGAGATTATCAAATACACGTGAACAGAAATAGATAAATGCATATAATTAGATAATAAAATCAAATAATATAGATAAAATATGAAAAAAAGACACAAACAAACATCCAGATATGCATACAGACAAACTAATATATCGAAATAAACAAACAAAATCACAAACAATCCACGAAATGAACAAATGAACAACGAACAAAAACACGGGGAAAGGAGGAGGAAGGGAAGACGAGGAGGAGAAGGAATAGGAGAAAAAGAGGAGGAGAAGGAGGAGGAGAGATAGAGTAGAAGGAGGAAATATAAGATGAAGGATTGAAGAGAAAGGGAGAGAGAAGAACCAGGCAATATGCAAAATACACCAAACAAAATATACAGACAATCCAACAAACACACAAAAACAAAACACGACAAGAAAGCAGAAGAGAACCAAATTTATAAACAAAACAAAAACACATACACACAATCCAATAAACACACAAAAACAAAACACGACAAGAAAGCAGAGGAGAAACAAACAAAGAAAAAAAACATGCAATCATACAAACAACCAGACAAACAACAAAACACGAGAAGAAAGCAGAGGAGAAACAAACAAAGAAAAAACATGCACAGAGCCATACAAAACAATCCAACAAACAACAAAACACGACAAAAACAAACAAACAAAAAAACATGCCCACACAAACAAACAAGCAAACAAACACCCAAGCACGACCAGGCAGCAGGGAAGAACCTCCGGGCGAAGTCGCAGAAGGCTAGTGTTGACGACCTTGTCTCCCGGTGGCCGTTATCCCAGGGGAGGCTGACCTGGGGCCGGCAGCGGAGAGCAGGGCGTGGGAGCGTCGACGCCAGCGGGAGGAGGAGGGGAGGGTGGGGTGGTGGTGGGGAAGGAGGTGGAGGAGGAGGGAGGGGAAGAAGGTGGTGGAGGAGGAGGAAGGAGGGGAGGGAGGAGGAGGGAGGAGGGTGGTGGTGGTAGGGAAGGAGGAGAGGAGGAGGGAGGGGGAAGGAGCTGGAGGGGAGGAGGTGGTGAAGGGGGAGGGAGAGGGGGAGTAGAGAGAAAGAGGAGGAGAGAGAAGGAGGAGGAGAGAGAGGAGGAGCAGGAGGTGGTGCTGGTGAAGCGGAAGAGAGAGGGGGAGGGGAAGGAGGAGGGTGGTGGTTTGGAAGGTGGGGGAAGGGAAGGAGGTAGGGTAGGAGGAGGAGAACGAGGTGGTGGTGGTGAAGGAGGAAGAAGAGGAGGAGAGGGGGAGAGAAGAGGGGGAAAAGGGAAAGGGAAAGGAGGAAGATGTGGAGGAGGGATGAATGGGAGGAGGAGGAGGAGGAAGATGTTTAGGAGGGGGAGGAGGAGGAAGTGGAGAAGAACGGGGGTGAAGGAGGTCAAGGAGGAGAAGGAAAACAAACAAACAAATAAAAAACAACCTAGCTAAACTAGATAGCTAAATAAAAACACAAGATAAGATAAAAAAGAAAAAAATAAATAACATATATTTTTATCTAAGACTCCCCCTCGCATAGAAAACGCACCTGCGACACCTGCTCTAACAGCCGTCATTACCCGGCTCACCTGTACCTAATTGACAGCAATCCCACCCTCTTGACTTGACCGCCTGAGGAGAGAGAGGGTGGGGGAGGGAGATGGACGGGAGGGAGTAGGGGAGGGACGGGAGGGGAGGGGAGGGGAGGGAAAGGGGAGGAGGAGGGATGGGGAAAAGAGGGGAGAGGGGAGTGGAGGGACGGGGTACAGGAGGGGAGGGGAGGGAGAGGGGGGGGGGGAGGGGGGAGGGGAGAGGATGGAAGGGAGGAGAGGAGGAGAGGGGAAGGGAGGGATTGGAAGGAGGGAGTGGGAGGAGGAGGAGCGGGTGAGGGATAGGGGAGGGAAGGAGAGGGCAAGGTTTTACGTGAGGGGAGAGGAAGGGAGAAAAAAAAAGGAGGTGGGGGGGAGGGGTAAAAAAATTGGGGAGGAAGTAAAGGAAAGGATCATAAAAAAAAAAAAAATGTGGAGGGGGTGTGGATGGTGTGCCTATGTGTAAAAGAGAAAGTAAGTAAAAGTGAGAGTGGGCGAGAGAGAAGGAGAGAAAGGAAGAGAGAAAGAGAAATAGAGGGAGAAAAGAAGGAAAGGGAATTGCAAGGGCGATAGATAAATTGACAGATTAATAGATAGGTAGATAAACAAAGACAAAGGGGAGAGAAGAAAGATGGAGGGGTAGCAGGATGGAGAAAATATAGGAGTATCGAAGAAGACGAAGGAGAGACAAAAGAGAAGGAATAATGAAGAGTAAGGGCTTGAAAGAGTAAAAGAAAGAAGGGAGAAAGGTAGGAGAGATACAGAGAAGAAGAAAAATAAAGTAAAGAGAGATGAATAAATAAATAAATAGGGATAAGGATATATAGTAAAGAGTAGAAAAGACAAGAGTTCATGAGAGGAGAAGAGGGGGTCGAGAGAGGGGTGAAGGGGATGAAGGGGGGGGGGGGTACACTTCCGGGAGGGCAAGGGAAAATATCGGTCACAGAAACAGGCTGCCCCCGAGAGTCGCCCTTCCGCCCAGACCCCCTAAAGGCTTTAATTGGCGGTTGAGAGGCCACCGGATTGCTGCGATTGGCTGTTTGTTATCATTAGTAATCAAGGGGTTTGGCCTTGGGGGGGGGTACGTGGGGAGAGGGAGGGGTAGGGTATGGTATGGGGGATAGGGGGTGGGAAGGAAGACGAAGGAGAGACAGAAGAGGAGGAATGATGAAGAGGAAGGGGAGTAGGGGGAGAGGAAGGGGTGGTAGGGGGAGAGGAAGGGGGGTAGGGGGAGAAAGGGGGGTGGGGGGAGGGAGAGGGAGGGGTAGGGTATGGGGGATAGGGGGTGGGAAGGAAGACGAAGGAGAGACAGAAGAGAAGGAAGGATGAAGAGGAAGGGGGTAGGGGGAGAGGAAGGGGGTACGGGGAGAGGGAGGGGTAGGGGGAGAGGGAGGGGTAGGGGGAGAGGAAGGGGTAGGAGGAGAGGAAGGGGTAGGGGGAGAGGAAGGAGTGGCAGGGGGTGAATAGGGGGGTAGGGGGAGAGGAAGGGAGGTAGGGGGTGAAAAGGGAGGGGGTAGGGGGAGAGGAAGTGGGTAGGGGAGAGGAAGGGGTGGTAGGGTGAGAGGAAGGTGGGTAGGAGAGAGGAGGGGGATAAGGGAAAGAGATAAAGGGAAAGGGGAGGGGGATAGGGAGAGAGGAGGGGAGATAGAGGGTAAGAGGAGGGGGATAGGCGGGAGTGGAAGGGGGGTGGAATAGTGGGGAGGGGGATAAAAGGGTAAGGAGAGGGATACAGGGTGATGGGAGAGGGGAAAGAAAGATAGTGGAGAGGGGAGGAGGAAGGAGGGAGGGGGATAGGAGAGAAGGATGAAGGGAAAGGGAATAAGGTATTGGAGAAGGAGAAAGGGGGGAAGAGAAGAGGTAAAAAGTGCGAGGGAATGAGAGGGGGAAGATAAAAGAAAATAGAATAATTATGATAATCTTAGAATTTACATGTTTTTTTTCTTTTCTTTTTTTTACTCTTTTTGATGCTTAGATTCCCTCTGGCTATTCTGTCGACTTTGCATGTGACTTTCATTATTCATTTTTCCCTATTTCCCTTCTTTAGTATTTCTATTTCTTTACTTCCCCATTTTCTGCTCCTTGTAATATTATCTCAGTTTTCTCTATCTCTGCTGCTACAGTATCTTACCATTTGATTACTTTTCTTTCTCTATTTCCTTTCTATTATCTTCATATTTTACTTATTCCTGCATCTGTTTGTTCTTTGTCTTATTCTGTCCTTTCTTTAATTTCTATACTTTCAGTTCTTTTATTTTAATCTGCATTACCCCTTCTCTTCTTGTTATTATCATCTTCCTCCTCTTCATCCTTCTCCTCTTCCTTGTTCTCTTCCTCATCCTGTATCTCCTTCTTTTCATTGTTCTTGTGTGTTTCTTCTCTTTGCCCTCCTCTTCCTCTTTTTTATTTTCTTTTTCTTCGTCTCCTTCCTTTTCTTCCTCTTCTTTCCCTCTTCCTCCCCCTCCTTCTTTTTTCCTGTTCTCTTCCTTCTACCCCTTCTCCTTTTCCTTCTTCTCCTCCTCATCCTCATCCTCCTATTCACTCTCCCCCTCATTCGCCTTTTCCTCTCTCTCCTCCCCCTCCTCTTCTCTCTCTCCTCTTCTTTCTCCTACTCCTCCTCCTCTTCTGTCTCTTCCTACTCCTCCTCCTCTTGTTGCTCCTTCTTCTCCCCTTTCTCTTTCTCCTCCTCCTCCTCCTCTTCTAACTCTTCCTCCTCCTCCTCCTCTTCTCTTCCTCCTCTTGTTGCTCCTCCTCTTGTTGCTCCTTCTTCTTCCTCCTCTTCTCCCTCCTCTTCTTCTCTCCTCTTCCTCCTCCTCCTCATATTTCCTTCTTCTCTTCCTCTTGTTGCTCTTTCTTCTTCCTTTCTCCTTCCTCCTCTTCCCCCTCCTCCTCTTCTTCTCCTCTTCCTCCTCCTAATCATTTCCTTCTTCTCCTTCTCTTGTTGCTCCTTATTCTTCCTTTCTTCTTCCTCCTATCCCCCCTCCTCCTCTTCTTTCTCCTCTCCCTCCTCCTCCTCATTTCCTTCTTCTCTTCCTCTTGTTGCTCCTTCTTCTTCCTTTATTCTTCCTCCTCTTCCCCCCCTCCTCTTCCTCCTCCTCCTCATTTCCTTCTTCTCCTTCTCTTGTTGCTCCTTATTCTTCCTTTCTTCTTCCTCCTCTTCCCCTCCTCTTCTCTCTTCCTCCTCCTCCTCATTTCCTTCTTCTTCTCTTGTTGCTCCTTCTTCTTCCTTCCCTTCCCTTCCTCCCCCTTCCTCTTTCCTCCTCCTCCTCATTTCCTTCTCCTCCTCCTCTTGTTGCTCTCTTTTCCTCCTCTTCCTCCTCCTTCTTCTTCTCCTCTTCCTCCCCTCATTTCCTTCTTCTCTCTTGTTGCTCCTTCTTCTTCCTTTCTCTTCCTCCTCTTCCCCCTCCTCTTCTTTCCTCCTTCCTCCTCCTCATTTCCTTCTTCTCTTCATCTTGTTGCTCCTTCTTCTTCCTTTCTTCTTCCTCCTCCTCCTCATTTCTTTCTTCCTTTCTTGTTGCTCCTCTTCTTCCTTTCTCTCCTCCTCTCCCCCTCCTTCCTCCTCCTCCTCATTTCCTTCTTCTCTTCATCTTGTTGCTCCTTCTTCTTCCTTTCTTCTTCCTCCTCCTCCTCATTTCTTTCTTTTCCTTCTCTTGTTGCTCCTTCTTCTTCCTTTCTTCTTCCTCCTCTCCCCCCCCTCCTCTTCCTCCTCCTCCTCATTTCCTTCTTCTCCTTCTCTTGTTGCTCCTTATTCTTCCTTCCTTCTTATTCCTATCATCTGCTTTCCTCCTATCCCCCGGCAAGTGTCCTATCATAAGCCCACAGGTGCAGGTAATGATTCGCCTGAACACGAGAAACACCTGAGCTTCTTGAAAGAAAAAAATACGAAGAAGAAAAAAAAGGAAGGAAAAAAAGGAAAAGAAAGAAAAAAAGAAACTCCAATTGGATCCGCTTCAGATATTTTTTTTCTTTTTTTCATCTGTTTAATTCATTCTGTTGTCTGTTATTTATGTTTTTTTTTTTTATTCATCGTTTGTTTGTTGCTTGTATGACGGATACATAAACAGCTTAAAAAAAAAGTAATTTGCATCTCTCTCTCTCTCTCTCTCTCTCTCTCTCTCTCTCTCTCTCTCTCTCTCTCTCTCTCTCTCTCTCTCTGTCTCTCTCTCTCTCTCTCTCTATATATATATATATATATATATATATATATATATAGATATAGATATAGATATGTATATATATATATATATATATGTATATGTATATATATATATATATATATATATATACATATATGTATATATAAATACATATATATATGTATATATATATGTATATATATATATATATATATATATATATATATATATATATATATATATGTATATATAAACATGTATATAGAATAGATAAAAGCACTTTTTAAAAAAAATCTGAAGTTTGTTAAAGGTAGCTTAAAGTGAGATAGACCAATAAAAAGTAGACGGGTACCTAGTCATAAAGTAATCAATCTCCTTTATACTATCTCTCGGTAAAAAAAGAAATAAAATAGAACACAATAAAGATAAAGGAATAAAAGAGAGAGAAGACTAACTTTTCAATAATGAATCAAAGCCGTTTTAGAGCAGTTAGTTCAACAAAGTCAACAGTCAAATGACAACAGGACAACAAATCATAAAAAAGTCACTAAGAAACTAAAGAAAAAGCATATATGTATAATACAGGACACTTAAGTGAAGAATCACCTTGAACTTGTTGTCTTTTTAATAACCTTCCCCCCCTTCCCCCTTCCTTGACCCCCTTACATATACACCCACCCCCTACCACTTACCACCCCCTCCCTCTCCTAACCTCCCTCCACAACCCGGTTCACCTGGAAC
>NC_091561.1:35538067-35548067 GCF_042767895.1 Penaeus vannamei | reverse complement strand
TAGAGTGAGGAAGGAGGGAGAATAGAAAGGTGAGAGGGGGGTTAGGAAGGGGTAGAGAAGAGGAGTGGGGGAGTAGATGAAGGGAGGGGAGGGTAGCGGGGAGGTGGAGTTAGGGGCTTGGGGGAAGAGTGGGTAAGGTGGGGGGGGAGGGAAGAGGGAGAAGAAGATAAAAAGGGGGGTCAGGGGATGGCTAGGTAGATGGGGTGTAAGAGGAGGGAGGAGTAGTGAAGAAGGGGGAGTGGGGATGGATGGGGAAGGTAGGGGTAGTGCAAGGGGAGTAGAGAGGGAGTGAGGGAGGTAGTTAAGGGATGGTGGTGGGGGTGGGGAACCATGGGAAGAGACTATGGGGGGTAGGATGAAGTAATAATAGTAGAGGAGGATAGATATCAAGAACGAGCGAGCAAGCGAGAGCGAAAGCGAAAGTGAGCGAGTGAGAGAGAGAGAGAAAGAGGAGAGAGAGAGAGAGAGAGGGAGAGAGAGGGAGAGACAGGCAGAGACAGACAGAGACAGAGAGAGAGAGAGAGAGAGAGAGAGAGAGAGACAGAGACACAGAGAGAGAGAGAGAGAGAGAGAGAGAGAGACAGAGAGAGAGAGAGAGAGAGAGAGAGAGAGAGAGAGACAGAGACAGAGAGAGAGAGAGAGACCGAAAGAGATAGACAGATAGATAGATAGATAGAGAGAGAGAGAGAGAGAGAGAGAGACAGACAGAGACAGACAGAGACAGAGACAGACAGACACAGAGAGAGACAGACAGACAGAGACAGAGACAGAGAAAGAGAGAGAGAGAGAGAGAGAAGCAGAGACAAGACCCCAACATACAGAAAATCAAGATATTCCATCCCTCCGCCTGACACATGTTTGCAAACCTAGTATAAATGCGCCACACGCGATATTTCACCACTCAGCCGCATTTCTTACATACCCCGGCATTCCGGTCATAACTCACTTCTCTCTCTCTCTTTCTTTTTCTTCTTCTTCTTCGTCTTCTTCTTCTTTTTCTTTTTTTTCTTCTTCTTCTTCTTCTTTGCCTTCGTCTTCTTCATCGTCTTTTTCTTCTTCTTCTTCTTCTTCTTTGCCTTCGTCGTCTTCATCGTCTTCTTCTTCTTCTTCTTCTTTTTCCTCCTGCTTTCCTTCTTTTTCTTTTTCTTCTTTTTCTTCTTCTTCTGCAAGCCTTTTTCATTATTTTTTTCTCGTATTTATTCTCATATTCGTATTTTATGATTTATTTTGTTTCTATTTTTTTCACATTTTCCTCCTTTCATTATTTGTTCTATTATTTTCCTCGGTCATATTTTTCTTGTATTTTCTCTCTTTCATTTCTAAAATTCTATTCTCCTTTCTTCACATTTATCTTTTATCTTCCTAGTTAATCATATTTTCTTATACATAAAAAAAAACATTTTCCCTCATTTCTTTCATTTTCTCTTATTTCCCTCTTTCATTCTCATTTTTCTTATATTTCCCTCCATTCTCTTTTTCTCATATTTCTCTCTTTCATTTTCTCATATTTCCCCTTTCATTTTCTTTTTCTCTTATATTTCCCTCCTTCATTATTTTCTCTTATATTCCCCCACTTTCACTCTTATTTTCTCTTATATTCTCCCCCCCACACACACACTTTCCTCTTTCTCTCTCTCTCTCTCTCTCTCTCTCTCTCTCTCTCTCTCTCTCTCTCTCTCTCTTTCTCTCTCTTTCTCTCTCTCTCTCTCTCTCTCTCTCTCCGTCCTTCACTCTCCTTTCGCCACCCGACCCGCCTCCTACTAAGCGGAAGAAGCGACAGCAGGAGACAGAGAGACACGCTGGCTGGACACTCTGCTCCTGCTGCCTTGTTCCCCGCGCTGGACCCCTCTGCTTGGACAACGATCATTTGTTTTAGGGAGGGGGAGGCCTTAAGGAGTGGGGTAGGGTGGGGAGGTGGGGATGTGGGGAAGGGGGAGAGGTTGGTGGAAGGGGTTGGGGGAGGGGAAGGGGGAAGGAGAGGGGAAAGGGGGTGGAAGGTTAGCAGGGAAGGGAGATGGGAAGTTGGGAGGGAGGGAGTGAGAGGGGGAAGGTTTTTTTTTTCATGGGGTGGGGGTTAGGGGGAAGGGGGAGGGAGGGAGGAGAAGGGGGTGTACATGGGAGTGGGGGGGTAGAGGAAGGGGTATGTGTATGTGGGGGGATGGGTTGGGGGGTTGGGGAAAGGGGTTTTCATGGGGTGAGGGGGGTTGGAGAAGGGATGTAGGTGTGTGGTGGGTTTGCATGGAGGTTGGGGGTGGTTGGGGAAGGGTGGAGGGGGAGGAAGGGGGCTTACATGGAGTAGGGGGTTGGGGAAGGGGTGGGAGGGATGGTGGTGTTGGAGGGATGGCTTGGGGGAGAGAGGGTTGTGGGAGGGAGGGAGTGGAAGTATGGATCGATATGTGTGTGTGTGTTAGGACATCTTATAGTAATAAAGTCATTGTCTGGATAGGTGGCTGTCAAGGTTTTGTGTGTATGTGTGTGTGTGTGCGTGTGTATGTGTGTGTGCGTGTGTGTGTGTGCGTGTGTGTGTGTGTGCGTGTGTGTGTGTGCGTGTGTGTGTGTGTGCGTGCGTGTGTGTGTGTGCGTGTGCGTGTGTATGCGTGTGTGTGTGTGTGTGCGTGTGTGTGTGTGTGTGTGTGTGTGTGTGTGTGTGTGTGCGTGTGTGTGTGTGTGTGTGTGCGTGTGTGTGTGTGTGTGTGTGTGCGTGTGTATGTGTGTGTATGTGTGCGTCTGCCTGTACTTGCTTGTTTTACAGATGCTTTTACCTATTTTATTTATTATTTTTGTTTCCTCCCCTCCCACCAACCCTCCCTTCCCATCCTCTTCCTCCCCTCACCTCCCACCAACCCTCCCTTCCCATCCTCTTCCTCCCCTCACCTCCCACCAACCCTACCCTCCCTCCCATCCCCACCTACCCTACCCTCCCTCCTCCCCTCCCTCTTCCTCCCTTCCCATCCTCCACCTCCTCCTCCTCCAACCTGACCCTCCTCCCCCTCCCCACCACCCTTCCTCCTCCTACCTCCCACCAACCCTCCCCTCCATCCATCCTCCACCTCTTCTCCCACCCTCCCCACCCTTATCTCGCTACCCCTCCCTCCCTCAGAATGGCCGTCGCACTGTCCACGCCACCACCCAACCCCCCAACCCCCAATCCCGACCTAATCCCTCCCCCACCCACCCCAATCCCCCCAATCCCCTGCACTGTACCAACTACGCACTCCCCCCAACCCCCCCAATCCCCTAACCACCCAATCCCTCCTATCCCCCCAACCTCCCCCCACCACCCCCAACCCACCCAATCCCCTATCGCTCAGAGTCTCTCGCCAAACGACACCCACCCCCATGGACTTAAGTAGTTAATACGCGCTTCGCATGTGCTAGCAGGTTTGGCAGTCTTCTTGATAAGTGCAAGGTATGTGTGAGTCGGAGACGTCAAGGGGTCGAAGGGGGTTTAAGATGGAGGGGAGAGGAAGGGAGAGAGAAGGGGGGAGAGGAAGGGAGAGAGAAGGGGGGAGAGGAAGGGAGAGAGAAGTAGGGGGAGAGGGGGAGGGAGAGAGGGAAAGAGAGGAGGAGGAGAGGAAGAAGAGGAAGGTTTTAAGAGATGGAGGGGAGAGGAAGGGAGAGAGAAGGGGGGGGGGAAGAGGGAAGGGAGAGAGGGGAAGAGGGGGAGAGGAAGAAGAGAGGGTTTTAAGATGGAGGGGGAAAGGGAGGGGGAGAGGGAGAAGGGGGGGGGGGGGAGAAGAGGGAAGGGAGAGGAGAGAGGGAAAAGAGAGGGAGAGGAAGAAGAGAGGGTTTTAAGATGAAGGGGGAGAGGGAGGGAGAGAGAAGGGGGGGGAGAAGAGGGGAGGGAGAAGAGGGAAAGAGGGGGAGAGGAAGAAGAGAGGGTTTTAAGAAGGAGGGGGAGAGGAAGGGAGAGAGAAGGGGGAGGGAGAGTGGGAGGGAGAGAGGAAGGAGGGGGAGATGGGGAGAAGGAATGGAGGGAGAGGGAGAGAGGAAAAAGAAGGAGAGAGGGAGGAGTTGGGAGGAGGTAGAGAAAAGAGAGAGGGAGAGGCGGTTTTGAAGATGGAGGAAAAAGAAAATGAGAGACAAAGAGAGAAGAGGAAGAGGGAAGGGAGAGAGGGA
Source organism: Penaeus vannamei (assembly GCF_042767895.1). Taxonomy (NCBI): domain Eukaryota; kingdom Metazoa; phylum Arthropoda; class Malacostraca; order Decapoda; family Penaeidae; genus Penaeus; species Penaeus vannamei. The sequence continues at coordinate 35,543,948 of NC_091561.1, read as the reverse complement.
AGGCTTAGGTGAGGAAGAGGAAGAGAGGGAGGGTGGGTTGAGGTCGAGAAGGTCTTACGATGGAGGGGAAGAGGTGAGGTGAGGGAGGGGTAGAAAAGAAGGGAGGGAGGGGAGGAGAGGGAGGAGAGGAGGAAAGGGAAAGGAATGAGGGGGAAGGAGGTAGAAAAAGAGGGGAGGAACAGAGGAAAGGGAAAGGAAGCAGGGAGCGAAAGATGGATGGAGATGGCAAAGGGGAAGAAAGAAAGAGAGAGAGAGAGAATGAATGAAAGAGAGAGGGAGGGAAGGATAAAAAAAAAATGAGAGGAGTTAAGAAGCAGAAAAACAAAACAGAAAAAAAGAAAAAGAAGAGAGAGAGAGAGAGAGAGAGGAAAAAGAAGTAGAATGCGAACGTCGAATTTTATTGATGCAAGCACAGGTGTAAAACAGGAATGTCACGCTTATTTAGCAGTGTCTTTGCCAATTATGGGATTTTCTACCGAGTGCTTTTGCATCCTAACGATTTTTTTTTTTCATCCTAAAAGGACAGCCAAGAAAGATGTTTAACACAAACCAGATGCAAATCCTTTTGTTTCAGGTTCATTCTTCGTGGACAGCATCTGAGGACGAGAGAGAGAGAGAGAGAGAGGGAGGGAGGGAGGGAGGGAGGGAGGGAGGGAGGGAGGGAGGGAGGGAGGAGGGGGCGAGGGAAGGAGGAGGGGAGGGAGGGAGAGAGAGAGAGAGAGAGAGAGAGAGAGAGAGAGTGGGGGAGGGGGAGGGAGGGAGGAGGGAGAGGAGGGAGGAGGGAGGGAGAGAGAAAGAGAGAAAAAGAGAGAGAGAGAGAGAGAGAGAGGGAGAGAGAGAGAAAAAGAGAGAGAGAGAGAGAGAGAGAGAGAGAGAGAGAGAGAGAGAGAGAGGGAGGAAGGGAGGAGGAGATGGAGAGAGAGAGAGAGAGAGAGAGAGAAACAGACAGACAACCAGATAGACAGATAGACAGACAGACAGACAAAAAGAGAAAGAAACAGACAGGAACAGAATCAGACAGACAAAAGGTGAAAAAGACAAATAGGAACCTAGAGGCCGATAGACAGACAGACAGACAAAAGGAGATAAAAAAGACAAGCAGGAACGCAAACAGAGACAAACAGAGAAAGAAGAAAAGAAAACGAAGAGCCAGAAAATGAATAGGAAAGCTTAGGGAGGATAAGAAAAGAGGAAGGAGGAAAAAAGAAGAAGAAAGGAAAGGAGTCAGGAGGAAGAACGAAGGAGGAAAATGGAAGGAGAAAAGAATCAGGAAGAAGAAGGAAGTGGAAAGGTGGAAAGAGTTAGGAATCAGGAACCAGGAGGAAGAAGGGAAGTAGAAAGAATTTTGGAGTTAAGAATCAGAATGAAAGAAGAACGAGGAAAGAACAGAAAGAACGAAGAACGAGGAAAAAGAAGATAAGAAAAAAGGGAAATAAAAATATATATGTGACACCAAACACGGAGTTCAGCAGCGCAAAAGTTCACGCAATCCCCCCCACCCCCCCCCCCTCCCCCCCCCTCCTGGTCTGTCATCCAAGCTGTCGCCGACGTCAACCTCGGGAGAAATTCACAGCATCGCCTCATGTTTACAAACCCGCTGTCGGCCCTGGCTAGCGCGCCCATTTGTATTCGTTAGGGCGGCTTCGGTTTTATATACCCCGAAGGACAGTTATCTATTGGAGGTGACCGAACCCCTCGCTGGTTGGCTCGCTCGGCCCGTGTCTCTCTTCCTTTTTTTTCTTTTTTCTTTTCCTTTTTTTTTTTTTTTTTGTCTCTTCTGTTTTTTTTCTCTTTCTGTCTTCTCTCTTCTGCTCTTTGTCTCTTTCTCTGTTCTATTTCTTTTTCTCAAATTCTCTTTCTCTTTATTTTTCTCTGTCTGTTCTCTTTCTCTTTCTTGCTCTCTCGTTCGATTCGTTGATTTCTCTCGATAGTTTTTTTTTTCCTCTTCCTTTTGCCTATGCTTCTTCTTCTTCTTCCTCTTCTTCTTCTCCCCCCCCATCTTCTTCCCTTCTCTCCCACCATCATTTCCTCCCTCTTTCCATCCTTCCCTCCCTCCTCCCCTTTTTTACCTGTACCTCCCTCTCTTTCTACCCCTCCCCATTCTCTCATCTCTCTCTTGTTCTTCTCCCTCTCTCCTTCCTCCTCTTCTCTCTTCAACCCGCTTCCCATCCCTCTGTTTTAATCCTTCTCTCCCTTTCCCTCTCCCTCCCTCCTCCTCTCACTCCCCCGCTCTCCCTCCCCCTCACCCCTCCTCTCTCTCATCCTCTCCCTCCCCCTTACCCTCTCCCTCCCTCTCCCTTCTCTCCCCTCTTCCCCCTATTTCCCTCTCCTCTCCCCCTCCCTTCCCTTTCCCCCCACCCTCTCCCCCTCCCTCCATCTCCCTTCCCCCTCCCTCTCCCTCTCTCTCCCCCTTATCCCCTCTTCCCTCCCTCACGTAAGGAAGCTGCACCTCTCTCCTATCAATTAAATGTTTACAAATTGGCTTCATGGATGTGATAGATAGCTCAGGAGAGGCACCGGTGACCAAGGGGCTTTGCGTCATCACCGGTCATGTGCTCTTTGGCTTAGAGGTTATGTAATAAGATGGAGTTATGTTTGTGTCTGTTTGTATGTATATGCGTGTGCGTTACCAGAGCATCCAAAACGAAAAAAAGAGTTTGTGTATATGTATATATATATGAATATATATATATATATATATATATATATATATATATATATATATATATATATATATATATATATATATATATATATATATATATATATATATATATATATATACACATATATATGTATATGTATGTATACACACACACACACACACACACACACACACACACACACACACACACACACACACACACACACACACACACACACACACACACACACACACACACACACACACACACACACACACACACACACACACACACACACACGCTCAGGTAACTTTCAAACTTATATATATTGACAAATATGTTGCAATAATGATATAAGAAAGAGCAATCATCGCATTTAACTGTTTATTGCTCGTCGATGCAACAGTGTGAATTTTATTGACATGTCTATTACCTTTAGTGTTTTTCTTCTTATTATTATTCCTATTGACTATCATCTCTATTCTTTCTTCGTCTCTGTTAGTTCTATTATCTTTTGCTATTAGTTCCAACGTCATTGTTTGTCCTCCTATCCCGTTTCTTACTTGTTCTTTCTTTTCTCTTCTCTCCTTTTGCTTTTTCTAGTCTTCCTATTCGACATTTAGTTGTATCTATTCGTTTTTATTTATTTATTTGTTTGTTTACATTTTTTTTTTGTCTGCTATATTCTTCTTCAAGGTACTTTCTTTTTTATTCATTTTCTTCTTTCTCCTTCTCATTCTCCTCCTATTCGTCAAGTAACTTTCTCTTTTTAGTTTTCTGTATTTCATCCTTATCACTGCTCGATATTCACTCTGCTTCCTCCACCTCATATTCCTCCCTAACCCTCTTCTTCCTCTTTTTCTCCTTTTCTCTTTTTCTCTCCACCAGCCACATTCCACCTCCCGGCCTCCACCTTCCCAATCTCACTGCCACCCACGTTCCACCTCCCGCCCTCCATTTTCCCACTCTCCACCTTCACAGTCTCTTCACCTTCCCAATCTCTCTTTCACCTTCCACCTCCTCCACCTTCCCAATCTCTCCACCTTCCCAGTCTCTCCCTCTCCTCCCGCCTCCACCCTTTCACCTCCCTCTCCAATTCAAACCTCCCTCTCCAGCTTCCACCCTCCCTCTCCACCTTCCCCAGTCTCTCCCTCTCCACCTTCCCAATCTCTCCACCTTCCCAGTCTCTCCACCTCCTCCCGCCTCCCACCTTTCACCTCCCACCTCTCCACCTCCCTCTCCACCTTCCCAGTCTCTCCCTCTCCACCTTCCCAATCTCTCCACCTTCCCAGTCTCTCTCTCTCTCCTCCCGCCTCCACTCCTTTCACCTCCCTCTCCACCTTCAACCTCCCTCTCCAGCTTCCACCTCCTCTCTCACCTTCCCAATCCCTCCCACCTTCTCCCAGTCCCCTCCACCCTCCTCCGCCTCCCACCTTTCACCTCCCACCTCTCCTCCTCCCCTCTCCACCTTCCCAGTCTCTCCCTCTCCACCTTCCCAGTCTCCTCGCAACTTCCCAGTTCCTCTCACCACCTCCCGCCTCCCACCCCTTTCACCTCCCACCTCTCCACCTCCCCTCTCCACCTTCCCAGTCTCTCCACCTCTCCTACCTTCCACCTCCCTCTCACCCTTCCCAGCTCTCTCCACCCTCCTCCCGCCTCCCACCCTTTCTACCTCCCACCTCTCCACCTTCCCAGTCTCTCCACCTCCTCCCGCCTCCCTCTCCACCTTTCACCTCCCACCTCTCCACCTCCCTCTCCACCTTCCCAGTCTCTCCACCTTCCCAGTCTCTCCACCTCCTCCCGCCTCCCACCTTTCACCTCCCACCTCTCCACCTCCCTCTCCACCTCCTCCCGCCTCCCACCTTTCACCTCCCACCTCTCCACCTCCCTCTCCACCTTCCACCCCCTAATCACGCTGCCTCCTTAGAGCCTGGCTAGCATGGCCTCTGTCTGACCCTGGCCATCACTATGCATGAGACTCACCTTCGGACATATGCATGCTACGGGGGGCCTGTTGAGGAGAGGGAGAGGGAGGGAGGAGGAAGATTGAGGGAGGGAGGGAAGGAGGGAGGGTGGGAGGGAGTGGGAGAGGGAGGGAGGGAGGGAGAGGGTGGGAGGGAAAAGGAAGAGAGAGGTAGCGAGGAGGGAGTAATGTAAGGGGATTAGGGAAGGGTGAAGGGAGGGAAGAAGAGAAGAAGAATAGGAAGGGATGGAGAGAAGGAAAGATAAGGAGGGAAGAAGGGAAAGAAAATGGAAGGGGGGGGAAGGAGGAAGGAGCTGGAGGAAGATATAAGAAGGGGAGGGATGACGATGAGGACTTCTGGAAGGCGAAAGGGTAAGAGAAAGAGGAAGAGGATGAAGAAAAAGAAGGAGCAAAGCAAGGGGAAGTAGATGGAGACATTTGAGAAGGGAGGAGAAAAAAAAAAAACGAAACAAAGAACGAGTAAAGAAATGGATGGCAGCGAGAGAGAGAGAGAGAGAGAGAGAGAGAGAGAGAGAGAGAGAGAGAGAGAGAGAGAGAGAGAGAGAGAGAGAGAGAGAGAGAGAGAGAGAGAGAGAGAAAGAGAGAGAGAGAGAAAGAAAGAAAGAGAGAGAGAGAAAGAGAAAGAGAAAGAGAGAACAGAACTCAAATATCCCAAAGACTACAAAAAAAAAAAAAAATAGCGAGAGAGAGAGAGAAAAACAAAATAGTGAAAGAGAAAGAGAGAATAAAGAAAAACTAGAAAAGAAAAACACACCTCTTAAGAGCATGAGGTGATGAAAGAAAGGAAAAGATGAGTGATTCATGATCCTCACAACATGCTTAAGATGGCAGTCGAGTGTTCCTTACAAGAAAAATGACCGTATGTTGTTTTGTGTGTCTTGTGTACAACCGTGAGCGTGTGAATGAATATGCAGTATATAAACACACGTGGTACAGTGTATAAAACAATTGTTAAAAGTAGAAAGAAAGATAGAAAGAAAGAAAACAAGAAGTGTTACATGCAAATCCCCGCTTCTGCACAAACAAAGCGACAGATAAACAACGTTATATAAGCGAAGGAAAACAAAGAGGTGAGGATTAGGAAAAGGAAGAGGAGAGTGATAAAGATAAGAAAAATGGAGAAGTCCAAGAGAGAAGGAGAGAGAGAGAGAGAAAGAGAGGGAGGGAGGGAGGGAGAGGGAGAGGGAGAGTAGAGAGAGGGAGAGAGAGAGAGAGAGAGAGAGAGAGAGAGAGAGAGAGAGAGAGAGAGAGA
>NC_091561.1:35525567-35528067 GCF_042767895.1 Penaeus vannamei | reverse complement strand
TGTGTTTTTTTTCAGTCTTCCCTCTTTTTTTGGCGCCGTCTTTCTCTCTCTTTCTGTTTTTCTCTTTCTCTTTCTTTCACTCTCTCTCTTGATTTCTCTCTCTCTTTCTTTCTCTCTCTCTCTCTCTTTCTCTCTCTCTCTCTCTCCCTCTCTCTCTCTCTCTCTCTCTCTCTCTCTCTCTCTCTCTCTCTCTCTACTCTCTCTCTCTCTCTCTCTCTCTCTCTCTCTCTCTCTCTCTCTCTCTCTCTCTCTCTCTCTCTCTCTCTCTCTCTCTCTCTTCCTACATTTCTTAACAGCAAAGAAAATAAAACTTCATACCTGCAGATGCATTTTGTTGATAGTAATATTATTGCCGTTGCGTTGCCAAGCAGACCTCATAATGAACATCACATTAGACAACCCATTTATCATCGCTCCTCATTAGCATATCACGACTCATATCACATTCATATTTACCTCATATTATTCACGTCCTTCTCATTCACTCTTTCGTCACACTTTTTGCAGCGTTCACTTCTTAATCGTCGCAGTTACTGGTATAGAGCTTTAATATTTCCAAAATGCATGAATACTTTCTGTGCCAAACACAAACAGGAATTCTTACACACACAAATAAATGCATACGTATGCACTAACACACACACTCACACACATACACATACACACACACACACAGACACACATACACACATACACACACATACACACATAAACATACGCACACGTACACACACATGTACATATACACATACACATACACACACGTAAAAAAAACAAAAGCGAAAAATATGTACATGTACCTACATTTATACCTAATTTATTTATTTACCTATATGTACGTATGAGTGGGTAGATAGATAGATACGTGATAGACAAACAGATAGATAGATGATAGGCAGATAGATGAACAGACAAATAGATAGATAGAGAGGTTGATAAATAGATACACAGATACATGATAGACAAACAGATAGATAGATGATAGGCAGATAGATGAACAGACAAATAGATAGACAGAGAAGTTGATAAATAGATACACAGATACACAGATAATGTAGGTCTATGCATAAATACTCTAATTTTGCGTGTAGGAGCCTTTGTATGTATAAATAACTTTCCATTGGAGACTCGCCCCTCACACATACCCTCACAGCCACCCATAATACACCCTTCCCTTCCTGCCAACACCCACGCCCACGTTCTAGACCCATGGCCACCCTGACCAACCCTTCCCCTTCCCTTACATACCCTTAGCACCCCCTCCCCCTCCTCCTCCCCAGTCCTTCACTTCTTCTTCTTTTTACTTATTTCGTTTCTCTTGCTGTTCTTTGTTTTACTTATTTTTCTTTCTTTTTTCTAGCCCTTCATCTCTTCCCTTTTTTTTTTTACTTGTCTTGCTTTCTTGCTATTCGCTGTTTGTATTCCTTTAGTTTTCTTTTTCTTTTTTTTTTTGTTTACTTAAGCCCTTTCTTCGTTATGTATTTTCTCCTTTCTCCACTCATCCTTCTTTTCTATCACTTATCTCTCCTTTCTCATTCATTCATCCCTGATCCCCCCGTCTGCTTTCTCTTTTGACTTCTTCCTCTTCCTCATTCTTCTTTCCTTTCCCCAGTCTTCCTTCCCCTAATCCCCCTTCCCCCACCTCCTCCTTCCCTTCCCCATCATCTCTCCTCTTCCAACATTTCATACTCCTCCTTTCCTTTCCCCCCTTCTTCCTCTTTCCCATCCTTCTCCCTTTCCTCCATGCCCCAACCTCCCTCCATTTCCCCCCTTCCCCTCATCCTCCTTTTCTTTTCCTCATTCCCTATCCTCCTTCTTCCAGCTTCCTTCCCTTCCCCCCTTTCTCCCTCCCTCTCTCCCTCATCCCCTTCACCTCCCCATTCATCCCTATCCATCCCTCCTCCTTCCTTCCTCTCCCCTCCCTTTCTCCATCCCTTCCCTCCCCCATCCATCCTCTTCCCTTCTCCTCCCCATTCATCCCCATCCCTGTCCTTCTCATCCCACCCCTCCCAACTCCTCCTCCTCCTTCCCATCCTCCCACCCCCTCGCTTCATCCTCTCTCCCTCATCCCACCCCCTCCCCATTTTCAACTCCTCCTCCCCATCCTCCCTCCCCTGTCCCCCCCAAACCCCCTCACCCCCTCCCCATCCTCCCCTCCCTGCCACCCATCCCCATCCATCCTCCATCCACCCCAACCCCTCACCCCCTCCCCATTTATCCCCATTCCATCCTCCTCCACCCCCATCCTCCCCTCCCTGCCCCCCACAACCCCTCTCCCCCTCCCCACCCATCCTCCTCCACCCCATCCTCCCTCCCCTGCCCCCACCCCCACGCCCCCTCTCCCCACCCACCAAGCGAAAGGGCGTGAGAGAGCCCCCACACCCACGCACCGCCGCCGCCGCAAACACGTGAGGAGCATCTTCTGAGACAAGACGCTTTCCGCCAAGACTATCTCTTCCGTAAGGACATCCATTCATTATTTGGTTATTTCGTATATTCC
>NC_091561.1:35503067-35510567 GCF_042767895.1 Penaeus vannamei | reverse complement strand
GACAGACAGATAAGTAGATATAAATTACTTACATGATCAATAGATAGTGTGATTGATTTTTTGATAGAAAGATAGGCATTTAGATAGATAGATACCGAGAGAGAGAGGGAGAGAGAGACCGAGAGAGAGAGAGAGAGAAAGAGAAAGGGATAGAGATATATAGATAGATAGTTAGAGAGAGAGAGAAAGAATGAGACTCACAGACAAAGAACTCATCCACCGACCCACAGACAATCCTAGAAACAGACAGACAAGAAGATAAAAAACGAAAAAAGCGAGAGAATTGATGGAAAAAATGAAAGAAAAAGTAAAGAAAACACGAAACAACAAGAAAGACATAAAGCATCAATAAAAAAAAATAGCTCCGTCTGGTTTTGGGGGATTCCCCTCCATCCACCCCCTCCTCACCCCCCCACACCCACCCACCGTCTCCAAAACACCTGCCGAAAAGCTCATTAGTGCCCCCCCCCCAACACCGTTTTTTTATTTGTTTGTTTTCTTTTTCTCTCCCTCTCTGTCGCCATTTCATTTCCGTAAATTGATTTATTTAGATATTGATTATTATTCATTGTTATTTAACTGGTTTACGATTTTTTAATGGTAAACACGAACTCTGTGTCTGTGTCTCTGTTTCTCTCTGTATCTGTCTCTGTCTGTCTGTCTGTCTGTCTCTCTCTCTCTCTCTCTCTCTCTCTCTCTCTCTCTCTCTCTCTTTCTCTCTCTCCTCTCATTCTCTCATTCTTTTTCTCTTTCCATCCTTCCTCTCTTCATAACCAAATCTACCTAAGAAGCAAAGAAAAAATAATAATAACAGAAATCCAATAGAAAAAAAAAACAAGAAAAAAACAAGAGAAAGAAGACACGTAAGATAACGAACGATAATCAGAACAACGGGAAGAAACGTTTTTTTTTTTTTTTTTTCGCCGCTCGCTCCCCCTCACGCCCCCAGATGGCCTAGTCACGACAAACGTTTCTCGGCTGAGTGGCAACTGCAGGAGGCAATTGTCAAGGCGAGACAGTGAGTGCAAACGCGACGCGGGAGGCCAGGGAAATGGTGATGGTGGAGGGAGGGAGGGAAGGACGGAGGCTGGGGGCGGGAGGTGAGAATCAGGAGGGGGCAGAAGCTGAAAGAGAAAAGGTTAGGGGGGAGTAGGGAGGAGAGGGTTAGGGGTGGGGGGGGGAGGTGGGAAGGAGAAAAAGGTTGGGAGGGGGAGTGGGAGGGAAGGTTTGGGTGGGGGGGAAGGTGGGAGGGAGAAAAGGTTGGGGGGAGGGAGGAGTGGGAGGGTGGAAGGGAAGGGAAGAGGAAAAGAGTTGGGGGGAAGGGAGAGGGGGAAGGAGAAAAGGTTTTGGGGGGAGGGAAGGGAGGGAGAAAAGGTTGGGGGTGGGGAGGTGGGAGGAGAGAAAGGTTGGGGGAAGGGGGGAGAGTGCGAGGAATGGGAGGGGGAGGGGAGGGTGGAAGGGAGGGAAAGAGAAAGGTTTTTGGAGGGGAAGAGTGAGGGGGGATAAGGAGGGAGGGAAAGAGAGGGAGAATGGAAGGGAGGGAAGGAGAAAAGGTTGGGGGGGGGGGGGGAGAGAGAGAGAGAGGATGGTGGGAGAGAGGGAGGGAAGGAGGAAGGATGGTGGAAAAAGTGGGAGGGAGGAAGGGGGAAAAGACGAGGGAGGAACAGAAAGAGAGAGAGAGACAGACAGACAGACAGACAGACAGACAGAGAGTCACATAAACAGACAGAGAGTCACATAGACAGACAAACAGACAGAGAGCAGGAGCGAGAGAGAGATGCATACATACATACCAATACTACTCCCCCCCCCTCAAAAAAAGAAAAAAGAAAAAAAAAATCTTGACATCTGTTTATCACCATCAATCTCATACCTCTCTGCAGTCCAGCTTGCCATGTGTATGTGTATATTTATAAACAAAATTTCCCTCCATATCATATTTTTTTTTTTTCATTTTTTTTTTTTTTTTTTTATCAGCTCTCTAAAATGGGTGATGGATTCTGCGCAGAGTTGGCCATAATTTTACGGTAATTAGCTCGAGCTCGGGGAATTTTTTTTGAAAAGGAATGGGGGGGAGGGAGAGGGGGAGGGGGTGAGAGGGGGGGGAGGGGGAGGGGGGTAAGAGGGGGAGGGGGTGAGAGAGGTGGAGGTGGGAAGGGGAGGGAGGGGGAGAGTGGGGAAGGAGAAGAAGAGGTGGAGGTGGGAAGGGGCAGGAGAGGGAATTGGAAGGGTGGGGGAGGGAGGAGAGAGGGGGAGAGAGGGGAAAGGAGGGAGGGGATGACAGGGGGAGGAGAGGGAGGGGGTGAGAGGGGAAGGGGACGAAGTACAGGTTAAGGTCTAGCCGCTTCGAAAATTACGTAATCGTTAATTTTGATAAAGACGATAAATGATAAAGGATACACGAAAAAAATGTAGACGGAATGCATTATTGAAATATGGCGTGTGGTCCGTAGAGTTATTTTTAAAAATTCGATTGGATTTCTTTATCAGTAAATTATTGAATGGTTAGCTCCTGTGTCATGTGAAATTTGATATCTTAGATAACTTAGATTCAAAAGGAAATTATACTTATTTCTGACAAATTTTCGCAATGTGAATGACAAAATAAGTGAAAATACGAATTAAGCAACTTTTTAAATTTTCACCTTCACACATTTACACTAAAATAACTCCCATTTTCTTAACAACAATGGTATTGGTAAATTTGAATAGGAAACCAAAGAACGGATGTAAAGAACATATCTTCTGAAGAACAATTATCTTCGAAGAATAATCATGAAAACTCAAAGCAAAACCCTTTGACAAACAAACAAACGAAAAAAAATAGCGAAAAAATAAGAAAATATCTTGACAGAAACGACCCAGTTTTCAAAGAACTGATTATTGGCAGAGTATCCTGGCCTCCTTGTATTTTCATTGTGTTTTGTTTATTTTTTTCATTTTATTGATGCTTTATTTATCTTAATTGTGTTAGAACCAATTCATCTACATCGATTCTGCCGATGAGAGCTGTGTGTGTGTGTGTGTGTGTGTGCGTGTGTGTATGTGTGTGTGTGTGTGTGTGTTTTCATTATCATTGTTGTTATTATTATTGTTATTAATATCATCATTATCATCATTATCACCATCATTATCGCACTTAACATTATCATTGTTATCATTATTATCATTTTCATTCTATATCCTCATTATCACTATCGCTGTTATTATAAGTCATTATTGTTAGTACCGTTATCGTTATCATTATCATCATTATTTTCATTATTATTGTCATTGTCGTTATTATTACTATTATAATTATTTTCATTATCATTGTCATTGTCATTATCATTACTATTATCATTATCTTTATCAGTATTATCTCCATCATCACTATAATCATCGTCATTATCATCATTATCATTACTATGATTATCACTGTTATCATTATCATTAGTAGTAGTATTGTTGCTTTTACTATTATCGTTATCGTTATCATCATTATCACTATCGTCCTGATTATTACTGTAATTAATATCAGCATCATTAATCATCCTCATTCTTATTATCTTATGCCTCTTTAACATTTTTATATAACCATTGTCATCTATCTCTCTGTCTCTCTCCCTTACTTTCTCTTTCTCACTCTCTCTCTCTCCCTCTCCCCCTCTCCCCCCCTCTCACTCTCTTACTTCCTTACACTTACTTATATCTCATACCACTCTCTCTCTCTCTCTCCTCTCTCTCTCTCTCTCTCTCTCTCTCTCTCTCTCTCTCTCTCTCTCTCTCTCTCTCTCTCTCTCTCTCTCTCTCTCTCTCTCTCTCTCTCTCTCTCTCTCTCTCTCTCTTTCTCTTCTTACGCTTGTCTATCTCATACTCTCATCTCTCTCTCTCTCTCTCTCTCTCTCTCTCTCTCTCTCTCTCTCTCTCTCTCTCTCTCTCTCTCTCTCTCTCTCTCTCTCTCTCTCTCTCTCTCTCTCTCTCTCTCTTTCTCTCTCTCTCTCTTACTTTCCTTACTTACTCTATATCTCATATACTCTCTCTCTCTCTGTCTCTCTCTCTCTCTCTCTCTCTCTCTCTCTCTCTCTCTCTCTCTCTCTCTCTCTCTCTCTCTCTCTCTCTCTCTCTCTCTCTCTCTCTCTCTCTCTCTCTCTTTCTCTCTCTCTTCTCTCTCTCTCTCTCTCTCTCTCTCTCTCTCTCTCTCTCTCTCTCTCTCTCTCTCTCAATCTCCCCACTCACTCACTCACTCACTCTCTCTCTCTCTCTCTCTCTCTCTCTCTCTCTCTCTCTCTCTCTCTCTCTCTCTCTCTCTCTCTCTCTCTCTCTCTCTCTCTCTCTCTCTCTTACTCTCTCTCCTTCCTTACACTTATTCTATCTCATACTCTCTCTCTCTCTCTCTCTCTCTCTCTCTCTCTCTCTCTCTCTCTCTCTCTCTCTCTCTCTCTCTCTCTCTCTCTCTCTCTCTTTCTCTCTCTCTCTCTCTCTCTCTCTCTCTCTCTCTCTCTCTCCTTCTTCTGCCTCTTCATTCCCCGATTTATCGCGTGTGTGACCTTCTCTATTTTCATCACCCTTTCCTTCCCAGGTTTCAAACTTCCAAAAACAGTCTTCCCCATTCTCGTCTATTCCCCGTTTTTATTGGCTATCTTCCCCTCGCTTATTCTTATTCGCTGTCTTTGTCACTGCAACAACACTAATCACACCTGACATTCTCTTCAACTGTTCCTTAATTAGATCTTTCTTGTTCTTGTCTTTGATTTTCCTTTTTTCTTTTTCTGTGTGTGTGTGTGTGTTTCGTTAAATTTAGCGTCTGTGATTCTCTAGCTCTGTCCCTGTTTCTGTTTGTCTTTGTTTCTGTCTGTCTGTCTGTCTCTCTCTCTCTCTCTCTCTCTCTCTCTCTCTCTATCTATCTATCTATCTATCTATCTATCTATCTATCTATCTATCTATCTATCTATCTCCCGCTCTCTTTCTCTCTGTCCCTTATCCATTCTGCCCCCTCCCTCTCTCTCTGTATCCGTGTGTGTGTTCCTCTCTTTCTCCCTCTTTCTCTTTCTCCCTCCGTCTTTCTCTCCGTGTGTCAGTCTACTTGCGTGTCTGTCTGTTTCTCCTTGCCCATTCTTTCCTTTTCTTTCTTACTGCATCCTTTTTGCTCTTTCTCTTTTGTATCTCTCCACTGCCTTCATTATATTTTCTCTCATTTCTTTCCTTCTCTATATTCGTATTACTTTTACCTTTCTTTCAACAATCCTCTCTCTTTCACCGTTCCAGTTCATTTTATAATCTCTTTTTCTTCTTCTTCGTCTTTTCTTTTAACCTTCTCCCCTTCTTCTATATTTTCCATTTGCTTTGTCACCATTTCTTTCCATTTCACGTCTTTTACGTTTGCCATTTCTCTCTCTTGCTCTCTCCTCTCCCCCTTTTTTCTCCCCTTCTAATACCCTTTAATCCCTTCTCCCTTTTTTTCTTGCCTTTCCTTAATTCCTCTCCCCTTTTCCTTATTCCCGGTAACCTTTTCCTAATCTTTCGTTCTTCACTCTTAATACCCCCTTTTCTCTCTCCCTTCCTCCGTCTTTTCTCTCTCTCCCTTCTTCATTTGTTCTCCCTCTCCCTTCTTCATTTTTTCTCTCTCCCTTTTCTTACTCCTCTTTACCCCATACTTCTTTTTCTTCTCTTCTCTCTTGATATTTTCTTTAATTTTTCTTTTTCTCCTTTCCTCCTCCCCGTACCTTTCTCCTTCTCTCCCTTTCCCCTCATGTCCTTCTTCCTCCTCTCTTCGCCTTCCTCCTCCCTTTACCATTCTTTTCCCCTTTTCTCCTCCTTCTCACTCATTTCACCTCTCTTCATTTCACCCTTCCACCCCTTTTCCCCTTTTCATCCTCATCCTCCCCTTCTCCCTTCACCCAAAAATCCACCTCCCCTCATATGCCTCCATTCCCCTCCCCTCCTTCCTCCTCCCTTCACCTTTCCCTTTCCCTCCCTTATCCCCTACCTTATCCTTTTCTCTCCTCATCCCAGCTCCTTCTTCCTTTCTTCACGTTCCCCTTTCAAATTCCCTCATCTCCTCCTTCCTCCTCCCTTTCCCCCCGTACCCTTCCTTTCATTTCTTCCCCTTACATCCCCTCCCTTCACCTCCCTTCTCCCTTTCCCTAGCCCCCTAACTCTCATTTCTTTCTCTTTGACTCCCTCCCTCCCCTTCCCCTCGTCCCCCCCCACCCGCCCCTTTCCTCTCATTTCCTCCCTTCCCCCTCCCCCCCCCTTCCCTCGCCCTCCCCCACCGCCCATCTTACCTTGCTTCTCCCTCATCCCCACTTTCCCTCGCCCCCTTCCACTCATTTCCCTTTCCCCTCCCCCTCCACTCCCCCTTCCCACTCGTCCCCCTTCCCTCTCCTCTCATTTCCTCCCTCACCCCCCACTTCCCCCCTCGCCCCTCCCCACCGCCCCCTTCCTCTCATTTCTCTCCCCTTCCCCCGCTCCCTCTCCCTCCCCCTCGTCCCCCCACCGCCCCCTTCTTCTCATTTCCCTCCCCTTCCCCCCTCCCCCTTCCCTCGCCCTTCCCCACCGCCCATCTTACCTCTGCCAACTTCCCTTCTAATCCACTTTCTCTAACCCCTTCCTCTCATTTTCCTCCCTCACCCCCTCCCTCCCTCTTCCCCTCGTCCCTCCTCCACGCCCCTTTCCTCCCCTTCCCACCCCCTCCTCCCCCTTCAAATCGTCCCTCTCCCCCCCACCCCGTCCCTTTCCTCTCATTTCCTCCCCTCCCTTCCCTTCCCCCTCGCCCCTCCCCACCGCCCATCTTACCTTGCTTCCCCTTCAGGCAGTCAAGACCACCGCTCACACCTGTCGACTCGTCAGCGCAGGCTCACACAGGAGACTTTTTGCTCCTCGCCGGCCGTGGCACAACCTCGAAACGAGTGCCAGTGCCAAGGCGGTGTCACGGACGCGTATTTTATTCTCTTTTCGCTCTCTCTCTGTGTCTCTCTTTCTCTCTCTTCTTTGTTTTCTTTCTCTCTGTTTCTCTTTCGCTTTTCTCGTATGTTGTTTTTCTCTTCTCGGATTTTTAAGAAATCTTTCGTTCTTGTTTGTCTGTTTTTTTCTTTATTTTTCGTTTTTTCGTTTTTTCTTTCTTCCTTTCTTAGCTTAGTTTCTTTGTTTTTCTGTTTGTATTTCATGTATTTCATTTTTCGTAACATAATATTTTTTCAACCTGAAAAATAGCAAAAGAAATTCAAACACCAAACAAAAACAAACAGATCAATACATACAAACATAAACACAAACACACCAACACAGATACACAAATCCCCCCCCCTTCCCCTAAGCCAACCTCCAACACCCTACGCCAACCCCCATACTACGCTTTAACCACCCAACCCCCCTCCCCCCCCTCCCAAAAAAACACCCCCAACTTCATTTTAGAACCGTCGGTAAATCTCCTCCCCTCCCCCCCCTCCCCCCAGCTTCTCCCTCCCTCCCCCCACCTTCTCTCCTCCCTCCACCCACTTCTCTCCCTCCTTTCTCCTT
>NC_091561.1:35494912-35500067 GCF_042767895.1 Penaeus vannamei | reverse complement strand
AGAATGCATAGATCAGACAAGAAAAAAAAATCCTTTTCATCCTCATTCCCTTCCCCTCCTCCTCACCTCCTCTCCCTCTCTCCCATCCTCCATCGCCTCCTCCTTATCTTCCCCCACCTCTCTCCCACTCTCCCCCCCACCACCCATAGCTTCCTCCCGGCCCTCGCTCCCCCTCTCTCCCCACTCCCCCTAACCCCCACCCTCCGATGCCCTCCTCTTCCCTTCTCTCTCCCCTTACCCAAGCTCTATAAACCCCCTTCCATGCCCTCTTCTCTCCCCCCCCCCCTCAAATCCTAGCTCCCGCCCTTCGACGCCCTCCCCCTCCTCTCTCCCCACACCCCCAAATCCTAACCCCCTCCCTCGCTACCCACTCCTTCCCCTCTTTCCCCCCTTTCCCCCAACCCCGTAACCCCCCTTCCATCTCCCCACCCTCCTCTCTCTCCACTCCCCAAATCCTAACCCCTCCCTCGCTACCCACCCCTTCCCCCCTTCCCCAAGCCCAACAACCCCCCTTCCATACCCTCCCCCTTTCTCCCCACCCCACTCCCCCTCCTCCCGCCCCTCACACCTTCGTCCACAATATCTTCGAGAACTTTCTGAAGACGCTCTAGCTAACCGAGCCTACCCGCGCGCCTGCTGGCCCTCATCTGCATACGGCGACTCATTGCTGTGGGTCTTAGTGCTGCTTTTGGGCGGGGATGGAGCAGCACACGCACGTCTATCCTGTATATATGCGTGGGGACACAGAGGCGCTCAAATGGGTATATTTACACATTCATGATATATGTATAGAGAGAAAGATAGATAGATAGATAGGTAGGTAGATAGATAGATAGATAGATAGATCTATAGTGTATCTATGCGTGGGGACACAAAAGCGCTCAGATGGCTATATTTACACATTCCTACCACACACACACACACACACATATATATATATATAGATAGATAGATGGATAGATGATATAGATAGAAAGATAGATAGATAGATAAATGGATATATAGATAGAGAGATAGATGTAAAATTAACGTATAGAGAAATAGATAGATGGATAGATGGATAGATATATAACTAGCTAGATAGCTATCTATCTAGAGATATTGACTAATAAAATGACTGACTAATAGATAGACAAGCAAATGGACGGATGGCTAAATAGATGAATAGACAGATAGATAGGCAGGCAGATAGATACAGAGATAGATGGATAGACATGCATTGTACATATATGATATATAAATGTGATGTACAGAAAAGATGTTAGATAAATATCATAAGTTTATTTGCTCATTTATCAATATATCTGTCTATTCATATATCTATTCCCTTGAAGGGAAGGATAGGAAAAATATAAGAATGGATGTGGAAACTGAGAAGCAAGCACGAAGGAAGGAAGAGAAGTGAGGTTAAAACGTATGAATGAATAAAGGTAGGGAGAGAGAAGGATGAAAGTGTGAAGGAAAATGAAGAAAGAGAAGCAACGAAGAAGGAATGACAGAGGAGGTGGAAGAGAGGGAACCGAAAAGGGAGGAAGAAAGAGAAGAGAGAAAACCAACAATGAAATGTGAATGAAGGAAGAGAAGAAAAAGATGGAAATGAAAGAAAAAAAGGAAGTGAGAGAATCAATATTAAAGTTCGAATGAAAAGATATAAGGAAAAATGTTTACCAAGAAAGAATGGCAGAAGAAAAGGAAGAAAAAACAACAAGAAAAAGAAGGAAAGAAAATTTAAAATGGGAACCAAGAAGTAATCAAAGAAAAGAAAGGCAGTGAACCAAGAAAGAAGGAAAAATGGGAAGAATGAGAAGAGGCTAAACAAGATTAGAAGAAGAGAAAGATGAAAAGAGGTCAATAATGAAGGAGCGAAGAGAAGAATTATAGTGAATCAAGAAAGGAAGAAAGAGAACCAATAAGGAATAATAAAAAAAGGGAAGAGAAGAAACAGTGAGCCAAGAAAAATGAGAAATGAGAAGAACAAGATTTTTTTAAGAAAAAAGAGAGAGAACGAATCCAGAAAACAAAGAAAGATAGAAAGAAGGAAAAATAAGAAGAGAAGAAAAGAGAAGAAACACAATGAACCAAGAAGGAAAGAAAGAAGAGAGAAATAAGAAGAGAAGGGAAGAGAAGAAACACAGAGAACAAAGAAAGAAGAGAAAAGGGATAAGAGAAGTGAAGAGAAGAAACACAGTGAACCAAGAAAGAAAGAAGGAAGAGATAGATATGAAGAGAAGAAACACAGTAAAACAAGAAAGAACGAAATAAGAGAGAAATAGGAGAAGGAGAAAAAAGAAAAGAAAATAAGAAGAGAAGAAACACAGTAAAACAAGAAAGAATGAAAGAAGAGAGAAATAGGAGGAGGAGAAGAAAGAAGAGAAAAATATGAAGAAAAGAAACACAGTAAAACAAGAAAGAACGAAAGAAGAGAGAAATGGGAGGAGGAGAAGAAAGAAGAGAAAAATAAGAAGAGAAGAAACACAGTAAAACAAGAAAGAACGAAAGAAGAGAGAAATAGACGGAGTAGAAGAAAGAAGAGAAAAATAAGAAGAGAAGAAACACAGTAAAACAAGAAAGAACGAAAGAAGAGAGAAATAGGAGGAGGATCAGAAAGAAAAGAAAAATAAGAAGAGAACAACCACAATAAACTAAGAAAGAACGAAAGAAGAGAGAAATAGGAGGAGGAGAAAAAAGAAAAGAAAAATAAGAAGAGAACAACCACAATAAACCAAGAAAGAAGGAAAGAAGAGACAAATACGAAGAGGAGAAGAGAGAAAAGAAAAATAAGAAGAGAGTAAACACAATAAACCAAGAAAGAAGGAAATAAGAGACAAATAGGAGGAGTAGAAGAAAGAAGAGAAAAATAAGAAGAGAATAACCACAGTAAAACAAGAAAGAACGAAAGAAGAGAGAAATAAGAAGAGAATAACCACAATAAACCAAGAAAGAAGGAAATAAGAGAAAAAACGAGAACAGAATCCCCCGAGCGACGGCGCGAGGGAGGGCGGGCGCGGGGCCAGCCAGCAGGAAGGACCCGCGTCCGAGACACATTAGCATAAGCGATCCCGAGGCCGTGATACCGCCAGCATCACCGCGTCAATCTTGGCTGTCAGGTGACGTGGCAGGGGTCGGTGTCCCCCCCCCCCTTCTCCTCTCCCCTCCCTGGTGAGGTGGTAGGGGTCGGTCCCCACCCCTTCTCCTCTACTTTCCCTGGTGAGGTGGTAGGGGTCTGTGTCCCCCCCCCTTCTCTCCTCTCTCCCCTCCCTGGTGAGGTGGTAGGGGTGTGTGTCCCCCCCCCTTCTCTCCTCTCCCCTCCCTGGTGAGGTGGTAGGGGTGTGTGTCCCCCCCCCTCCCTTCTCTCCTCTCCCCTCCCTGGTGAGGTGGTAGGGGTCTGTGTCCCCCCCTCTTCCCCTCTCCCTTCCCTCGGTGAGGTGGTAGGGGCCTGTGTTCCCCCCCCTTCTCCTCTCCTTTCCCTGGTGAGGTGGTAGGGGTCTGTGCCCCCCCCCCCTTCCCCTCTCTCCTCTACCTTCCCTCGGTGAGATGGTTGGGGTCTGTGTCCCCCCCCCCCCTTCTCCTCTACCTTCCCTCGGTGAGATGGTAGGGGTCTGTGTCCCCCCCCTTCCCCTCTCCCTTCCCTCGGTGACGTGGTAGGGGTCGGTGTTCCCCTCCTTCCCCCCTCCTTCCACGCCCCCTACCCCTTGGAGCTCTCACATTCTTCTTGTTCCTCTCCCTTGGTCTTCGTATTCATATTCGTTCCTTAATCTTGCTTCTTTCCTCCCTCCTCCTTTCTCCTCCTAGATCTCCCCTTCCTCCCTCCTTGCTCTCCTCCCTCCCACGAAATCTCCCCTCCCTCCCTCCTTGCTCTCCTCCCTCCTCTTAGATCTTCCCTCCCTCTCTCCCTCTCTCCCTCCTTGCTCTCCTCCCTCCCTCCTTGCTCTCCTCCCTCCTCCTAGATCTTCCCTCCTTCCCTCCCTTCCTCCCTCCTTACAGGCCTTTCGTCTTCCCTCTACCTCCCTTTCCCCCCTCCTTAAATCTCCCCTCCCCCTTTTGTCTTCCCTTCCCTCCCTCCTTCTCTTTCGACCACGCCCCCTCTCCCCCACCCTTCATCCTCATCCCCCAACCCATCGACCTCGCCCCCTCCCCTTGACCCCCCCCCCCCCCTGCCTTCTCCTCTTCGTCCTCGCTGCTCAGTGTTTTTCTTTTTCACTTTTGTTTCACCTCCTTCCTTCCACACCTTTTACCACTTTCTCTTGCTCTCCTTGGGTTTTATCTCTTTTCTCCCTTCGTTTTCTCACCCTTCTTCGGCATTTTCCTTCCATTTTTTATTTACTGATTTTCCCAATATTTTCCAATATGTATATGTATATACATACATACATACATATTGATATATATATGTATATACACAACATATATACATGTATGTGGGTGTGTATATATATATATATATATATATATATATATATATATATATATATATATATATATATATATATATATATATATATATATATATATATATATATATATATATATACATATATATATATGTATATATATATATATATATATATATATATATATATATATATATATATATATATATATATATATATATATATATATATATATATATATATATATATATATATATATATATATATATATATATATATATATATATATATATATATATATATATATATATATATATATATATATGCATATATATATATATATATATATATATATATATATATATATATTTATATACATTATATATATATATATAAATATATAATTATATACATATATATATAAATATATATATACATATATGTATATATATATATATATATATATATATATATATATATATATATATATATATATATATATATATATATATATATATATATATATATATATATACATATATATATACATATATATATGTATATATATATGTATATATATATATATATATATATATATATATATATATATATATATATACATATATACATATATATATATATATATATATATATATATATATATATATATATATATATATATATATATAAGAGAGAGAAAGAGAGAGAGAGAGAGAGAGAGAGAGAGAGAGAGAGAGAGAGAGAGAGAGAGAGAGAGAGAGAGA
>NC_091561.1:35479912-35489912 GCF_042767895.1 Penaeus vannamei | reverse complement strand
TTGTGATCATAGTAATGTTAAGAAAAATACGATAATAATAATGGTGGTGATGGCAATAATAATGATAATGATAATAATGCTGTTAATGGTAATAATGATAATATTGATACTGCTAATAACAATAATAATAATGATAATAATAACAATTAAAATCGTGGTAATGATGATAATAATGAAATTGATAATAATTACAATCATAACAGCAACAATAGCGGTAATGATTATAATAAAGATGATAACAATAATAACAACAGTCAATTGAAATTAATGATGATAATATTTACAGGAACAATAATGATGATGATGATAAGAAACATAATAACTAAAATCAATCTGTTCATAACTTTTTGAATTATCCTGCTAATAATAAAATCGATAAGATAACAAAATTATAATAATAATAATGATGATGACGAGGACGACGACGATGATGATGATGATGATGATGATGATGATGATGGTGGTGGTGGTGATAATGATGACATTAAAAATAATAATGACACTAATGATGATATCAACAACAACATCAATAATAATAGTAATAATGACAATAATGATAACAAAAGGATAAGACTGGTAATATTAATACTACTAATAATGATATAAATAAGAACAATAACAATAATGATGGGGATAATAGCAATAAAGAATAACGCTATTGTAATTATAATTGATAATAATGATAATTAGAATGATGATAATAACAAAGTTAGTAATAACAACGATAATGATGATTAGAGTAAGAATAACAATGGTAATGATAAGAATTATAATGATAATAATAGCAATATTAATTGTAAAGATAATTGTAACCGATGATTATAACAAAAATGGTATTGATAATAATATTAGTGATAATATTACTGAAAATAATATAAAATGATAATGACAGTGATAATAACATTGATAAGAATGATAATGATGATAACAGTAATAATGATAATGACAATAACAATGAAATTGCTGATAATGATATTCTTACTAACAATTATGACATGTGATAATGGTACGAAAATAACGATAACATTAATGATGATAATGATAACAATGATAATAACAGTAATAATGATAGTAATAATAATGATAATAATAATAATAATAAAAATATGATCATAATTATAACTGTAATACATATAGTAATGACAATAACATTAAAAGCAACAACAATGATAACGACAATAATAATGATGAAAAATATAAGGAGAGCGATATTAATAACATTGATAATCATACAGGAACGTCAACAAAAGATCAAAATAACAGTGATAGTGACAATGTTTATAAGAATAATAATAAAAAATGTGAGCAACCCCCCCATGAACGAAACGCGAACCCGGGCCACTCGAATGACAGACGCGCACGCTACCGGTCGAGCTGTCGGAGCTCAATATTATATCATTTAACTTTAATTATTAAATCACTAAGTCTCTACAATATGATAGATTGGGTAGGTGATCATATCATGATGGTAAGGATGATAGTAATAATTCTAATTATATAATGATAATGATAATGATGGCGGAGATATTGATGATGGCAGTGATAATGATAGTAACAATAAAGATGAGGATAAAAATAATTAAAAATAATAATGATACAGTTAGTGATGATAACTATAATTGTAATCATGATAATGATAATAAAATAATAATGATAATGATAAGATAATAATAATGATAATGATGATAATAATGATAATAATAATATAAATAATAACAATGATAATAACAATAATAATATTGGTGGTGATGACAATGATAATGATAATGATAACAATAATACTATAGCTGATAATAATGTTAATGTTGATACTACTACTACTAATATGAAAATTATAAAATAAATCATAAAAATAACAATGACAATAAAAAATCATGATAATGATCATAATAATGATAATGATAATAATTATGATCATTAAAGCAACAATACTGATAATGATAATGATTATAATGATAATAACAATAATAACAACAAGCCCAGCAGTCAATCCGGTTCATGATTTATTTTCACACACACACACACACGCACACACATACGCACACACATACGCACACACACACACACGCACACACACACATACATACACACACCCATATACACATACACACACACACACACACACACACACACACACACACACACACATACACACACACACACACACACACACACACACACACACATATATATATATATATATATATATATACATACATATATATATATATATATATATATATATATATATATATATATGTATATACACATATATATATGTATATATATATTGGCATCTAAGTTGGGCTAAGACGCACCTCTTGTAAAAATATCATAGAGATCTGTTCGTAACTTTTAGAGTTTTCTTGTAAACCAACGAACTTGATGGAGGTAATAATAAACTCGATAAGATAACATAACGATAAGAATGATGATGATTATAATGATGGCGATGATGATGAAGGTGGTGGTGGTGATGATAATGATGATGATGGTGGTGGTGATGATAATGATGATGACGGTGGTGGAGATAATGATGATGATGGTGGTGGTGGTGGTGGTGATGATGATGACGATGGTGGTGATGATGATGTTGACATTATATAAATAATAATGATAATAATGATACTGACAATGATATCATAATTATCATAATAAATGATGATGAGGATAACTAGAATGATGATAATAAAGTTAATAATAATATGATAACGAGGATAATTTGAGTAAGAATAAAAATGGTGATAATGAAAATTATAATAGTAATAAAAATGACAAATATAGAAAAAAAATATAATAAAAATAATAATAATAATAATAATAATAATAATAATAATAATGATAATAATAATAATAATAATAATAATAATAATAATAATAATGATAATAATAATAATAATAATAATAATAATAACAACAATAGTAATAATGATAATCGTAACCAATGATAATAACAATAATGGTTTTAGTAATGGAATTAGTGATAATAATGATGGAAATAATGATATAGTAATGATAATGACTATGGTAATAACAATAATAAGAATGATAATAATGATGATGACAATAATAATGATATTGATGGTAATGGTATTATTATTGACAATTATGATATGTGATAATGGTATGAAAACGATAATAATAATAATGATCATAATAGTAATAACAATAATAAAAAAAAAAATAATAATGATAATAACAACAATGATAATGATGATGATAACAATGATGATAATAATAAGGATAATAATAATGATAAAAATATGATAATGATGAATGTAATAAAGATATTATTTATATATTATCCATGACAACAATAATGATGATAACAAAGATGATAAAAATAATGACAGTGGTAATAAGGACAATGATAATCATACAGGAACAATAATGTCAACAAAAGATAAAAAGAACAACAGTGATAGTGACAATGCTTATAAGAATAATGATAAAAACCGTGACTAACTCCCCCATGAACGAGACGCGAACCCGGGCCACTCGAGTGACAGACGCGCACGCTACCGGTCGAGCTATCGGAGCTCAATTATGAATACTTTGCTTATGCATTTTATTCACAAAGTCTCTACTCGCATGTCTGATTGGGTAGATTATAATGTGATGATGATGATGATTGTGATGATTATAATTATTTAATGAGGATAACGATAATAATAGTAACGATAATGATGATAATAAGCTCAATTAAAGGACACTTTGCTTATATATTTTAATCACAAAGTCTCTACAATATGTCTGATTGGGTAGATTATGATATGATGATGATGATAGTAATGATTATGATTATATAATGATGATAATGATGGCGAAGATATTGATGATAATAGTAACAATAACGATGATGATGAAAATAATGAAAAATAATAATGATACGGGTAGTGATAATAACTATAATTGTAATCATGATAATGATAATAATATAATGATAATCATAATGATACTACTATTAATAATAACAATATTGGTGGTGATGACAATAATAATTATAATGATAACAATAATGCTATAGATGATAATAATGCTAATGTTGATACTATTACTAATAATGATGAAAATGTTGATATTAATCATGATCATAACATTGACAATAAAAATCATAATAATGATCATTATGATGGTAATGATAATAACTATGATAATAACAGCAACAATACTGATAATGATAATGATTATAATGATAATAACAATAATGACAAGAAGCCCAGCAGTCAATAAAAATAATAGTGATAAAAATGATTACAATACCAATAATGATGATGATAAGAAACATAATAACTAGAAGCACCCAGAGAGCGCATACCTCCGCCAGAGCAATAAGGTCACTGATGCAATAAAAAATCATTCTGGATCCAGTTCATGATTTATTTTCACACACACACACACACACACACACACACACACACACACACACACACACACACACACACACACACACACACACACACACACACACACACACACACACACACACACACACACACATATATATTTTTATATATATATATATATATATATATATATATATATATATATATATATATATTGGCATCTAAGTTGAGCTAAGACGCACCTCTTGTAAAAATATCATAGAGATCTGTTCGTAAATTTTGGAGTCTTCTTGCAAACCAACGAACTTGATGGAGGTAATAATAAAGATAAGATAACATAACGATAAGAATGATGATGATTATAATGATGACGATGTTGATGATGGTGGTGGTGGTGATGATAATGATGATGATGGTGGTGGTGGTGCTGCTGCTGATGATGATAATGATATTGATGGTGGTGATGATGATGATGATGATAATGGTGGCGGTGGTGATGAAGATGTTGACGTTAAAAATAATAATGATAATAATGATATTGACAATGAGATCAACAACAACAATAATAATGATAGCAATGATGACAATAATGACAGTAATGATAATACTAATACTAATGATATAAAGATAGCAATAATATTAATGATGATGATGATAACAATAAAAACAATAATATTATTGCCATAATGAATGATGATAATGATACTTAGAATGATGATAATATGTAATAACAATAATGATAATGATAATTAGAGTAAGAATAACAATGGTTATAATGAAAATTATGATAGTAATAATAATGGCAATGATGAAAATAATAATGATAATAATAATAATGATAGTAATAACAATGATAGTAATGGCAATAGTAACCAGTGATAATAACAATATTGGTATTGATAATGAAATTAGTGATAATAATGATGATAATAATGATATAGTAATGATAATGACTATAGTAATGAAAATAATAAGAATGATCATAATGATGATGACAATAATGATGATGACAATAATAATGATATTGATGATGGTGATATTCTTACTAGCAATTTAGATATGTGATAATGATTTGAAAATAACGATAATAATAATTATGATAATACTGATAATAATAATGATGATGATAATAATGAAGATGATGATAAGGATAAGGATAATGATACAAATATGAACATAATGATAATTGTAATATAGTATCAATAACAACAATAATGATAATAATGAGGATAAACATAATGACAGTGGTATTAATGGCAATGATAATGATACAGGAACAATAATGTCAACAAAAGATTAAAAGAATAACAGTGATAGTGACAATGCTTATAAGAATTATAATAAAAAACGTGAACAACCCCCCCATGAACGAGACGCGAACCCGGGCCACTCGAATGACAGACGCGCACGCTACCGGTCGAGCTATCGGAGCTCAATTAATGAATACTTTGCTTATGCATTTAAATTCACAAAGTCTCTACTCGCATGTCTGATTGGGTAGATTATAATGTGATGATGATGATGATTGTGATGATTATAATTATTTAATGATGATAATGATAATAATGATAGTAACGATAATGATGATAATGAAAACTGACAATGATAACGACTGTGACAATAACAATAATTGTGATCATAATAATGCTAAGAAAAATACGATAATAATAATGGTGGTGATGACAATAATAATGATAATGATAACAATAATGCTGTTAATAGTAATAATGATAATGTTGATACTGCTAATAATAATGATAATGAAAATGATAACAATAACAACTGAAATCGTGGTAATGATAATAATGATGATAATGATAATGATTATAATGATGATAATAACAATGATAACAACAGTCAATAGAAATTAATGATGATAATATTTACAGGAACAATAATGATGATGATGATAAGAAACATAATAACTAAAATCACTCTGTTCATAACTTTTTGAATTATCCTGCTAATAATAAACTCGATAAGATAACAAAGTGATAAGATTAATAATGATGATAATGATGATGACGACGATGATGATGAGGAGGAGGATGATAATGATGATGATGATGATGATGATGATAATGATGATGATGATGATGGTGGTGGTGGTGGTGATACTGATGACATTGGAAATAATAATGACACTAATGATGATATCAACAGCAACAGTAATAATAATAGTAATAATGACAATAATGATAACAAAAGGATAAGACTGGTAATACTAATACTGCTACTAATAATATAAATGAGAACAATAACAATAATGATGGGGATAATAGCAATAAAGAATAATGATATTGTAATTATAATAACTGATAACAATGCTAATTAGAATGATGATTATAAGAGTAGGAATAACAATGGCAATGTTGAAATAATGATAGTAATGATAATGATGATAATAGTAACAATAATAGTAATGATGATTATAATCAATGATAATAACAAAAATGGTATTGATAATAACATTAGTGATAATAATGATAAAAATGATATAATAATGATAATGACAATGATAATAACAATGATGAGAATGATAATGATGATTATGACAATAATAATGATAATGACAATAACAATGAAATTGCTTATAATTATATTCTTAATAACAATTATGACATGTGATAATGGTATAAAAATAACAATAATATTAATAATGATTATGATAACAATGATAATAACAGTAATTATGATAGCAATAATAATGGTAAAAATAATAATATAAAAAGTATGATCATAATGATAACTGTAATAGATATATTAATGGCAATGATATTAATAGCAACAATTATGATAACGATGATAATAATGATGAAAAAAGATAACGAAAGCGATATTAATAACATTGATAATCATACAGGAACGTCAACAAAAGATCAAAATAACAGTGATAGTGACAATGCTTATAAGAATTATAATAAAAAATGTGAACAACCCACCCATGAACGAGGATAAACATAATGACAGCGGTATTAATGACAATGATAATCATACAGGAACAATAATGTCAATAAGGATAATGATAACAATAATGCTGTTAATAGTAATAATGATAATGTTGATACTGCTAATAATAATGATAATGAAAATTATAACAATAACAATTGAAATCGTGGTAATGATAATAATGATGATAATGATAATGATTATAATGATGATAATAACAATAATAACAACAGTCAATAGAAATTAATGATGATAATATTAACAGTAACAATAATGACGATGATGATAAGAAACATAATAACTAAAATAATTCTGTTCATAACTTTTTGAATTATCCTGCCAATGATAAACTCGATAAGATAATAAAATGATAAGATTAACAATGATGATAATGATGATGACGACGACGATGATGATGGTGATGATGATGAAGATGATAATGATGATGGTGGTGATAATGATGACATTAAAAATAATAATGACACTAATGATGATATCAACAACAACAGTAATAATAATAGTAATAACGGCAATAATGATAACAAAAGGATAAGACTGGTGATAATAGTATAAATGTGAAGAATAACAGTAATGATAGGGATAATAGCAATAAAGAATAATGATATTGTAATTATAATTGATAATAATGATAATTAGAATGATGATGATAACAAAGTTAGTAATAACAATGATAATGATGATGATTAGAGTAAGAATAACAATGGTAATGATAAAAATTATAATAGTAATGATAATGATGATAATAGTAATATTAATAGGAACGATAATTGTAACCGATGATTATAACAAAAATGGTATTGATAATAATATTAGAGATAATATTAATGAAAATAATAATATAATAATGGTAATAAGATTATAATAACAGTGATAATAATGATAATAATGATGATAACAGTAATAATGATAATGACAATAACAATGAAATTGCTGATAAATCTTACTAACAATTATGACCTGTGATAATGGTATGAAAGTAAAGATAATATTAATAATGATAATGATAACAATGATAATAACAGTAATGATGATAATAATAATAATGATAATAATAATAATAATAAAAATATGATCATAATGATAACTGTAATAGATATAGTAATGACAATAACATTAATAGCAACAATTATGATAACGATGATAACAATGATGAAAAAGATAACGAAAGCGATATTAATAACATTGATAATCATACATGAACGTCAATAAAAGATCAAAATAACAGTGATAGTGACAATGCTTATAAGAATCATAATAAAAAACGTGAACAACCCACCCATGAACGAGACGCGAACCCGGGCCACTCGAATGACAGACGCGCACGCTACCGGTCGAGCTATCGGAGCTTAATTAATAAATACTTTGCTTATGTATTTAATTCACAAAGTCTCTACTCGCATGTCTGATTGGGAAGATGATAATGTGATGATGATGATGATAGTGATGATTATAATTATTTAATGATGATAACGGTGATAATAATAGTAACAATAATGATGATAATAATGATAACGACTGTGACAATAACTATAATTGTGATCATAATAATGCTAAGAAGAAATATGAAAATGATAATGGTGGTGATAGTAATGATAATGATAACAATAATGCTTTTAATGGTAATAATGATAATGTTGATACTGCTAATAATGATAATAGAAATGATAACAATAACAACTAAAATCGTGGTAATGATAATAAAAATGATAATGATAAAAATATAATCATAACAGCAACAATAATGATAATGATTGTGATTAGAATGATGATAATAACAATAATAACAACAGCCAATAGAAATTAATGATGATAATATTTACAGGAACAATCATGATGATGATAAGAAACATGATAACTAAAATCACTCAGTCATAACTTTTTGAATTATCCTGCTAATAATAAACTCGATAAGATAACATAATGATAAGAATAATAATGATGATAATGATGACGACGATGATGATGATGATGATGACGATGATGATGACTATGATGATGATAATGATGATGATGATGATGATGATGATGATGATGATGATGATGATGATGATGATGATGATGATGATGATGATGATGATGGTGGTGGTGGTGGTGGTGATACTGATGACATTGGAAATAATAATGACACTAATGATGATATCAACAACAACAGTAATAACAATAGTAATAATGACAATAATGATAACAAAAATGATAAGACTGGTAATACTAATAGTCCTAATAATAATATAAATGAGAACAATAACAAAAATGATGGGGATAGCAGGAAAAAAAAATAATGGTATTGGAATTATAATAACTGATAATAATGATAATTAGAATGATGATAATAACAAATTTAGTAAAAACAATCATAATGATGATGATTAGAGTAAGAATAACAATGGTAATAATAAAAATGATAATAGTAATGATAATGATAATAACAGTAATAATAATAGTAATGATAATTGTAACCAATGATTATAACAAAAATGGTATTGACAATAATATTAGTGATAATAATAATGGAAATAATTATATATAACAATGATAATGACAATGATACTAACAATGATAAGAATG
Source organism: Penaeus vannamei (assembly GCF_042767895.1). Lineage (NCBI taxonomy): Eukaryota > Metazoa > Arthropoda > Malacostraca > Decapoda > Penaeidae > Penaeus > Penaeus vannamei. Next base: position 35,480,031 of record NC_091561.1, on the reverse strand, counting down.
ATAAGAATGATGATAACAGTAATAATGATAATGAAAATAACAATGAAATTGCTGATAATGATATTCTTACTAACAATTATGACATATGATAGTGGTATGAGAATAACGATAATATTAAT
>NC_091561.1:35457412-35472412 GCF_042767895.1 Penaeus vannamei | reverse complement strand
ATCCAACAGAGGAATATGGTATTTATGTATTAATGTCCTAAGGGTGATAATAGTGATAGGGAGTTTATCATTCAGTTCATCTTTCTAATTCATATCATTTTGTTTCTTATAATTAATTGTTTTATCTTCGCCGTGATTATTATTTTCATTGGTATTACTAATAGCAGTGGAAGTAGTAGTAGTAGTAGTAGTAGTAGTAGTAGTAGTAGTAGTAGTAGTAGTAGTAGTAGTAGTGTAGATTAGTAATAGTTGTAGCATTAGTTGTAGTAGTGTTTCCATTATCATTATAGTCATCAATACGTCATCACCATTAGCAATAACTTTTTTATTAATGTCACTACGACTTTTAGTATATATATCATCATCACTATTGCCTCCTGTTCGCTGTTGCTTTTTCTTTGCCTTACTTTTATCGGTTTTTGTGTTTATCTTGTCTTATTTCCCCTCTCTCTCTCTCTCTCTGTTTCTCTCTCTCTCTCTCTCTCTCTCTCTCTCTCTCTCTCTCTCTCTCTCTCTCTCTCTCTCTCTCTCTCTCTCTCTCTCTCTCTCTCTCCCTCTCTCTCTCTCCCTCCCTCTCTCTCTCCCTCCCTCTCTCTCTCTCTCCCTCTCTCTTCCACCTCGCTCATCCCTCTCCACCCCCCCTTCTACCTACTCATTCCTCCTTCATCTTCCATCCTTCAAACTATTTTTTCCCTCTCCCTCTCTTCTTCTTTTTTTATAGGCCGATGGATGCGTTGGTGAAATTTGTGGCTCTTTGGTTCGTCTCAAGCCATTAAGCGAGTGAACCATTATGTCTTCCCTGGAGCTGGCGTCTCTCGCTCGGAGCTTGCAGGGAGGTTCTGTAGTGGAAGAGGTTCTGCGGGAGAGGTTCTACAGGAGAGGTTCTGCTGTGGAGGTTCTGTAGTGGAAGAGGCCCGCGTGAGGTTCTACAGTCTGAAAGGTTCGGAGATGGGAGTGGTTCTACTGTCGAGGTTTTGCGGGAGAGGTTCTGCTGTGGAGGTTCTGTAGTGGAAGAGGTTCTGCGGGAGAGGTTCTGCTGTGGAGGTTCTGTAGTGGAAGAGGTTCTACAGGAGAGGTTCTGCTGTGGAGGTTCTGTAGTGGAAGAGGTTCTGTGGGAGAGGTTCTGCTGTGGAGGTTCTGTGGTTGAAGTCTTACGAGAAAGGTTCGGAGATGGGAGTGGTTCTACTGTGGAGGTTCTGTGGAAGAGGTTCTGCTGGAGAGGTTCTGCTGTGGAGGTTCTGTGGTTGAAGTCTTACGAGAAAGGTTCGGAGATGGGAGTGGTTCTACTGTGGAGGTTCTGCGGGAGAGGTTCTGCTGTGGAGGCTCTGCTGGTGAGAGTGTTCTACAGTGAGTGGAAGTCTGTGGTCGAGAATTTCTGAGATGGGGAAGTGGTTCTCAGGTGGAGGTTCTGTAGCAGTGGGAAAGGTTCTTGCTGAATTCCAGGCTCTTGTGGTTGAGATTTCACGAGAGAAGTTCTCAGCTGAAAGTTCTGTAGCATAGGAAAAGCATACTTAGAATTCCACTGTTATGGCCTTGTATTTCTCGAATATGATTCTGTAGTCATTTCGGAAGTGATGTGAGGTTCATTGCTAAGGGTCCTATAGCACATCTTCTCAAGGGTAGAACCATGGTGGAGTTACTATAGCAGAGAGGGGAGAGGAGAGAACCAATACCTCTCTCGTTATGGTTATGCGGTTCCCTTGGTGTTTTTTTTTTCTCGAGAGGAAGGGCTTGGTTCTCCTTTTAGGTTCTAGATAAGGTTCTCAGGCTACGAGAAGGTCGTGGGATGGTTCCAGAGAAAAAGAAATAGATGAGATTTAAAATGGTTCTGCATTGGAGAGCGGGTCTGAGCTTGCACTTTGGCAGCGGGATAATTTTGACGTGTTTGTGACCTGGATAATTTTGACGTATTTGTGAACTGGATAATTTTGACGTGTTTGTGACCTGGATAATTTTGACGTGTTTGTGACCTGGATAATTTTGACGTGTTTGTGACCTGGATAATTTTGACGTGTTTGTGACCTGGATAATTTTGACGTGTTTGTGACCTGGATAATTTTGACGTGTTTGTGAACTGGATAATCATGCAAATGGTTCGGAGAAAAGAGAGCGAGAAGATAATTTTGTTATTCATATGTATATATGTATATTTGTTTCTCGTATCTCAATTGATATATCAGGAGCATCTTGGACTATATTTTCCTCTTCGGTTTTCACCTTTCCTTCATTAGACCTCCTTGCTCCCTTCTTCATATCCTGATATATGTTGTTTTTTATCCTCTTTCTCTTCCTCTTCTGCCCTCCCTTTCCTCTTCTCTTCCTCCTTTTCCTGCCTTTCTCTTTCTCCTCCTCCTCCCCCTCCTTCTCTTTCATCTCCTCCTCTTCTTCTCTTTTTCCTTATTTTCTTCCCTTCATCTTTTCTAAACTTTAAACTTATTTTCCTTCCTCTTTTTCCTCTACCACATTCTCTTCTCCTTCCCTCTCCCACAACCTCTTCCTCCTCCTTCTCTTCATTCCTCCTCCTTATTTTCCTAGTTTTTCCTGGGCACCCTCCTTTCTTCCTTCTCTCTCCCTCCACTCCTCATTCCTCCCCCCTCATTTCTTCTTCTCTATTTTACCTCCTCTCCATCCTTCTTTCTTTCTCTACCTCCTCCCTCTTCCTCCCCACCACGTCCTCCTCCTTCTCCATCCTCCTACTCCTACTCTTCCACCTCCTCCACCTCCCCCTCCTCCTCCACTTCCCTCCTCCTCTTCTTCTTCTCCACAATCTCCACCTCCTCCCCACCCCTCTCCCTCCTCCCTCTTCTTTCCTATCTAATCCTCCTCTTCTTCTCCCATCTCCCTCTCTCCTCTCCTCCCCCTCCTCCTCTTCTCCCATCTCCCCCTCCTCCTGTCCACCTCTTCCTTCTCCTTATATCTCCATTCTCCCTATTCCTTCCTCCTTCCTCTTCTTCCTCCTTCCTCACCCTCCCTTCCCCCTCTCCTCCTCCTTCTTTTCCCCTTCCTCCTCCTTTCATCTTCCCTCCACCTTTCCCCCTTCCCCCCTCTTTCCCTCCTCTTCCCCCTCACCCGTCCTCTTCTTCTCCCTCCTCCTCCTCCTCCTCCTTCTCCCATCTTCTCCTCTTCCTCCTCCTCCTCCTCGTCCTCGTAAGGTGCATTAGGAGGAATGAGAATCAGGGTTGTCCCTCACCATCAATGACCCGATCATTGCGGTAAGGTAGAGGGGAGGAGGAGGAGGGAAAGAGGCGGAGGGGGAGGGGAGGGGGAAGAGGAGGAGGAGGAGGAGGGGAGGTAGGAGGAGGAGGAGGTAGAAGGAGGGGAGGTAGGAGGAGGAGGAGAAGGAGGAGGGGTGGTAGGAGGAGGAGGGGAGGTAGGAAGAGGAGGAGGTGGAAGGAGGGGGGAGGTAGGAGGAGAAGCGGAAGGTGGGGCGGAGGAGGAGGGGATGTGGAAAAGGAGGGAGAGGAGGGGAGAAGGCGGAGGGGGAAGGATGGAGGAGGAGGAGGGGGAGGGTAAGAGGAGGAGGGGAGGTGGAAGGAGAGGGAGGAGGGTGGTAGGAGGAGGAGGAGGAGGAGGGGGTGGAGGTAGGAGGAGGAGGGGAAGGGGCGGAGAGGAAGGAGGAGGAGGGGAGGTAGGAGGAGGAGGGGAAGAGGCAGAGGGGGGTGAGGAAAAGGGAAGAGAGGGGTTTGTAGATTGAAAGGTCCTCCTCCTTTTTTTTCCTTTTTCTCCGTTCGTTGTTGTTGTTTTTTCTTTCTTTGTTTCTTTTTTTTTATCTTTTCTTTACTTTCTTTCCTGTTCTGTCTTCCATTTTCCCTCTGTCCGTCTTTCTCTTTATCCCTCTGTTTCTCTTTATCTCTATCTCTCTCTCTCTCTCTCTCTCTCTCTCCTCTCTCTCTCTCTCTCTCTCTCTCTCTCTCTCTCTCTCTCTCTCTCTCTCTTTCCTCAGTCCTCTATTTTCAGAGATATCAATCCTTTCCAATCCATCCTTTACTTTCTTTGTCCTTCTCTTCACTCCATCATTTATACCTCTCTCTGTTCTTACCTCTTTTCCCTTCCCCTACTGCCACTCGCTCTTTTTTCTTTTCTTCCCTCTTCTACTCTGTCCTCTTCTCTACTTCATACTTCCGATTCTCTCTTGTCTTTATATTTTCTCTTACCATTTCTTCCCTTTCCCTCTCTCTCTCCCTCGTCTATCTGTTTTTCCTCCTCAGTCCTGTTCCTTCCTCTCTCTCTTCCTCTTTCTCTATTCCCCTCTTCTTGCCTTATTTCCTTAACTCTCTTCTCTCACTCCCTTCTCTTCCCCTCTTCTTGCCTTATCTCATTAACTCTCTTCTCTCACTCCCTTATTTCCATTGCATCTCTTCCTCTCCCTTTCCCTCCCCCCTTCCTCTCCCCCCAATTCCCACCTCTCTCCCCATCCACCCCCTTCTCAGCATCTACGGAATTAAAACAAAGAAATATCATCGAAAGAATGGAGGAAGAGGAAACGAATGATCGAGGGTGACAAAAAGAGGGGAAAAATGTATATATTTATGAGAGAGAAAAAAAACAAAGAATTATGACATTATGATAACTCGAAAAGGTGTAGCTGTCATGGGTATCTACAGTTCAATGGTTCTGGTGATGTTTGTTTGCGCTGAAGGTATAGTTGGCAGAGAGAGGGAGATAGATAGATAGATAGATAGAGAAAGAGAGAGAGAGAGAGAGAGAGAGAGAGAGAGAGAGAGAGAGAGAGAGAGAGAGAGAGAGAGAGAGAGAGAGAGAGAGAGAGAGAGAGAGAGAGTACGGGAAGAGAGAAAGAGAGAGAGAGAGAGAGAGAGAGAGAGAGAGAGAGAGAGAGAGAGAGAGAGAGAGAGAGAGAGAGAGAGAGAGAGAGAGAGAGAGAGAGAGAGAGAGAGAGAGAGAGAGAGAGAGAGAGATGACATTATTATAACTCGAAAAGGTGTGAAAGTAAGGTTGGCAAACAAGGGTAAAGGAAGGAGGGTAAGAGAGAGGGAGAGCGGGGGATAGGATGGAGTGGGATAGAGAAGGGGCAATAAGAAGGAGGGGAAAGAGGAGGGAGGGAGTAAGAGAGAAGAAAGGAGAGGGAGGAAGGTTGGAGAGAGAGGAGAGAGATAGATAGAAAGGAGAGGGAGAGAGAGAAGAAAGGGAGAGGGAGGAGAGGCTGAGAGAGGGAGAGAGAGAGAGTGAGAGAAGGAAAGAGGGAGGGAGGGAGAGACAGCAAGAGAGAGAGAGGGGGAAGGGAGAGAGAAAGAGACAGAGACAGAGAGAGAGCGAGAGGGAGAGAGAGAGAGAGAGAGAGAGAGAGAGAGAGAGAGAGAGAGAGAGAGAGAGAGAGAGAGAGAGAGAGAGAGAGAGAGAGAAGAGAAGAGAAGAAGGAAGGAAGAGAAAGAGAGAGAAAGATAGAGAGAGAAGAAAAGAAGAGAGAGAGGGAGAGAGGGAGAGAGAGAGAGAGAGAAAGAAAGATATTACCAATTTCCTCATATTCATCAGAACTGCTTTCTTTTAACCCAAGCCACACCTCCCATACATCAAACACTATAAACAATTCCACATGCCCTTATATCTCTTCAAGTACAAGAACGAACCCAACAATTCCGTTTCACACCAGTTCTTCGCCTGGTATATCTTACACCAAGTGAATTGTTCTTCCTGTTAACTCCCTATAATGATCTTCTGCTTCACTCGCGGTCTAATTTGAGGGTTCGGACGCATGATTCCTTACTGAGAGGGGTGTTTGTGCCCTGCTAATGCTACTATGTTTGTCTGTTTGTTTGTTTTTTATAGTTGGTATGATCTTTGTGCCCTGCTAATGCTACTATGTTTGTCTGTTTGTTTGTTTTTTATAGTTGGTATGATCTTTGTGCCCTGCTAATGCTACTATGTTTGTTTGTTTGTTTTTTATAGTTGGTATGATCTTTGTGCCCTCCTGCTAATGCTACTATGTTTGTTTGTTTGTTTACCATTTGTTTTTATAGTTGGTATGATCTTTGGTGCTCCTGCTAATGTTTTTTGTTTGTTTGTTTGTTTGTTTTTTATTGTTGGTATGATCTTGTGCCCCTGTTAATGCTACTAGTTATGTTTGCTTGTTTAGTTTGTTTGTAATTTTATACAGTATGATCTTGTGCCTCAAGAATGTTTTTTGTTTGTTTGTTTGTTTGTTTGTTTTTTATAGTTGGTATGATCTTTGTGCCCTGCTAATGCTACTATGTTTGTTTGTTTGTTTGTTTTTTATAGTTGGTATGATCTTTGTGCCCTGCTAATGTTTTTTGTTTGTTTGTTTGTTTGTTTGTTTTTTATAGTTGGTATGATCTTTGTGCCCTGCTAATGCTACTATGTTTGTTTGTTTGTTTGTTTGTTTGTTTTTTTATAGTTGGTGTGATGTTTTGTTACGTTGGTTGGTTTTTGGTTTCTTGTGAATTTGTTTTCGGCGCTTCTATTTCTCTTTATTTGTCTGTCTCTTTCTCTGTGTCTGCTTCTCTATCTCTCTCTCTCTTTCTTTCTCTGTGTCTGCCTGTCTCTCTTTCCCTGTCTGTTTATTTCTCTCTCTTTCTCTGTTTGCCTCTCTCTCTCTCTCTCTCTCTCTCTCTCTCTCTCTCTCTCTCTCTCTCTCTCTCTCTCTCTCTCTTTCTCTCTCTCTCTCTCTCTCTCTCTCTCTCTCTCTCTCTCTCATCTCTCTCTCTCTCTCTCTCTCTCTTCTCTATGTCTATGTTCCTCCTCCTTCCCTCTCTTCCTCCCTCTTCTCCCCTTCCTTCCTTTTCCCTCTCCCTTCCTCCCCTTCCCACCTCCCTCCTTCCCACCTCCCTCCCTTCTTCCTTCCCCCCCCCCCTCCCTCCCTCCCCTTCCCTCTCCTCCCCTCCCTCCCTCCCTCCCTCCCTCACCAACACAAACAACACCCGACCTCCGCGAACACCCTCACCTCCCACAGAGGAAGGGAGACGCCCAGGTGGCAGGCACTGTGACAGAGGATCGGGGGGGGGGTGTCGAGGGGAAGGGGGGAAGGGGAGAAGGAAAGGGGGGAGAGGAACGGAGCAGCAGGAGGAGAGAAAAGAGGGCGAGAGAGAAGAAGGGAAAGAGAGTAAAGGGGGGAAGACGAGGAAGAGGAAGGGGAATGAAAAGGAAGAAAAGGATTTAGAAAGGAAGAAGAAAGAGGAGAAGGTGGAGAATAGAGTGGGAAGAGATAGAGAGAAGGAAAGGGGGAAAGAGAGAAGGGAGGGGGAGTAAGGAAAAAAGAGAAGGGTACGGGAAGTAGGGGAGATAATTGCAATCTATGTAGGGGGTGTAGGACAAATGAGAATAAAAGAAAGGAAAAAGAGATGTGAGGGAATAGCAGATCCTTGTTACCAGTACTTCTTTCTTTCTTTCTTTTTATAATTATTACAGTAATTCTGTGACAATAGTTGATCAAACTCATGTTCAAGTAAACAGAAGATGAATTAGATTGTTAAGAAAATTTAGGTTATCACCGAGATCATTACCTTTTTTATGCTTTAATCAGAATATTTTCTACGTAACATAAATATATCAACCACACAGCATAAAGAGAGAGAGAGAGAGAGAGAGAGAGAGAGAGAGAGAGAGAGAGAGAGAGAGAGAGAGAGAGAGAGAGAGAGAGAGAGAGAGAGACGACAATACATATTAACTAACAGTCCTTAAATTGTTAATCTGCTTTTTCACCCGTTCAATGAAGCTAATGCAATGTACGTACTGATACTAAATATGTACACACAGACGAACATCCATACACATCCAGAACAGACACAATCAAAGACACAAATTCCCTTTAATATTTGCTTCTTCAACTTTTACAAAGTTCAGATAAAGTGTGGAAGATGCAAAAATGGAAGTCAGATAGATGAGAGAAAGAAAGAGAGAGAGAGAGAGAGAGAGAGAGGGAGAGAGAGAGAGAGAGAGAGAGAGAGAGAGAGAGAGAGAGAGAGAGAGAGAGAGAGAGAGAGAGAGAGAGAGAGAGAGAGAGAGAGAGAGGAGAGAGAGAGAGAGAGAGAGAGAGAGAGAAAGAGAGAGAGAGAGAGAGAGACAGACAGACAGACAGACAGAGAAAGAAAGTGAAAGACAAAAAAGAAAGAGAAATCCAAAATCAAAAAGAAAGAGAGACAGACAGAGAGTAAAAGAGAAAAAAAGAGAAAGAAAGAGAGAAACAGAAAGAGAAAAAAAGAATACGTACATATGTACACAGAGAAACAAAGAGAAACCCCGTACGTACACACGAATGGCATGTCCCCGTACACGTTTCAATGAGATGCTCAACCCCCCCCCCCCCCCCCCCCCCCCACCCCAACCCCCACCCCCACCCCACCTGAACTCACCCACCCACCCAGCCCCCTCGACGCCCATGTGGATGCCAGATGCCCAAAGGACGCCCACACGTGCCCACGCCTAGCCAGGGGGTGGAACGAGGTGGACAAAGAAAGAACAGAATATTAAATGAGGCTTAAAAAAAAGGGAAGAAAAAGAAAAAGAGAGAAAAATGAGATTACTCGAAAAAAATAACTATTATATTATATTATGATAACTATTATAATTATATGTAATAGAAAAAATAATTGAAAAATGTGATTGGAAGCATATAAAAGGATAAAAAATAGTATTGCGTGATATTGGCAACACTCGGTTATAGTTGTAGCTTATTCATAAGACTAACGTTATAGTTATGATTATGTCAAATCTTAATATCCATAAAATTGTTAATGATTGAATATTGATATTCATCCTTATGATTTCCTCATCATCATTTACACTATCATTGTTATTAATACTATTACTACAATGAACATTATTATCATTGTTATTATCACAATTGCCATCAATAGTGATAATATCTTTATCATTGTTCTACTATTCATGCATTTGATATAATTACTATCATCAGTACTGATATTATAATCAAGATTGCACTTTCATCATAAGTAACATTATCATCATTATCATTTTACTATTTACTTAATGTCTTTATTTGAATAAAAAAAATATCAGTTTTGATAGTAAATATCATCATTCATAACAATAGTTACGAATATTGTTAGCTATATAATTTGGACAAATATTAACTATGGATAGTATTACTTGATGTTTAGTTAATCTATCCTGTTCTTCTCAATTTTTTATATTCATTCTAATTATGATTTTGCTCACTATTACTCTTTACTCGTTTACTTCATCATTGAAACATCATGCCTTTCTTTATATCTTTTTCTTCTTCTTCTTCTTCTTCTTCTTCTTCTTCTTCTTCTTTGTCTGTTTTCAGCGATTGTCTTTTTATTTGGTTTCTCTTATTTTCTTATTTGCTTTCTTAGTATTTTCTATCCTCTGTCACCTATTCCTTTATTCCATCTCCGTAGTCCTTCCGTCCGCCATTAGAACCTTTAAAAAAAACTACCCCCCTTCTTCTCCTATTCCCCTTTCTCCTACTCCCCTTTCCCCTTCCCCTCTCCCCACGCGCGCCCCTCCCCCCTTCTGTCCACCCACACGCTTCCTTCTCCCACTAACCCCCCCTCTCGTAACCCCCCTTCCCCCACCCAACCCCCTTCCCCCCACCCAACCCCCTTTTTTCCCCCCATTCAACTCCCTTTCCCCCACCCACCCACCCATACCCTTCCTATACCCTTCCCTGTACACGCTAACTTCACACCTACCCCCATACCCTAGCCTTCCCCTATCCCCCCCCCTCCTCCCCTATTCCCCTCCTTCCCATCCCTCCCCCTACCCTATCCCTCCCCTCCCCCTCCCCCCCTCCTACTACCCTAAGATGCGAGGCAGTATAGTGTTAAGACTCACTCTTTACAGCAAGCTTTGTCTGACTTATGGACTGACGGGGTTTCAGTCGACAGCCATAAGTCAGCGGGACTGGGCGGGGAAAAGGCCTATCCAACATTTTTTTTCTTTTCTTTTTTTTCCTATCCTTTGTTTTTTTATGTGTGTGTGTGCGTTCGTGTGTGTGTGTGTGTGTGTGTATGTGTGTGTGTGCGTGTGTGTGTGTGTGTGTTTCTGTCCTGTATGAGTGCAAGGTTTTGCTTTTTTTCGGGATCTCTTTTTCTCTGTCTATCTCGCATTTTTTTTTCTCTCTCTCTCTCTCTCTCTCTCTCTCTCTTTCTCTCTCTCTATCTCTTTCTCTCTCTCTATCTCTTTCTCTCTCTCTATCTTTCTATCTATTTATCTGTATGTCTATCTATCTATCTATCTATCTATAATCTATCTATCTATATCTATCTGTCTGGCTGGCTGGCTGGCTATCTATCTATCTCTCTATCTTTGCTTCTCTCTCTCGTCATGCACACACACATGCACACACTTTCATTTCCTGTCTCTCTCCTCCTCCTCTTTTTTCCCTCCTACTTCCTTTACTCCTACAACATATTTTCTTCTCTTCCCTTCTCTTTCTCCTCTTCCTCATTGCATTCCTATTGTATTGTTTTACTCCTTCTCCATTTTCCTCTTTCTTCTAGTTCTAATCGTCTCTCTCTCTTATTATAGCTACTTCTAGTCCTTCTCGCTCCCTCTCTCACTCCCCACTTCTTTACCTCCTTCTCCTCAAGATCTTTAACCTCGCCTTCTTCCTCCTTCTCCTTCTCTTATTCCTCTTTATCTGCCTCTTTTTTTCCCTATTTTCTTCCAGCTACTCCTACGTCTCCTCCTTTTCATCCTCATCTTCCTACTTCTCTCCTTCCTTCTTCTCATCTTCCTTCGCCAATTCCTTCCTCCTTTCTCTCCCCCATCTCCTATCTTCCTCTACCTACTCCTCCTCCTCCCTCCTCCTTCTCTGCCTCTTTTCCTATCTTCCACCTTCTCCTACTCTTCCTCCATCTTCTTTACTGCCTCTCCCTATCTTCCCTCTATCTACCCCTTCCTCCTCCTCCTCCTCCTCTTCTACCTCCTCCTTCTCCCCATCTTCCTCCACCTACTCCCTCCTCCTCCCTCCGTCTCTATACCTCTCTCCCTACCTTCCTCCACCTCCTCCTACTTCTTCCTCTTCCCTCGCTATCTCTTTCTCTCCCTATCTCCCCCTCCTCCTCCCTCCCTCTCTACCTCTCCATATCTACTTCACCTTCTCCCTGTCTTCTTCTTCCTCCTCCTCCTCCTCCTCCTCCTCCTCCTCCTCCTCCTCCTCCTCCTCCTCCTCTTCCTTCTCCTCCTCCTCTTTCTCCTCCTCCTCCTTCTCTATCCCCTTCTCCCTATCTTCCTTTACTCCTCCTCCTCCTCCCTCTCTCCTCCTGTTCACTATCTCTCCAAGGCCAAGGTGAATTTATCGCAAGCAATGGAAGCACAACAATTTAGACTGCCTCACAGGTAAATAGCTTGTAAACAGATTGTGTAACCTATTTACGATTATACTAAATTTGCGATTCAAAATTATGTTATTGTTTGGTGTTGGCGTATTTTCTGTTTTTTGTTTGCCTTTCTTTGTTGTTTCTTTTTCCTTTTTTATTGCTTGTTTTGTTTTGTTTGACAATTTTTGTTAGCGTGAGTAATTGTATGTTTTTTGTTTTTGTTCTTTTTATTGTTTGTTTACTATTTTATCTATTGGCATAATTTTTATATCTTGATAGTCATTTCATTATTTTCATTTATTGTTATATTTTCCTTTATTGATGTCAATTAAACATATCATCTAGGATTTTTTCTTTATTAATCTTAGATATGCGATGTCAATATGTAAATGATTCGGGAGTCTTGTAGAATCTCCTGTTTGGGTCCATTTTCGGAAAACGTGGGAGGCAAGTTAAATAGAAAGGAAGAGAAAGGAGGAACGTAGAAAAAATGAATTGTCCAAGATTACAGAACGTAGAAGGAATAAAAGAGATATGGTTATATTAATAGAGTGAATAAACAGAGAGAGAGAGGGGGAGAGAGAGAGAGAGAATGAGAGAGAAAGAGAGAGAGACAGAGAGAGAGAGAGAGAGAGAGAGAGAGAGAGAGAGAGAGAGAAAGCCGGAAAAGCGAAAGGTCAAGAAAGATCAAGGAAAAAAGAGAGACAGACCCAGCCAAACAGACAGACAGACAAAAAAACGAACCAGCGACAGACAGCCAGACAGACAGACAAGGACAGAACAGACCTACAGAAACAGACAGACACATCATTAAAATAAGAAGAAGAAGGGGAAAATATACCCCCGCCACAACCAATTAGTGATCCCGTAAAGACAGCGCAGTAACTCGACTCGCTATGCCATCGTCAGCGAGTGTTACCGCCGCCTGTACCAAGTTAGGTCGTAAAGCTCATTGGGTTTACTTGCACTTACCGCCCTTAATTGCCTGTTCACGGTTGGCGTGAGGACACAGTTTAGGATGAGCGGCTCGTGTCGAGATGGAGGGGAGGGGGAGGGGGAGGGGGGGAGGAGGGGAGAGGGAGGAAGGGGGAGGGACTGGGGAGAGGGGAGGAGAGAGAGGGGGGAGGGGGGAATAAACGGGATGGGGAGGAAGAGGAGAGGGGGGGAGGGGGAATAAACGGGAGGGGGAGGAGGGAGAGGGGGAGGGGGAGAAGCGGAGAGGGGGAGGAAGAGATGGAGTAGGATCGGTATAAGGAGAGAGAAGGGGAGACAGGAGTAGGCGGGGATAAAAGAGGGAAGGGGTGGGGAGGACAGGGGGAGGGGGGAGGGGGAGGAGGACAAGGGTGGGATAGGAACAGGGGGAAGGAGGTAAGAAAGAAAGGGGTAATGGGGTGGGGGTGGGGGGGAGACAAATCCTTTGAAAGTGTGTTTATGTGAGTATGTGTTAAAAGCATACGTGAATTTGCTTGCGTATGTGTGCGTTTCTCCTTGTCTATGTGTGTACATACGTACATCTGTTTGTCTCTCTCTATGTTTGTTTTTATCGTGTTTCCGTTTCGTCTTCCCTCTCTCTCTCTCTCTCTCTCTCTCTCTCTCTCTCTCTCTCTCTCTCTCTCTCTCTCTCTCTCTCTCTCTCTCTTTCTCTCTCTCTCTCTCTCTCTCTCTCTCTCTCTCTCTCTCTCTCTCTCTCTCTCTCTCTCTCTCTCTCTCTCTCTCTCTCTCTCTCTCTCTCTCTCTCTTTTTTTTTTTTTGAGGGGATGAGCATGTTTGTTTCATAACGGAAATACTTTGGTTAAGGAGGTGACGAAAACACCACAGGGGGCGGGGGCTGGAGTGAGGGGGGGGGGTGGAAGTCTCCGAGGAAATACTTAACGTTCATCTGTGTAATTTCTAAAACAAAGTCGATAAACATTTTCTTTCTATTTGAGTTTGTTTTGATGATAAATATACTTTATAATTGCTACTGTGGTTGCATGTATAGTTTTTGGTTGTCATAAATGATTACTTATCTGTTTTGCAGTGTATCTTTTATCTCTCTCTCTCTCTCATTCTCTCTCTCTCTCTTACTCTCTCGGTCTCTCTTTGTCTCTTACTCTCTCGCTCTCTCTCTCTCTCACACTCCCTCTCTCGCTCTCTCTGTATGTCCCTCCCTATATATATATATATATATATATATATATATATATATATATATATATATATATATATATATATATATATACAGAGAGAGAAGAAGAGAAGAGAGAGAAGAAAAGATTTACATCTTTTATGGCAGTTTTTGTCTCTTTTCTTCCTCCTCTATTTCCTGCTAATCCTCCTTCTTCCCCCCTTCCTTTCTTTTCATCTGCCCACGTAATATTTTTCCTTCTTTGCATACTCATTTTCATTCCTTCCTCCTCCTCCTCCTCTTCCTCTTCCTCTTCCTCTTCCTCTTCCTCCTTCTTCTCCTCCTTCTCTTCCTCCTCCTCCTCCTCCTCCTCCTTCTCCCTCTTCCTCCTCCTTCTCCCTCTTCCTCCTCCTTCGCCCTCTTCCTCCTCCTCCTCTTCCTTTTCCTCCTCTTCCTCTTCCTCTTTCTCTTCCCTCCTCCCTCTTCCTCTTCCTCCTCCTCCTTTCCCTCTTAATCTTCCTCTTCCTCCTCCCGTCTCCCTCTTCCTCCTCCTTCTCCTCTTCCTTCTCCTTCTCCCTCTTCCTCCTCTTCCTTCTCTTCCTTTCCCGCCTCCTCCTCTTCCTCTTCCCCCTCTTCCTCCTCTGCCGGCACCCAGTCTTCCTTTTTTTTATTCCTATTCCCTTTTAAGGTATAAATACACCCCTACCTTTTGCAAACTCCCTTACTCCTTCCCACTCCTCTATTTCTTACCTATTTCCCCTCCCCTTTCCTATCCTTCCTCGTTCCCTCCCCGTTGCTTCCCCTTACCTTTCTCTTCCCTTTGCTTTCACCTTCCCTTCTGCCCCTTTCCCTTATCCCCCTTAATACCTTAACCCTTCCTCTCCCATTCTCCTTCCCCAATCCTCTCCGGTCCACTCTTTGCACCTAATCCTTCTATTCCCTTTCCCCTCCCTTTCTCTATATTACTTCCCCTTCTTTTCCTCCCTTACCTATACTCCTTTCCCCTTTCTCTCCACTTGTCTATGTGCTCTTCCTCTTCCCCATCATCCCTGTTCCCATCCTCTCTCTCTCTCTTTCCCCTCTCATATCACTCTTCACTATCCGGCTCTCTCTCTCTCGCCTCCCCCTCTCCCTCTCCACTTTATCCCTCTCTCGCACTTCTCACTTCTCATTCCTCCACTCTCTCCCTTCTCTTTCCTCTCTCTCCCACTCTCCCTCCATCATCCATCCTTCTCTTCTCCCCCTTTTTTCCTTCATCATTCCCCTTTCCCTCCCTCTCTCACCTCCCACCTTTCCTCCCTTCCCTCACCCCACTTTCCACCTCCCTTCTTCTTCCTTCCACCTCCCCTTCCTTCCACCTTTCCCTCTCTTTCCCCTCTCTCCTTCCCTGCATTGGACACCGTCCCCTCTCCCTCCATTTCCCCCTTCCTGCCCCACCCCATCCCCCTCTCCCCCTCTTATCCCTCCACCCTTCCCCTCTCTCTCCACCTTCCCCTCTCATCCCATCCCCCTCTCTCTCTCCCTCTCATCCCCCTCTCCCCCATCTCCCTTATCCCACTCCTCCTCCTTCCCCCTCTCTCCACACCTTCCCCCCCCTCATCCACATCCCCC
>NC_091561.1:35446800-35449412 GCF_042767895.1 Penaeus vannamei | reverse complement strand
CCCGCCCACTCCTTCCCCTCTTCCTCTCTTCCCCTCCTCTTTCCCTCCGTCCTTGTCCCTCCTTTCTTACCCTCCTCGACCTCCTTCGCCGTTTTCCCGAAGATTTACGAAGAATATAAGATCCTCCGACGATAACGCGGGAGGGACGATGGAGGGAGGGAGGGAGGGAAGGAGGGGAATGGAGGGAAGGAGAGCAGGGAGGAAGGGAGAAAAGGAAGAGAGGAGGGTGGGAGGGAGGGAAGGAGGAAGGGAAGGAGGGGAATGGAGGGAAGGAGAGCAGGGATGAAGGGAGAAACGAAGGAAAAGAGAAGGAGGGTGGGAGGGAGGGAAGGAGAGAGAAGGAAGGGAGACGGAAGGAGGAAAGTAAGGGGAGGGAGGGAGAAAAGAGGAAGAGAAAGGAGGAGGGGGGAAAAGGAAGAGGGGAATGGACGGAGGAGGGAGGGTGGGAAGGAAGAGAGAATGAGGGAAGTAGGGAAAGAAAAGGGGAGGGAGGAAGGGAAGAAGGGAAGAAGGAAGAAGAAGTAGGGCGAAGAGGAGGAGGAGGAGGAGGAAGGAGAACAGAGAACCAGGATGGATATATTTGATTTTCATTATCCGTGTCACAGAGAGGAGAAAAGGAGAGGGGAGGATGAGAAAGGGAAAGAAAGGGAGGAATAGAAAAGAAGAGTGGGAGGAGGAGGAGTGGGGAGAGGGAGGAGGGAAATAGGAGGGGATGGAGTGGAGGGGGAAGGGAGAACGAGAAAGGGGAGGAGAGGAGGAAAAGGGGAGGAAGAATAAGAAGAGGAGGAGGGGAAGAGAAGGAAGAGTAGGGGGAGAAAAGGGAAGGAGTAGGAGGATGGAAAGAGAAGAGAATGAGGAGGGGATAGAGAAAAAGGAGGAGGAGGAGATAAAGAAAAAGAAGGAGGAGGATGAAGAAGAGTACGAGGAGGGGAAGATAAAGAGGAGTAGGGGAAGAAGAAAAGGAGGAGAAGAAGAAGGGGGGAGAAGGGAAGGAGTTGATAGCGACGAGATTATGACAAGGAAGGAACGACGGGGTTCCATCTATTTTGATCTGTTTCCATCCGTCCCTGTGTGTGCGTGAGAGGTCGAAGATTGCTTTTGTGGCGAAAGGGATGCGGCCGGCATAATTCTGTTTATTTATTTTTGCTTTTTTTTTGTTTGTTTGTTTGAAGGGGGAGGGGCGGGTATGTGGTCGTTTGTGTGTGTATGTGTGTGTGTGTGTGTGTGTGTGTTTGTGTATGTGTGTGTGTGTTTCTTTATTTCTTTCTTGTGTGTGTGTGTGTGTGTGTTTCTTTCTTGTGTGAGTGCTTGTGTGTGTGTGTGCTTGTGTGTGTGTGTGTGTTTAGTTACGAATATATTCATGTATGCCTATGTTTCTTTGTTTTTGCACTTGTGTGCATGATAGTTCGCAAATCTATGTCCAAACATCTCTTTTTTTTATCTTTGTTTCTTTCTTCTCTTTTCCACCTTTCTTTTATTTTTCATAACTTCCTATCATTCCAATCAAAACCATATATCACCCCAATATATCATAACTATCCCCCTATTTTATAACAACAAAAGTGAACCAAGCAAACGCCTCCCCCCCCCAAAAAAAAAAAAAAGACAAACACATGATATGAAATAAGTTTACTGACTGGCACTGAACAATAGCAAAACTTTTTCAAATGAGAGTAAGGTTACTTGGTGTACTCCCTACTCTAGCAAATTAGTACAGTACACAAGAGTACTCCCTTTGAAAACGCTGGGCATTGTCTTAATCGGAAAAGAAGTCAATCTTTGCATAAAATGTTATTCGCATACACTCACATCCACGTGGAAAAAAATATATACATTACAGCCATAAGACACAAATACAAACGTAAACTTTTAGTAACTATGTATATGTATAGGTATGTGTATCATGTTTCTCTAAGTGTATTTCTATACTTTAGAGGTAGAGTATACTTGTGTATATTCATGTATTTCTATCTTTTTTATATGTAGAGTATACGAGTGTATATTTAAACGTAGACACACAATGACATATAAACAAACAAACAAACAAAAAGAATAAATTACACAACCATACACAAGCATACAAACACCCAAATTAACACATAAACCCACACGCCCACAAACAAACACAACCCAAGCACACATGAATCTCACAAGCACGCAAGCACTCCTAAAACAAAAGCACATCGCCAGTAAACACAACACCCCCCCCCCTTACCTCTCACCTCCTCCCCCCCCCCACCCCTGGCTACGAACGAAACAAGCACAAAATTCCAAGAGAACCGCACAGACATGCAAGCACGCAAGCACGCGTTGTATAATCGTATTTTCTCATAAGGGCAGTGAGGAGGAAGTGAGGAGGAAGTGAGGAGGAAGTGAGGAGGAAGTGAGGAGGAAGTGAGGAGGAAGTGAGGAGGAAGTGAGGAGGAAGTGAGGAGGAAGTGAGGAGGAAGTGAGGAGGAAGTGAGGAGGAAGTGAGGAGGAAGTGAGGAGGAAGGGAGGAGGAAGTGAGGAGGAAGTGAGGAGGAGGTGAGGAGGAAGGCGCTGAGTTTACGTGAGGTGAAGAAAAAAAAAAGGAAGTTGAGATTTTACGTGATTGAGGAAGTGACTTCGCA
>NC_091561.1:35434300-35436800 GCF_042767895.1 Penaeus vannamei | reverse complement strand
TATTTTCATCATGTCAGATACTAAAGTAACTCTTTCCTTTCCTCCTTCCTCTGTTTATTTATTAATCTGTCTTTCTGTTGGTCTGGCTGTCTACCTGTCTATTTTTATCCATCTATCTATTTGTCGATCCAGCTCTTATCTCCCCCCCCCCCTCTCTCTCTCTCTCTTTATCTCTCTCTCAACTCTCTCTCTCTCTCTCTCTCTCTCTCTCTCTCTCTCTCCCTCTCTCTCTCTCTCTCTCTCTCTCTCTCTCTCTCTCTCTCTCTCTCTCTCTCTCTCTCTTTCTTTCTCTCTCTCTCTCTCTCTCTCTCTTTCTCTCTCTCTCTTTCTCTGATACTCTTTATATCCCCTCCTTTATCAACAGACATCTTTTTATATATCTATCTCTCCTTTCCCCTCTTTATCCCTACGTCCTTTCCTCACCCTTCCTCCTCCTCCCTTCCCGTGTACCCCCCCACCCCTCCCCTCAATACCAAACCGTCTTAGAAAAAAAAAAACGAAAACCAACAACAACAACAACAACAACAACAAACGCACAATAATCAGGCAAAAAAAAAAAAACAATGTCAACAAAAACAAAATTTACGTGGGGATCGAAAAGGTGAATCCGGTCTTGTTACGCGAACGGCTCGACCTCCTCCACCTCCTCCTCCTCCTCCTCCCTTCTATCCGCGAGTTCTGTTTGCTTTGGCCTTTCGAATATCTTATCAAAACCTTGCGTGTGTATACCTGGTTGTAATTATTGATGAGGTTTTCAAGCGAGAAGTTGAGTATGTTTGAGTCTCGTGTGTTTGGGTGGGGGGGCGGGTGGGGGTGGGGGGGGAGCGGAGGGATGGCTGTCGTTATACTGTTTTGTACCCTGTGTGTGGATGTGGGTTAATGCTGATTTTTTTTTCTTTTTTTTTGAGGGGTACGGGGTAGGGGGCATGGGTGGTTGCTGGTTTGCTTTTTTTGGGGGTGGGGGTTATTTTTATTTTATCTTCTTTTTATTTTATTTGTTTATTTATTTGTTTTTTTTATTGAGTGGGTACGGATAGGGGGCGAGGGCGTATGGGTGGATGTTTATTCGGTTTTGGTTTTATTTTCTTTTTCGACGTTTTTTGTTCGTTTGTTTGTTTCGTATTTTGTGGGTGGTTTGTTTATTTGTTGTTTAACTGTTTCTGTTGCCGAAATACGTTTCTTTCTTTCTTTCTTTTTCTTCGATATTTATCCTTTTGTTATTTATCTTTATTTATTTATTCATCCCGTCTTTACTCAATTTTAAATTGACGATTATTACTGTGGTGGGTTAATATATATATATATATATATATATATATATATATATATATATATATATATATATATATATATATATATATATATATATATATATATTTGGAGGGGAGGGAGTTGTTCCGCCTCGGTTTTATTTGCGTTTTTTTCGTCTTATTGGTATTTAATTTATTTGCAATTTCTCTCATTTATTTATCACCGTTCTTTAGAAATTTATACTTCATATTTGGTTCTTTATCTCTGTTGCTTGTTTCCCATTCATCAGTGTATAAATAAATGCGTATTTTTAAATGATTTAAAATATCTTTATCTTATCGTTTTAATTATTCTGTTCTTGCAATTCGTTTTTCTTTCTTTTCTTTTTTCTGCTCTTACTTCCTTCACACTAACTTCCTTTTTTCTCCATCATCATACCTTCGTTCTTTCCTTTCTTCATCACCCTTTCTCCTTCTCTTTATCCTTTCCTCTTCTTCTTTTTCCATCTCATCCTACTTCTATATATAATTCTCCTTTCACTTTTTCTTCTGTTCTAAAGCTTTCCTCCGTCTCCTCTTCCTCATCCTTCTCGTCTTCTTGTTCTTCATACTCCTCTTCTTCCTCCTCCACCTCCTCTTCATTTTTCTCCTTCTCTTTCTCTTCTTCCTCTTCCTTAATCACCATCACTATCCCGGCTTTGCTTCCTTTCCTTCTCCTCTTCCTCATTCATCGCCAACATCATCTCTTCTACATTGCACCGCCACCAACATCGTCTCCTCCTCTTCCTCCTCCTCCTCCTCTTCCACTACAATTTCCACCACCCTTCATCACCACCATCTTCTCCTTTCCTCTTCCTTTCCTTTCCTCCTCCTTTGCTCCATCAACGTCCTCATCTTCTTCTCCTTCTTCTCTTGTTCTACTACCATCATCACACACCCACCAACTCCTCTCCTCCTCCAATGCCACCACCACTAATTCTTTCTCCTCTTCTTTCTCAATTCTTCCCTTTACCTCCTCCTCCTCCTCCACCACTATTTCCTACTACTCCACCTCCACCACCATCAAAATCATCTCCCTCCTCTTCCTCCCTTCTCCACCACCACCATCTCCTCCTCCTCCTCCCCCACCACCGCTATCTCATCCTCCTCCTCATCATCATCCTCATCCTCCACCACCACCACCACCATCTCATCCTCTTCCTCCTCCTCTCCTCTCCTACCACCGCTATCTCCTCCTATTCCTCTCCTCC
>NC_091561.1:35414300-35416800 GCF_042767895.1 Penaeus vannamei | reverse complement strand
AAACCACAACAAACACAAACCCTAAAACCTCTACACCAACCCAACAAACAACAAACAAACAAACACACCTCGACCCGTACCCAAACCCCCATTCACGTAATGGAGAAGGACAAATAAAAGAGAAAATCGGAAAATAGATCACGGTCTAAAACCCTTCCCGAATGAACGAACGAAATCGGAAGGTTACTAAATCCTTTGCTAATGATCGCTACGGGAAAGAGAGAGAGAGAGAGAGAGAGAGAGAGAGAGAGAGAGAGAGAGAGAGAGAGAGAGAGAGAGACAGAGACAGACAGACAGACAGACAGACAGACAGACAGAGAGACAGAGAGACAGAGACAGAGAGAGGGGAAGAGGGAAGAGGGGGAGGAAAGGAGAGAGAGAGAGAGAGACAGACAGACAGACAGAGAGACAGAGACAGAGAGAGGGGAAGAGGGAAGAGGGGGAGGAAAGGAGAGAGAGAGAGAGAGAGAGACAGACAGACAGACAGACAGACAGAGACAGAGAGAGGGGAAGAGGGAGGAGGGGAGGAAAAGAAAGAGAGAGAGAGAGAGAGACAGGAAGGAGTGGGGAAAGGGGGAGGGAAGAAGATGGAGGGAGACTGGAAAAGAGAGAGGGAAAGAAGGAGAGGGACGGAAGGAGGGAGAGAGGGAGAGAGAATTTGATTGAGGCATTGCAAGACAGCTGGTAAGAATAGGCAAGAAAAAGAAAAGGGCGAGAGAGAGAGAGGTGGGGGGGAAGAGAAGGTTAGACATAGAGACAAAAGGTGAAACAAGAAAGAAAGAGAAAAATAGTCTATTCGTTTTCAGAAAACGAATAAAAAATAATACAATAAAGAAGCCTAGATAGATGGTTGGTAGATGAATGAATAGAGATAATTCAAAAGAAATAGAAAAGAAGTGACTGAGAATAGAACGAAAGTAAGAGAAACCGAATCTTAGGGAACATAGAGATAAACCGACAGTGAAATAGAAAAAAAATGAAAAAAAAGGAATAATATACGAAAAGAAATGATGATAGTAAACAAACATATATAAATCAAGAGAGCTGGTGATTAATTATCAAATAACAGATATCATACATAGAAAGATAAACCCTCCCTCCTCCAACGAACGACAAGAACAGGAAACAAAGCTAACGTAAACCCAACCCTACCCCCTACCCCCCTAACCCTTCTCCAACCCCCTAACCCCCCCCCCCATCCCAGTGTCTTCACCTACCTGAACCAAGAGGGACGCACCGGGACATCCAGTCGCAGGGGAAACCGGACCTTAAAAACAGCTGGACGCAAGGACCAAAGTCGCGTGCCCGGCGTTTGGAAACAGTGGATTACGGTTACAATTAGCAGAAAGGTATCTTGTTGCATTTGGTTTGACGTGCAAATAGGTTCGAGTCTCCAATTGTGTTACTGCAATGTCTTGGCCAATATTGATCACGAAAAAGGGGTAACGGGAGGGGAGAGAAGGGAAGAGAAGGGGAAGAGGGGGAGGGAGGGGAGGAGATTGCAATGTACCCTGTTTTGATTGACTTTTTTCCTTTAAGAAGGATGAGGGGGGTTGAGGGTGGGGGGAGGGGGAATTTTGAGAAGGGGGAGAGGGAAAGAAGGAGAGGAAGAAGGAAGTTTGCGTGGATAGGAGGTATGTGAAAAGAGAGAGAGAGGGGTGGGAAAGGAGGGAAGGAAGAGGGAAGAATGAGGAGAGGGGAGGGAAGGAAGAGGGAAGAATGAGGAGAGGAAGGAGAGGGGAGGGAAGGATGAGGGAAGAAAGATGAGAGAGAGGAGAGGGAAGGATAGGGGGTAAGGGAGGAAAGAAGAAAAAAAAGAAGGGGTTAGGATGATTAAGGGGAAAGTGAGGATGATGGAGAGAAGAGAAAGAAAGTTCGTAGTGAAGGGAAAGGAAAAAAGAAAAGATGAATGACGTTTAAAGGGAAGAAAGAGGTAAGAGGGAGAATGGAAGAGGGGAAAAGAAAGAGTAAGATGGAGAATGGAAGAGGAGAAAGAGGGAGAATGGAAGAGGAGAAAGAGGGAGAATGGAAGAGGAAAAAGGAGGAGAATGGAAGAGGAGAAAGAGGGAGAATGGAAACGGAGAAAGACGGAGAATGGAAGAGGAGAAAGAGGGAGAATGGAAGAGGAGAAAGAGGAGAATGGAAGAGGAGAAAGAGGGAGAATGGAAGAGGAGAAAGGAGAATGGAAGAGGAGAAAGAGGGAGAATGGAAGAGGAGAAAGAGGGAGAATGGAAGAGGAGAAAGAGGGAGAATGGAAGAGGAGAAAGAGGGAGAATGGAAGAGGAAAAAGAGGGAGGATTGAGGGGGGGATGGGGGAAAGGTATAGGTGGGGGGGGAGGGGGGGAGGGAGAAATCAGAGGGTCAGAATTTCTACGTCGTGGCGCATATTTTGAAATTGGATTTTCGACTTTTCTGAACAGAAAGGACGGAGAAAACAGAGGGAGAAGGCATGTAAAAAAAGGGAAATTGAAACTTCGCGTCATTCTCTCCTTATCCAACT
>NC_091561.1:35384300-35386800 GCF_042767895.1 Penaeus vannamei | reverse complement strand
CCCATCCCCTTTCTTTCTTCTCCCATTGTCTTGCTATCTTCTTATCCATCCCACTCACCGTCTCCGCTTGTGTAGATAAGTCTATTTATCTCTTCTCTGTCTCTGTTTGCTTGGTCGACCGTCTGCATGATTTATAGGTACTGCTTGGGTCTTCGGGGTACGGAGAAGGGGGAGAGAAAGAGAGAAGGAAGAGGGGGAGAGAAAGAGAGAAGGAGGAGGGAGAGAGAGAAAGAGAGAAGGAGGAGGGGGAGAGAAAGAGAGGAGGAGGGAGAGAGAAAGAGAGAAGGAGAAGGGAGAGACAGGAGGTAGATGAGGAGGAGGGAAAGAGTGTGTGTGGGGGGGGGTGAGGAAGTTGTTAAAGGGCGAAGGGTGGGAGAGAGTGGGAGGAGAGGGGGAAGAGAGGGAGAGAGAAAAGTGTGTGTGTGGGGGGGGGGGGGGAGTGAGAGTTGAAAAGGGGGTAGGGAGAGAGAGAGAGAGAGAGAGAGAGAGAGAGAGAGAGAGAGAGAGAGAGAGAGAGAGAGAGAGAGAGAGAGAGAGAGAGAGGGAGAGAGAGAAAGAGAGAGAGAGAGAAGAGAGAAAGAAAAAAAAAGTGAATAAGAAAAACAAAGAGATACAGAGAGATACTAAGACGGGTAAAGAGAAAGACAAAGAAGAAACATAAATTAAAACGGACACGCTATTGCAAAACACAAATTGTAAAACAAACATTGAACAAACTCAACAGCAATTAAAGTGATTCGGCCAGACAGTCAACCAAATAGGCAGACAAAGCAAACGTACAAAGAAGAAGATTTTTGAAAATGGGAAGAAGAAAGAGAGAGAGAGAGAGGGAGAAAAAAAGGAGAGAGAAGCGAGTGGACATGATTAATATGAGTACGTTTCCCCTCTCGAGTTTCCCCTTAGACCATCTGAACAGGAACATCACCTGCGGAGACGGACGCTATTGCCTCCCCCCCCCC
Source organism: Penaeus vannamei (assembly GCF_042767895.1). Taxonomy (NCBI): domain Eukaryota; kingdom Metazoa; phylum Arthropoda; class Malacostraca; order Decapoda; family Penaeidae; genus Penaeus; species Penaeus vannamei. The sequence goes on along the minus strand of NC_091561.1, from coordinate 35,385,841 downwards.
CCTTGGCCCCTCCTCCCCTCGCCCCCTTCCCCTTCGTTCCCCCCTTTATGTCCTCTCCTTTTTTTTTTTTTACTTTCTTTGTTCTTTCTTCTTCGAATTTTTTTTCTTTATTGTCCTTTTTCTATGATACTTTCTTGTTTTTTTATTCTTCTTTTAGGTTTCTTACTGATTTATTTTCTTCTTCCTTATGTCCCACTTCCTTCACCTTTCACTCTCCTTATCCCCTACTTCTTCTCCTCTTTCCTTCACCCTCCCTTCCCCTCTTCTACTGACTTCTAAACCTTCCCCTCTCGTCTCCATTTGCATCTTCCCTTTTATTCTCCTTCAATTCACTCCTCTTTCTTTCCTCTCTCTCTCTCTCTCTCTCTCTCTGTCTCTCGCTTTCTCTCTGTCTCGCTCTCTCTCTCTCTCTCTCTCTGTCTCTCGCTTTCTCTCTCTCTCGCTCTATCTCTCTCTCTCTCTCTCTCTATCTCTTTCTCTCTCTCTCCCACCCCCTTCTCTCGCTCTTAACCCCTCTTCTCTCTCTCTCTCTCTCTCTCTCTCTCTCTCTCTCTCTCTCTCTCTCTCTCTCTCTCTCTCTCTCTCTCTCTCTCTCTCTTTCCTCTCTCTCTCTCTCTCTCCCCCCCCCACTCTCTCTCTTAACCCCTCTTCTCTCTCTCTCTCTCTCTCTCTCTCTCTCTCTCTCTCTCTCTCTCTCTCTCTCTCTCTCTCTCTCTCTCTCTCTCTCTCTCTCTCTCTCTCTCTCCCTCTCTTCCGCCGACGCAGCACGAGGGGACAGTCTTCCTCAGTCTCCCCTCGGCGGCAGCGCAACTTTTTATTCTTAATATTTCCCCTTCAGAACTCGTTGTTGTGTTCATTGTGTTGTTTGCCGCGCTTGTTGAGAGAGAGAGAGAGAGAGAGAGAGAGAGAGAGAGAGAGAGAGAGAGAGAGAGAGAGAGAGAGAGAGAGAGAGAGAAAAGAGAGAAGGAAGGATTAAGAGAGAGAGAGAAGAAGAGAGAAGAAGAAGAGAGAGAGAGAGAGAGAGAGAAGAGAGAGAGAGAGAAACAGAAGAGGAGAGATGAGAAGAGAGAAAAGAAGAGAAAGAAGAGAGAAAGAAGAGAGAGAGAGAGAGAGAGAGAGAGAGAGAGAGAGAGAGAAAGAGAGAGAGAGAAACAAACAAAAAGACAGACAGAATAACAGACATAGACAGACGCAGAGTGAGCGAGTAAGTAAAGATAAGAGAGAGAATATAGAAGGAGGGATAAAGGATGAGAAAGAGTGAAAGGAAACGAGAGAGAACTCGGGAGAGTGAGAGAGTAAAAGAGAGGAAAGGAAAAAGAGAAATGGAATTTTTTCCTCCTTCAACCCATCTATCTATCAATCAGTTGATTTATTTATCTATTTACCTATCAATGTGGTCTCTCTCTCTCTCTGTCTCCCTCTCTCCTTTACTTTCTCCCTCCCTTCTTCCCTACATCCATCTATCTATCCATCCATCTGTCTCTCCGTCCATCCGTCCATCTATTCTTCCATGCGTCTATTTGTCCTCCGTCTGTTAGTTC
>NC_091561.1:35369300-35379300 GCF_042767895.1 Penaeus vannamei | reverse complement strand
TCTTCTTCTACTTTCGCTTCCTTTTCGTGTGTCTTTCTCTGCCTCTCCCCTCTTTGTGACCTCTTTGCTCTTATCACCTATTCTTATCCACTCCTCTCCTTTCCCCATCTTCACTCCTTTTTCCCTGTTGTCTCTCCCCTCTCTTTCCCAATTCTCCTTTCCCCTATCCTCTTTATCCTTTCCCTCTCCCCTCTTATCCTTCTTCTCCCTTCCCCTACTCTCTCATTTCTCCCCTATCCGCTCTTCCCTCCCATCTTTCCCCTCCCCTCCCTTCCTCCCTCGTCCTCAAGCTTCACTCCTTCTTATGTCTCTCTTTCATCCTGCTTCTGACATCTCTTTTTTCTCTTGCTTTCCCTTATTCTCTTTCTTATTTTCTCTTTCCTCTCCTCTCTTTCTTTCTCTTTCACTTTTATTTTTTTTCTTTTATCACTCTTTCCCTCTCTTTCTTATCTTTCTCCTTTTCTCTCTCTCTCTCTCTCTCTCTCTCTCTCTCTCTCTCTCTCTCTCTCTCTCTCTCTCTCTCTCTCTCTCTCTCTCTCTCTCTCTCTCTCTCTTTCTCTCGCTCTCTCTCTTTCAATTTTTCTCCTTTTCTCTCTCTCTCTCCCTTTCTTCATTTCTCTCTTCCTTCTCTTTTTTTGTTTCTTTGTCTTTTTTCTCTCTCTTTCTAACTTTATCTCTTTCTCTCTTATATCCTTACCGCTCGTATAAAGGCGATTGGTCCTCAGATCACTGCCATTCGTCATTTGTTGGTTCGTTAATTCTCTTTTTTGCTGTTTTTCTTATTATCTTATTCCATCGTCATTACTTATATTTTTTCATTTATTTGTATATATATCTATTGGTCCATTTTTATCGGGATGTGAAATTTGGTTGTTTTTCTATATTTGTTTTTTTTTTTTCGAGTGTTTCTCTTACCGTCTTTTCTCTTTTCTTCTCTTTTCTTCTTTTCCTTTCTGTCCTCTCCTTTTCTCGTCTTTTCTATTCTCTTTTCGTATCTTCTTTTCTCTTCTCTTAACTTAACTTATCTTACCTTATCTCTCTCTCTTTCTCTGTTTGTTTCTCTATCTATCTATCTATCTATCTTTATCTATCTTTATCTATCTATCTACCTATCTATCTTTATCTATCTATCTATCTATCTATCTTTATCTCTCTGTTTCTCTCTCTTCTTCATCATTATCCTCATCCTCTCTCTTCCTCCTCATCTTCCTCCTCATCCTCTTCATCCCCATCTTACCCTCTCACCCTTCTTTATCACTTCTTTTCCCTCTATTCTTCTTCTCCGTTTTTCTCTACTCCTCTTCCCATCTTCGCTATCTCATAGATTTACGGAATCCCGCTGTCTCCTCTTTCTCTTCTTCCGCTAATCTCTTCATCTTCTTCCCATTTTGCTGACTCATTCTTCTTACCCTTTATGTTACCGACTTTCTCTTACGTTTCCGTCTTTTATTTTATATTTGCTTGTTCCTTTCTTTTCCCTTTTCTTTCTCTCTCTCTTCGTATTTAATTTTCTTTTCTTTTCTTTAACCATAACTCTGCTGTGTTTTCACATTTTTTTTCATCTTCCTTTTCAATAAATATCTTTTTCCTATCATTTTTTTTACTTCTTCGGTTCGTGAAAGTGGAGAGGGAGAACCAACATACAAAGACAAAGAGACAGACGGACAGACAGACAGACAGACAGACAGACAGACAGACTGAGTGACTGACTGACTGACTGACTGACTGACTGACTGACTGACTGATTGACTGACAGACAGACAGACAGAAACACCATGACCTACAAGCAGAGACGAGTAGCAACTATTTTCCTTTTTTTGCTTATTATGATAGAGAAAGATACGAAAACGGTAGATAAAACGTAGTTAAAAATATAGCTAACATACAAAGACAGGCAAACAGACAGACAGATCGAAAGACAGACAGACAAGACAGACAGATTGACGAAAACACTTAACCGACAAACAGACACAAGTAGCAACTCTTTCCTCCTCTTGTTGTTGTTATGATAGATAAAGATGAGAAAACGGTTAATAAAACGTAGATTGAAAAAAAACGTACATGGTTTTATCTCCGTGATAAATCGAGACGTAATTTCTCGGACTGGACAAAGGAATTTTCCAAAAGACCCGGATGGTATTTTTGGTCTTCGTTATGAGGGGAAAATGAGGATAGGAGGAGGAGGAGAGAGGAAGAAAGATGGGGAGGTGATGATAGGAAGAGGAGGAGAGAGGAAGAAAGAGGGGTGGGATGAGGATAAGAATAGAAGAGGAGAGAGTGGAGTGGATATGAAATAGATAGATTGATAAATAGCGAGAGAGGGAGGGTGGAGAGAGAGAGAGAGAGAGAGAGAGAGAGAGAGAGAGAGAGAGAGAGAGAGAGAGAGATAGAGAGAGAGAGAGAGAGAGAGAGAGAGAGAGAGAGAGAGAGAGAGAGAGAGAGAGAGAGAGAGAAAGAAAGAATGAAAGAAAAAGGGAGGGAAGATATAGAGTGACAGAAAGAGACTGATAGACACATGGCATGAAATACAAACAAACAGACAGAGACAGAGAAAAACAACAACAAAAACGCCCCAAAAAAGTGGAGAAGAGAACAGGACTACGACCAGAAGAAACGGAGATGGAGAGGAAAGAAAAGGGGGGAAAGGGAGAAGGGAAAAGGGTGAAAAGGAGCGAAAAGGGGGAAAAGGGGGGGAGGGAAAACGGGACTACGACCAGAAGAAACGGAGATGGAGGGGAAAGAAAAGGGGGAAAAGGGGGGGAGGGGGAAAAGGGAAACGGGAGAAGGGGGGAAAAGGAGGGGAAGGGGGGATAAAGGGGTCATAAGGGAGGGGCAGCACTGACTCCTCCTCCTCCGCCCCCCGATACATAATACACATCATGGCTACCAATCACAAGTACTATAATCCATTACTCTTTCCACTAACAGCCGCCGTGTTCGATTCCCCTGTTTCTTGGATTCGCTTTCGCTGGTGGCTCGACCTTAGGCTGGGACGAGTTTGTTTTGTACCATTTCTTGCTTTATTTTTTCTTTATCTCTGTCTCTGTTTATTTGTCTGTCTATCTGCCTATCTATCTATTCATTTGTCACTTCTATTATTTAACTTCTTTCTCTGTTTCTCCATTCCATCCTTCCTAGACTCCGTCCATTTTTCCTGCCATCCCATCCCTTCCCCTCCCTTCCTACATTCTCTTCCCTCCACTCCCTCCCCCATCCTCCCTCCAGTCTCCCTTCCCCACCATCCTCCATCCACTGTCCCTCCCCATCCTCTATCCACTCTCCCTCCCCTCCCCTCCACTCCCTCCTCTCCATCCTCCATCCACTCTCCCTCCCCTCCCTCCACTCCCTCCCTCCCCATCCTCTATCCACTCTCCCTCCCTCCCCTCCACTCACTCCCCTCTCCCCCTCCCTGTCCCCCCTCCCCTCCACTCACTCCCCTCTCCCCCATCCCCTCCACTCCCTCCTCTCCTCCCTCCCCTCCCATCACCATCCTCCCTACCCCCTCCCATCACCATCCTCCCTACCCCCCTCTCCCCTCCACTCCCTCCCCCCCTCCCCTCCCTCTCCCTAAAGAAGACCAGAGATAAACACACCCCAGGTATAACCTCCAAAATTCGTAAGCAATCGACAACCTTTGAAAACACGTTCGAACACGTTCCCCTCCTCCCCCCCACCCTTCTCCATCGCCCTGAAAATAGAGGGGGGGGAGAGGAGGGGAGGGAAGGAGGGAAGGGAGGGGGAGGGAAATATATAGAGAGAGAAAGAGAAAAACAAAAGAAAACTAGAAAGGAATCGAAGAGTGTTTTCGTCGCGGAGAGCTAGGTCGGGAGAGAGGGAGGAGGGGGAGGGAGGATAGAGGGAGTAGGGGGAGGGGGGAGAGGAGGGGAGAGTGGAGGGAGATGGGGGGGGGTATACGGGTCTGGATTCGGCGTTTGGCTCTCTGTCTATCTGTTTGAATCTGTGTCTGTCTGTTGGTCTGATTGTCTGTGTATTTTTCCTGTCTGTTGGTCTTTCCGTCCATTTTATTTGTTTATTTGTTTGTTTCTCTCTCTCTCTCTCTCTCTCTCTCTCTCTCTCTCTCTCTCTCTCTCTCTCTCTCTCTCTCTCTCTCTCTCTCTCTCTCTCTCTCTCTCTCTCTCTCTCTCTCTCTCTCTCTCTCTCTCTCTCTCTCTCTCTCTCTCTCTCTCTCTCTCTCTCTCTCTCTCTCTCTCTCTCTCTCCTCTCTCTCTCTCTGCGCGCGAGCGTGTGTGTGTGTGCCCTTTCCCCACTCATCCTTCCTCTCTCTTCCTCCCTTCCCTCTCCCCGCTACTATCCTCCCTTTCCCCTCTTCTTTCTCCTCTCTCCCTCCCTCTCCTCTCCTTCCTTCCCATCGCCGAATCTTCACCCCCCACCTCCCCCTCCCCCCCCCTCCCCCCCCATCCCACCCGCCGATGCCTTGATCATCAGCGCCTCAGGACCGTAAGGATTAAACTTCCATCAAAAAGTAATAGCGCTTTGAACCTTCCTGCTCTCTCTTCCACCCACACACCCAGAGCCTCATCGGCGATTTCGTGTTTTGGAAGGACCATTTCTTTTCCGTTGTCTGTTCTTGTTCTTTCTCTTTCTCTCTCTCTCTTTCGCTCTCTCTCTTTCTCTCTCTCTTTATCTTTCTCTCTCTATCTCACTGTCTCTCTCGCTCTCTCGCTCTCTCGCTCTCTCGCTCTCTCTCTCTCTCTCTCTCTCTCTCTCTGTGTGTGTGGGTGTGTGTGTTTGTGTGTGTGTGTGTGAGAGAGAGTGTGTGTGTGTTTGTGCCTCTCTCTCTCTCTCTCTCTCTCTCTCTCTCTCTCTCTCTCTCTCTCTCTCTCTCTCTCTCTCTCTCTCTCTCTCTCTCTCTCTCTCTCTCTCTCTCTCTTCTTTTCTCTTCCTCTTCTTTCCGCTTTTCATCTTCCTTTTCTTCTTTCTTATCTATCCTCTTCTCGGTCTTCCTTTTCCACTTCTTCATCCTCTTTCTCCAATCTCTTTTTTCCATATTCTTCTTATCTCTCTCCTTATATTCCTCTTCCCCTTCCTCTCTTCCTCCCTATCTATTTCTACTGTCCCTTTCCTCCACTTTCTTTCCTCTTCGTTTCCCATTACCTCACCAAGGGGAGAGAAACAAAAAAACAAAAAACAAAAAAAAGAAAAAAATAGCAAAAAAAAAAAAGAAAAAAAAAGATACATTTGAAATACGAAGACCCCGATTTGACCTTAGATTAATCTTATCCATTAACGTGAAAAAATGAGTTTCTTTTTCTCCCTCGGATTCACTCTGGTAGCGAAAGGGGGGAGGGAATGGAGAGAGGGGGACTAGGGAGAAGGGGGTTGGGAAGGAAGGAGGAAAGCGGGGAAGGAGGGAGGGAGGGAGAGAGGAAGGGTGGAAGAGAGTGAGGGAAGCAGGGAAAAACGGGAGGTAGGGAGGGAGGGAAGGAGGAAGAACACAGGAAGGGAAGGGAGTGAGAAGGGTGGAAGAGAGTGATGTGGGAGGGAGAAGGAGGTGAGCACGGTACTGGAAGAAGAAGAGGAGGGATGTGGGGAGCGGAGGGAGGAGAAGGGAAGGAAGGGAAAGAGTTAGGAAGGAAGGGAGAGAGAGAAAGATGAAAATAAATAAATAAGAGTATAAAAGAGAGGAAAAGGAAATGAAGGATCCAGTTAAAGGGGAAGGGAAGGGAAAGACATCAAGAGAGAGGGAGAGAGAGAGAGAGATAATGACGTAAGGAAATGAAAATAACACAAGATAAAAGAGAGAAAGGAAAAAAACAGAGAGAAGGGAACATAAAAAAAATAGAAAATAAACAAATTGAAAGTTTGGATGTTGGAGAAGTGTGTAAAAGGGAGAAAGAGAGAGAAAGACGGAAATAAAAAGAAGAAAAATATAAGAGAGAAAGAAGAAAAAGAGAAGTGGATGAAAGAGAGAATAACCGAAAGAACAGAAAGCAAAACAAAACTAAAGGAGAGAAAGAAGAAAGGGTGACAGAAGGCAACAAAAAGAAAATAAGAAAAGAGGCAAATTAAAGGTGCGGGGGTTGGAGGAGTGGATAAGAAGAAAGAAAGAGAAAGAATGACGGAAAGAAAAGAAAGAAAACAAAAAGAAAAGAGAGAAAGAAGAGAAAGAGAGAGAAGGAAACAAAAGGAAAAGGAGACAAATTCAGGGGAAGTGGGAAAAGGGGAGATAGAGATGCGGTGTTTGGGGGTAGGGAGGGAGGGGGAGGGAGGGGAAGGGAGGGAGGGAGGGAGGGGAAGAGAGGGGAGGGAGGAGGAGGAAGGGAGAAGGAGGAAGAGGAAGGGAGAAGGAGGAGGACGAAGGACGAACTAGGAGCAATTTAGGCTTAATTTTGGATTTTTTTAAAGGTAAATAGGGTTGTGAATGTTTCTTGCATTTTCTCTTACTCATTATTTAGTTTTTCTTCCTTTCTCCTTCGCTTCTTCTTTCTTCCGTTTCCTTTTCTTCTTCGTTGCCTTCGCTTCCACTTCCTTTCTCTTTTTCTTCCTTCACCCATATTTTTTTTCCTTCTTGTTCTTCATTCCTTCTTTCTGTTTCTTCTTCGTTCTACCTTTCCCTAACTTTCTTAATTTTCCTTTCGTTCCCTACCTGCCTCTAGTCCCTCTTTCCTTCTTTCCATCTTCCTAACCTCCCTCCTTTGTTCCCTCTCTTTTTCCCTCCCTCCTCCCTTCGTTCTTTCCCTCCATCCCTCCCTCCTTCCCACAATCTTTCCCTCCCTTCTTCCGTCCATTCCTTCCTCCTTCCTTCCTTCCTTGTTCCTTCCGTTTTTCCCTCCATTCCTTCCTCCTTCCTCCCTCTTCCCCCTCTCTCCTTTGTTTCCTCCCTCCCTCTCTCCTTTGTTTCCTCCCTCCCTCTCCTTACATTCCCTCCATCCCACCTTCATTCCCTCCCTCTCTCCCTCTTTCCCTCCTTCCTTCCCTCCTTCTTTCCTCTCTCCCCCTTCCTTCCTTTCATCCATCCCTTCCTACTTACCTCCTTCCCTCCCTTCGTTTCTTTCGTTCCCTCCCTCCCTGTCTTCCCCCTTCCCTCCCTCCCTCCCCTAGCTTTCCTCCCTTCCTTCCTACCTTCCCCCTTCCCCTACCTTCCCTGCCCAACCTCCTTCCTTCCTCCTTCCCTCCCTTCTGCCTCCTTTTCCCTCTCCTCCTTTTTTCCCTTTCCTCCTCCTACCATCCTTCCCTCCTTCCTTCACTACCTCCTTCCCTCGTCCCTTCTCCCTTCCTTTCCTTCCTTCCTCCTACCTTAACCCCCTTAGCCCTGATCCCCCCTCCTTCCTTCCTTCTCAACCCTCCCTCCCTCCTCCCCTTCCTTCCCTCCCCCCCTCCTGCCTTACCTCTTTCTCTTCCTCCCACTTTCCCAACCTCCAACCAATCTTCCCTCCTTTCCTCCCACCCCTCTTTCACCACTTTTCTCCTTCCCTCCCTACCTCCCTCCCCCATACCTTCCCTCCTTTCCTTCTCTCCTTCCCCTATCTTCCTTCCCTCCCTCCCTCCTCCTCTCTCTAACTTCCCTCCCACCCCCTACCTATCTTCCCCCTCCCTCCTTCCTCCCCCTCCCTCCCTCCCTCCCTTTCCTCCCTCCCCCTTCCTTCCCTTTCTCTCTTCCTCTCCTCCCTCCTTCCTTCCTTCCCTCCTTCCCTTCCCACCCTCCCTCCTTCCTCCCTTCCCTCCCTTCCCTCCCCTTTCTTCCCTCCCTTCTCCCCTCCCTCCTTCCTCCCTTCCTCCCTCCCTCCTTCCTCCCTCCCTCCCTCCTTCCTCCCTTCCCTCCCTCCCTCCTTCCTCCCTTCCCTCCCTCCCTTCCCTCCCTCCCTTCCCTCCCTTGTTACACCGCCGGAGACACCGAAGGACCTTTGATCAGGAAGAGGCTCGCTGCGACGCCAGGTCTTTGGGGAGGCATTAAGGAACGCTCGGCGAAGGAGGAGGAGGAGGAGGAGGAGCAGGAGGAGGTGGTGAAGGGGGGGTAAGGGAAGGAGGAGGAGGAGGAAGAGGAGGAGGAGGAGGAGGAGGAGGAGGTGGAAGGGGAGTGGGGGAAGAAGTAGGTGGAAGAGGAGGAGGAGGAGGAGGAGGAGGAGGTGGTGGTGAAGGGGGGGTAAGGGAAGGAGGAGGAGGAGGAAGAGGAGGAGGAGGAGGAGGAGGTGGAAGGGGAGTAGGGAAGAGTAGGTGGAAGAGGAAGGAGGGAGGGAGGGAGGAGGAGGAGGAGGGTGGAGGAGGAGGAAGAGGAGGAGGAAGGAGGAGGAGGTGGAAGGGAGTAGGGGAAGAAGTAGGTGGAAGAGGAGGAGGAGGAGGGAGTTGGATGAGGAGGAAGAGGAGGAAGAGGAGGAGGAGGAGGAAGGAGGAGGAGGAGGAGGAGGAGGAGGAGGAGGAGGGAGGAGGAGGAGGAGGAGGAGGGAGGAGGAGGAGGAGGAGGAGGTGGAGGAGGAGGAGGAGGGAAGGAAGGGGTGGTAGAGGAGGAGGAGGAGGGGGTAGGGGAAGTAGGAGGAGGTGGGGGTAGAGGAGGAGGAAGGAGATGGAGGGAGGAGAGGAAGCTGGTGGAAGGGAGGGAGAGGGAATGGAGAGGGAGGAGAAGGAGGGGAAGTTAGGAAGAAGAGGTAAGGAGATGGAGGAGGAGGAGGGGAAGGAAGGAGGAGGATGAGAGGGAGGAGAGGAGGAGAAGAAGGTGAAAATGTAGGTGAGGAGAGGGAGGTAAAGGAAGGAGATGGAGGAGGTAAGGGGAAGGAGGAGGTGTTGGAGACTAAGGTGGTGGAGAGAGGGGAAGGAGGATGAGAGGAGGAGGAAAAGGAGGATTGAAGGATGGAGGGAAGAAAGATGAAAAGGGAAAGAGAGAAGGAAGGGGGGAGTTAAGAAGAAAGAAGGAATGGAGGGGAAGGAGGCAGTGGAAGAATAGCAGGAGAGGAAAGAGAAGAAAAAAGATAAGGAGGAGGAGTAAGAAGAGGAAGAGGGAGTAGAGTGGAGAAAGAGGGGAGATGGAGGAGATGGTGAAGGGGAGGAGGAGGAGGAGGAGGAGGAAGAGGTGGGAGAGAATAAGGAGGTGGAAGATGTGGGGGAAAACGAATGGTTATGAGGAGGAGGCAAAGATAAGTAGAGATGGAAGGAAGAGGAAAATGAGGAGTAGAGAAAAGGGTTTGGACGAAAGGGCAAAACAAAAAGAGAATAATAAGAAAAATACAAATCACAATACACATCAAAGAAAAGAAGGAACAAAAAAGGGAAGGAAAAAGAGAGAGAGAAAAGGGATATGAAGGAAGAAGGAAGAAAACAAGCGAGAGGAGGAAAATGGTAGCACGGACGAGGAGGAGGAGGAGGAGAGCCATTCGTGCAAAGAGGAAGAGGAAGATCAAGGTGATGAAGATGACAAGGGGACGGATAATAATGATGATGGTGATAGGGAAAGAGTTGAATAGCATTGCCGCGATTTAGGCAGCGACGAAGGGGAAGGTTAGAGAAAAGGGGAGAAGAAGAGAGCAAGAGAAGGAGGAAAGGATGGGAAGGAGGGGATTGGTGTAGGGGGAGGGGGAGAGAGAAAATAAAGAGAAAGAGAGGGTGGGAGAGAGGATAAAAGGAGAGAGAGAGAGAGGAGAGAGGAGAGAAAGAGAGAGAGAGAGGAAGAGGGAGAGAGAGAGAGAGGAGAGAAAGAGAGAATAAGAAACAGAAGAAGAAACCGTAAAAAAGATGGGAGAGAGAAATAAGTATAAAGAGAGAAAAAAATAGTAACACAAAAAAAATCAAGAATCGCCGAATGTAATCACACTTAGTCAAAACCTCCCTGGGTTAGACGCGGTCTGATGTGCGTCGCCGTGGCCTCGCGTGGTCTGATGTGGTCTCGGAGGTCTGGCCTGTTTTGGTCTATTGGAGTCGGTGGGAAAGCGGAGAGCTGAAGGACCCAGTGTTGCCATAATCCTAATGCCCTTCTCTCGAGTGTCCACGCTGCAGAGTGTTGCCATCGCTCCTGGTAGCCTGGAGGTTCTTCTTGAAGGAAAACGAAAAC
>NC_091561.1:35336800-35341800 GCF_042767895.1 Penaeus vannamei | reverse complement strand
TGATAACATGAAATCATAACACTAATAACAATAGATATCATGATGACAACAAGAAACAATTCTCGTTATAATAACATTGATATTAAAAGCACCAAAATAACAATAACAATAATGATTATGTTGATAATAGCAATGATATCAATTACTTAAAGAAAAACACTAATAAAAATAATAACAATAATGATAGCCATAACAATGATAATGATAATGTTATGAACATCAATAACTATGATACTACTACTACTAATAATAATAACGAGAATAGTATTAATGATAAAGCTAATAATCAAAAAAATTATAATAATAATGGCAATCATGATGGTAATAATAACATCAATAACAATAATGAGACATGCATGTGTTACAAGATACCTAAAATGAAGTAAATAAACAATATGCTAATAAGGGTTCAATTACTGGTCTTTGAAATAGCATGCGAATACACATAAATCCTAATATTGATGTCAGTTTCATGATCATTATTTTCATCATTATCATCGTTATCTTTTTCATCATTATCAGACTTTCCATTACTGTTAATATCATCATCATCAATATTCTATGGTTATTTTTATTGTTGTTGTTATTATTGTTATCATTATTGTATTTTTATCATCATTATTATTATAATGATTATTGTTATTATCATCATTATCATTATCATAATAACTAAAATTACCATTATCATCATTATTAGTAGTGCCATTATTATTATCATTATCATTATTACTATTATTGTTGTTGTTGTTCTTGTTGATATATATATATATATATATATATATATATATATATATATATATATATATATATATATATATATATATATATATATATATATATATTATCATCATCGTGCTTACAATTATTGTACTTATCATTCATTTTGAGTTTTGTGTCGTTATTAGAGTTATTGTCATCAATATAATTACTTTAATATTATTTTGTTCTATTCACATTACTATCATGATTACCTAAGGCACTGCAGTTTATAGTGTCAAGCCCATTCAGCCTATTATTATTAGCATTAATATTAGCATTCCTGTTGTTATTATTACTAAAATCAACATCATTATTACTGTAATTCGTGTCGTAATATTAGATGTTTGTTATTGCTAGCTGTTCCTAATCATGTAACCACAACCATATTTGTTGTGGTAAATAGTTTCATCATACATGTTTTCTTTCAATATGGCAATGATGAATATAAGTGAATTTTCGTATCGTTCCACCTTACGGTTCTCCGCTCACATCAGTTTACGTTTTCTGTGGATCTTAAACTGATTCCGTTTTCTGTCTATAGTTTGGGGTAAACTTATATATTCTTTCCTTTGTAATTATCTCGTAAGTTCATTTTACTAAACTGTAGGTGTCGGGTACACGCAATGTTAGGTTGTGAATTTTGTTTACACGTAAAAAGCACCACAACTCCTCAGTCACCAACCAAGTTCTACCTTGACCACGCTTGGGAATTTATTGGCTCTCTCTCTCTCTCTCTCTCTCTCTCTCTCTCTCTCTGGAAACATAGGGGAGATACGATATCCTCAGTAAGCAATGGTAGGCCCACTGAAAGAACGAAAAATTTAGCAGAGCCAATTATCTGCTTCAGTGGAGGTCACGCCCCCGGACACCTGTGTGCGCATTTCCGACCGGACACAAAACTTCACACACACGATGATAAATATCGATGGGTCTCTCAGATTTACAATAAAACACACGAATCAATTGAGCTAAAGATTGGGAGATGCAAGAACGAACAAATTCTTATCCGTTTTACGTCTGGTGCAAATTGTAATATATGAGTTTACTACGGTCTTTATTTTAATCTTTACTCATATTCTTGTTTATTCATTGTGCGAGGAGATGGTAGTCCCCAAATCTATCAAAATAGTTGAGGGCATTGCACCAGCCGCAGCTCAGCCCTCACTGCAGCAGGACAAACAAGAGACTAACGGAGAAATAAAGGATTTTTTACAAATGCTGTTTCGGCAGATGGAGCAGATGATGTTTATGATACAACAGATGGTTCAGCTATGTCAATTCCAGGAGAGGATGTACACGCTCCTCCTCCATCAACAGCACCAACCTGTAGAAGGCCAATGTCTCCAAATAATCTCTTGAAACGTATTAAAATAGATGTTTGGAATTTGAAACGAAACACATGCCGGTAAGAATATGTTTTAGTGAAATCTATAGTAGTATAATGCGTTACACATTTCCAAAATGAATTTCTATTTACTAACCCAATCTCCTTCACTTTAGCATCTCCTGAAGTACAATATTTTAGTAACCTAGTCGTGAAATTGACATGATATGCTTATTCACCGTGTCCTTACGTATGCACTTGGATGGAAGAACTTTACATATTCTTATATTGAAAATTTGTGTAATAAAGCTAACCCATCCTAAGCTCTTCCTCTCTCTTTTTTATATGCAAGTTTACTGTGGACTTCATGTTGTCCTTTACTCCTACTTTTGATTTTTCTTTTGTTATAAATTGTGTTTCGTAAGAGTTATGCATTCAGATTTTGACATATTGAAATTAATATTCTTCATATATTTCCCCAATTATGTTTTTACATAAATACATTTCTGTTACTTTCTCTTTTTTTCCCTTTCCATTCTTTTTGTATCGCTTTGTCTTTGCACTATTTTTTTCTGTTTCATTATCATCACTATTGTCATAATTTGATTCTGATTTTCCTTGCACGAATAAAGACAGATAATAAAGTATTATATGTTATATGTTGGGTAATATTGGTAATAATTGATATAATCTTATCAATATAATGATGATTATCATTATCATTATTATTGTTGTTGATGTTTTTGATATAATCATTAATGTTATTTTCATTATCATTATCACTACTGTTAATATTATCATTATCATTATGATCATTCTTAGTGTTGTTATTGCTGTAGATATTATCATCATCATCATCATTGGTATTATCACTGTCATTATTTTGTTTGTTTGTTAGATTGATATTATTATTATTTATAACAGCAACAGTTATACGGATAACAACAATACTAAAGGTTTTATTAATAATCATGACAATGATAACGTAAATTAATACAAATTGATGCCTTTTCAATAGCATTTTGATGTACGCATAAACATAAGGATAAAGAGTAAATTTGAGATGAATATTGACCATAAAAATAATAAAGATGTAGGAAAGGGTGTTTTGAACAGAACTGATGGAGAGAGAGAATAAAAGAGAAAAAAAATACACAACCAGATATGGGGAAATCTACGTTAAGATATATTAATTTCATTTACAAACAATTTTTGAGCACATAACTTTAACGAAGAACAGTCTATAATGAAACCGGAAATAAGAGTATGAGTAAAGATTAATATATAGACCGCAATAATCTCATATATTACAATAACAAAGATAAATGTTTCATGTGAATATTTTGTAGCTGGTTATATATTAATCTATATTATTATTGTATATTAACGTTAACATCTAAAGAAGCCAATTAAGTCATAGACATTCCTTCGAAATAGTTTGAATGCATTAATATGAGATTAATTCTACCTATTAAATTAGATATAGACTTGATTAATAAGAAGTGTAATAAGTACAAATTGATGTCCCAACTGGTGTACCGAGATATCGTACTAAAAGAGCACAGAGTGAAGGAGATTGGGAGAGGAATAGCAAAGATAAATGTTTCGTTTCCAATTCTATATATCTATTTTACAGTTATCTTAGTCGGGCATTGATTTAACAGCCTCAAGTTGTCCGAAATGATTAATTCCAAGCACACATGATAAAGCAAATACTAAAAAGAGTGAGGTTTAGAAGCAAATACACAAATGAAGAAAGAGATACACCGTAAAGCAAAAATAAAAATAAATTAACTCTTCTCCTCTCTTTTAGCATAGTAATTATTTTATACCTTGATTTCTTCGTAGGTGTCCTAAAGGCAATATTTGTAAGGATATTTACCATCTTAAATCAATTTTGTCAGAAGCATTGGTTAAAGACGATAACGATTAAATTGATGATGATAACTGATGAAAACGAGATTGCCATGATTTCACATATGATATAACTGCATGGTTCTCTTACAATTTTTATTCTTTTATTAGTGTTAAGTGTTTAAACTCATCTCGGTGTTACTCTTTACTCTCATGCTAGTTTATGCATACATGAAAATGCTATTGAAAATGAATGTTTGTACTATGTGATCATTATCATTGTTATCATTAATACTCTTATTGTTATTGCTATCCTTGTTATTTCTATTGTAATAATGATAATGATAATAATAATAAAAGTGATGATGATGATGATAATAATAATAATAATAATAATAATAATAATAATAATAATAATAATAATAATAATAATAATAATAATAATAATGGTAATAATATTGATAGTAATATCACTAAATTATTGATAATAATGATAATAACAATAATGATAATGATATAATAATAATAATGATAATGATATAATAACAATGATAATAACGCTAATAATAATAATGAGGATGATAGAACTTGATATTGTGACCAAAGAATAGCCTGAATTGACTTATGGCAAGTGACACCTCTATACTATCAAAAAAAAAAAAAAAAAAAAAAAAAAAAAAAAAAAAACATACATATGATCCATTCTCTTTTATGGATGTGAAGCAGGGACCATCACAAAGGCAATGAGAAAGAAACTAAATGCAATAAAAGTATGGAGAGAAGTGCCTAGAGAAGAACAAATGAAGAAATGTTCAGAATATTTGGGGAGAAAAGAGAGTTGCTGAAAACCGTACGAGAGAGGAAACCGAAATGCTTGGGTCATATCGTAAGAGAAGGAGACTTGGAATATGAAACCCTGACAGGAATGAAATGATGATGCAAGAGAGAGAAGAAGAAAGAGACAAATATTATGAATGGTCTAACAAGAATGGTCGGTGGACAAACCACAAGTAGTTACGTCACACAGCAAAAAAGAATTAGAGACAGATTGCGTCCCATAATT
>NC_091561.1:35319300-35321800 GCF_042767895.1 Penaeus vannamei | reverse complement strand
AGAGGAAGTGGTATTGGGCGCGAGACGAGAGAGAGAGAGAGGAAGAGAAGATGGAAGAAGACATGGGAAGAGGGAGAGGAGGAAGGAGGAAGAAGGAAGGAAAAGGGAGGAGGAGGAAAAAGAAGAGGAGGTGGTATTGGGCGCGAGAGGAGAGAGAGAGAGAAGAAGAGGAGATGGAAGTAGACGCGGGAAGAGGGAGAGAAGAAAGAGGAGGAAGGAGGGAGGAGGGAGGAGGAGGAGGAAGAAGAGGAGGTGGTATTGGACGCGAGAGGAGAGAGAGAGAGGAAGAGGCGATGGTAGAGGAAAACGGAGGAAGGAAAGAGGAGTAGGAGGAAGTGAGAGGAGGAGGAGAGCGCTGAGGAATTTGGGAAAGGGAGAGGAAGAAGAAGCAACAGGAAGATGACGAAGACGAATTAAGATCAGGGAGAGAAGGAGGAGGAAAGATAAAGAAGAGGGGAAATCAGGAAAAGAGAGAAGAAGAGAAAATGGAAGATAAGAAGGAGGAGTGGAGGAAGTGGAAGATAAGGACATGATGAAGTGAGAGAAGAAATGAATGAGGGAGATGAGGATGAGGAGAGAGAAAGAGAGGACAAAGGAAGTCGAAATTGGATGAGGAAAAAGAGGAAGAATAGGAGAGATGAGGAGGCACAGGAGAAGATGGCAGTAGCAATGAAAGGGGGAGATGAGAAAGAGGAGGTGGAAGAATATGAAAATATGAGGGGGATGAAACGGCAGAGGATGGGAGAGGGAAAGGAGAGAGTGGCGCAAGTAGGAAGAGGAGGAGGACGAGAACGCGAAAGAGGAGAAGAAGTAGGAGGACGAAGACGAAGAGGAGGACTAGGAGGAGGAGGGGGAGGAGGATAAGGAGGAGGACAAAGAGGAGGGGGGGGGGGGTGACAGTGTAAGTGGAATACGAAAAAGAATAGAAGGAATGAAAGGAGAAGGCAGCGAAGAGTAAGACGAAGACGAAGAAGAAGAAGAAGAAAAGAACAAGGAGAAGAAGAAGGAGAAAAATAATAAGAGGATGAAGAAGAAAAAAAGAAAAAGGAAAAGAAGAAAGAGAAGTAGTGGTAGATAACAGAAAGAAGACGAAAAAGCAAAAGAAATAGAAGGGAAAAATAACAAGAAAAAAAGAAGAAAAACGAGAAGAAAAGGAAAAGGAAATAATGTTGAACTTTCGCCGAGGATTTCCGAACTTAAAACGCATCCTGTTAGGTTATGAGGGCAACAGGAAGGCCAGAGGGAAATACAGGAGGAGGAGTTGTAGGAGGAGCGGTGGAGGAGGGAGGGGGGGAGAAGGGGGGAGAGGGAGAGGAGGAGGAAGAGGTAGAGGAGGGAGCTGGAGAGGGAGCTGGGGAGGAGAGACGAGGAGGAAGGGGGGCGAAAGAGGAGAGTTGGTGGGGGAAGAGGTGGAGGAGAGAGCTGGGGAGGGAGGAGGGGGAGGGGAGACGAAGAGGAGGAGTGTGGGGGGAGCGAAGGAGGAGAGTTGGTGGAAGAGGTAGTGGAGGGAGCTGGGGAGGGGAGACGAGGAGGAGAGTTGGTGAAGGAGGAGGTGGAGGGAATGAGGAAGAAGATTTGGTGGAAAAAGGGATTTAGAGAGGAAAGAGGAGAGTTGGTGGAGGATGGGATGGAGGGAGAGTGAAGGGAGGAGAGTTGGTGGAGGAAAAGATGGAGGGAAAAGAGAAAGGAGAGTTAATGGAGAAAGAGATGGACGGAGGGCGAAGGAAAGAGAGTTGGTCGAGGAAAATATAGAAGGAGGACGAGGGAGGAGATTAGATATAGAAAAAGATAATGGACGAAAGAAAGAATGGAAGAGGACGAATAAGGATAGTTGATGGAGGAAAAGATGGAGAGAGGAGAGAAAGAAGAGGTGGTAGAGGTAGGAACGGAGAGAGGAGAGAAAGGAGAACTGATGAAGAAAAAGATAGTGGAGAACGAAAAAAGAGAGAAGAATAAAAAGAGATATAGAAAAAAATGAAGATACCGACACAGAAAAAAAGACAACGAGACAGATAAACAGACACTTAAAGAGAATGAGAGAGCGAACCAAGACAAACAGACGAGACAGAGAGAATGAGAAAGTGAACCGAGTAGATAGACAGAGATAGCAAGAGGTCGGTAGAGATAGAGTTTCGACACACCTTGAGTGGCACGTAATCTGCAGACGCAAAATGAAGGCGCCGGGACCAAGACCGTGCTAAGCCACAGGAGAAGGGGGATTGGGGTGGGGTGGGGAGGGGGAGGGAGGGGAAGGGGATTTGGGTGGGGTTGGGGAGGGGGAGGGGAGGAGGAGGGGAAGGGGATTGGGGTGGGGTGGAAAGGGGGAGGAGGGGGGGAAGGGGATTGGGGTGGCGTGGGGAGGGGGAGGAGGGGGGGTGGAAGGGGATTGAGGTGGGGTGGGGAGGAAGAGGAGAGAGGGAAGGAGATTGGGGTGGGTGGAAAGGGGGAAGAGGAGGGGGAAGGGGGAAGAGGAGATGAAGGGGATTGGGGTGGGTGGAAA
>NC_091561.1:35279300-35289300 GCF_042767895.1 Penaeus vannamei | reverse complement strand
CTCTCTCTCTCTCTCTCTCTCTCTCTCTCTCTCTCTCTCTCTCTCTCTTCTCTCTCTCTCTCTCTCTCTCTCTCTCTCTCTCTCTCTCTCTCTCTCTCTCTCTCTTCTCTCTTCTCTCTGTCTCTCTCTTCTCTCTCTCTCTTCTCTCTCTCTCTCTCTTCTCTCTCTCTCTCTCTCTCTCTCTCTCTCTCTCTCTCTCTCTCTCTCTCTCTCTCTCTCTCTCTCTCTCTCTCTCTCTCTCTCTCTCTCTCTCTCTCTCTCTCTCTCTTCTCTCTTCTCTCTTCTCTCTTCTCTCTTCTCTCTTCTCCCTTCTCCCTTCTCCCTTCTCTCTTTTCTCTTCTCACTCTTCTCGTCTCTCTTCTCTTTTATTCTCTCCTGTCTCTCTCCTCTTACTCTCTCTTCTCTCTGTTATGCTCTCTTTCTCTCTCTGTGTCTCCTGTCTTCTTTCTTTCTCTCTCTCTTCTTTCTTTAAATCTCTCTCCTCTATCTCTTCTCTCTTTTATTCTCTCTCCTCTTTCTCTTCTTTCTTTTATTCTCTCTCCTCTCTCTAATCTCTCTCCTCTCTCTATTATTTCTTTTATTCTCTCTCCTCTCTCTCTTCTCTCTCCTAATAATAATAATAATAATAATAATAATAATAATGATGATGATGATGATGATGATGATGATGATGATGATGATGATGATGATGATGATGATGATGATGATGATGATAATAATAATAATAATAATAACAATAATAATAATAATAAATCATTGTTATACTGTACCTCGAAACCTCGTATATGTGTATACTTCGTATACACACTCACGTCTGATACCTGCTTTGGTACCATCATAAGTAATGGCGGGCAGGCTTCGGGAAATGCTAATTATTTTCGTACGAGCTTCATTTCATATTCTCCTGTGTGATTTAGATATCGTTTCAATACAAGCTTTATAAAAGTCTCCTGAAACAAAAATAAAGCAAATCACATATTAGTTCCTGAAATTCGCCTACGAGAAAAGAGCTTAGCTAGACGTGCTACTCCAGTAGGATGAGTTAGCTAAAGAACGCAAGCAACATAGTCATCTGTAAGTCAGGTACTGAATTGGTCATATGATTCTGCCTGTGGTATGTGTAACTGCAGATGGCCTTCGAATACTCAAACTCTCTTTCCTCTTAAGAATAAGAATCTAAGGCTGTAAAACACGACATTCCACTTTATTATCCAAGCAAATATCTGCCATCAGAAGTGTACATATATACCACCTTTATTACCTGACACTGAAATCGTCGAGGTGTCACAAGGAACTTCATCTAGCACGCGTTGAAATGACCAAATCTGCAAAACATTTAGTAAATGGAGCCGAAGATCTACTTTGTGGTTTGATTTCTCTACTGATGACTTGGCTTTTTGGACTGCTTGCTGACCCACTAACTGCCAATACCATAATGGGCCCTTTGATAAGTCATACCGGTATCTATTCCTAGAAACATTATCATTGGGACGAAATGGTATAAAATACAAGAGAGAATGGATATTGCACTTACCATCAACAGGATCAAATTATTGTTTTGTTTGTAATTTGTCATCTACAAAAATCCCTTTTTCGTTACAAGAGAAAGGTTCAGTGACTATCGAAATACTATTGTAATTGATCATTATCATATATAATGGTAATGTGAATAAGAATAATAAAATTATAATAATAAAGATAATCATAATAACATACATTATTATTTTTATGACTATCATTATCATCATCTTTACCATTATTGTCACTCTTATTATCGTTATTAGTACTACAAGTTCCATGATTATATTGATACTTTTTTCCTATAAATATCAAAGATAATGATAGCCACACGTAGGTAAAACCCAATCATGCACATGGTGATACACCCAAGTAACATAATTGCATTACAAAATAATGCAGTAATAGTTGAAAAATTATAGATTCCCTGCGATTCAGATATTCATTGTGTTCGACCTGACTTTATATTCATCGAGACTGTTTACTTACGGTTACAGGGTAAGTGTTAGTGGAAGAGAAAATTATAGATTTTCTTTCTTTCTCTCTCTCTGGCTGAAGGAAGGAGAATGGGAGGAAAGGAAGAAAAGAATGAGGGAGGGAGATAGGACAGGCGAAGGAAGCAAGGGTAAAGTGGTAGATAGGTAAAAGAGAAGTGAAGTACGAAGAGAGACTAGGGAAAGTGGGCGAGAAGAAAGAGGTAATGAAGGTGATGGTGTTACATTGTGACACTAATGACAATAACAACTTTTCCTCCCACCATTTTTCTCTTTTCTTGCTCTCCCTTTCTCTTATTATCTTGACATTAACATTTTCCTTCTTAGCACCTATTCCAGCATTTTTTTTATCCCATGCCGTGAAACGTGTAAAGAAAAAGGAAAAATAGTATTTAAAGATAAGAAAAAAAAACAATATGAAAACTGTTATATTATATTTCGAAAATAATTATTGCAATAGTTCACAAAAAGCTTGTATGTGCATGCGTGTCTGTGTTGCCCTACTAAGAAGTGCACTTAACTGTCTTTGCATAACCAGCTGATGAATGAATAAGTAAACAGAGCTACACAAAATAGGAAAAATAGGAAAGGACAAGACAACAATGCTAAAAGCGGATCAAGTGTGCAGTGGCAATTATTTCATCGTCCAAAAAAAACAGTGGCAGTCCTGTTTTTTTTTTTTTTTTTTCTTTTTTTATGCACGTTCCCGTTATTTAACTGTTTGCACCTCTTAATTCACCTGGTTGTGACCCTGTGATTAATTACTTATACATCCCGTATTTAACATTTGTAATGATAATTATAAAAATAGTAAGGACAATGATGAAAGTAAAACTAATGATATTATATATGTAATAAGGATAACTGATATGTAATTAAAATAAATATGTAATAATGATAATATAGATGATTATGATCACATTTATTATTATCATTAATGTTATTACCACCACTACTATCCTTAGTACATATAATGATTATGAAAATTTGATAAAATTAAATGATGATGTAAAAATACTGATAATCATTACTATTATTATCATATGATCATTATCATTATTATTATTATAGTCCAGCAAGTATAATTTACGTGCATTCATGGATATATTGATGTACATGAATTAATGCTATAAGGAAGATTTATACCGTATCGTGTTCATTTTAATAATCGTTTTGTTCTAAATGTCAAAAGTAATGATAGTTGTATGTTAAGAAAAATCCACACATGCACATAACGTTGCATTTTCGTAACATAAGTAACCAAATTTATTACGAATTATACTCAAAATTTAATAATAGAGCATCTTTCTTAATGAACGTGCGTGTTTCACCAACGTTTATATCTATTGAGACTGCTGACTTGACGCTACAGTGTAAATGTTAGTGAAAGAGAAAGTGATAGATTTTCATTTCTGAAGGAAAGGGGATGAAAGGAAAGGAAAGAAGGAGGGAGGATATTAGAGAGGAAAGAAAATAAGGATGAAGGAATCAAGTACGAGGTGGTAGATATGTAAAGGAGAAGAGATGAAGTACGAAGAGAGACTTGGGGAAGCAGGGGAGAAGAAAGAAGTAATGAATGAGATGGTATGATATTATGACACTAATAACAATGTAATATACGCTTTCCCTTCCCAATTTTTTTTCTATTTTTTTCTCTTCCTTTTATCATTAACATCTCTCTTAGCAGTAATTCCATTTTTTCATACCTTGAAAAGTAAGAGCAAAAAACATAAACAACAATAATAATAACATCATTGTTATATTGTATCCCGAAATTAATATTGAATAGTTTGCAAAAAGCTTGTTTGCGCATGCGTGTCTCACGTTGTTTGTGTTGTTCTGCTAAGAAGCCCACTATTAGAATCTCTCTCCGCATGAAAAAAAAGTAAATAAATATTAGGAAACTAACAAAGTTGAAAAATAAGAAAGAAAAAGACAGCAAACGGATCGAGGCTTTAGTGGCAATTATTTCATTCTGCAAGCAAAACACATTGCCGCCAGGGCTAGAATAAGATAAGGGATAGATAATGATGCCACTACGGATTTTTTTTTTCCGAAGGCCGTATTATTGTTTTTTTGTATGACTACAGATGTTTTGATGCAAATGAAAACTGTTTGAAAATATATTGAGATATTTTCCCTTGTTCAAATAAAATAACATGAAAATTGCTTAAACCATCCTGTATGAAGTAATATGTTGTGGCAGACCGAACATTATCGTGGCGGAAATTTCATCCGATGTCACGTCAGTTGGGTCTTCTAGCTGGACACCAACCAAAGGTTAGAGCCACAGTCCCTTAGAGTGACTAAATTTTTAGCCCAGCAACATACTCACTGTGAATAGTCGTATTCCCTTTAGATGAATCAAGTTTACAGGTTCAATGTCGCCTTTTTTCAAGTTATACATCTAATGTATGTTCTCTAAAGAGATGTGGGTGTATTTTACGTTGTTGAATGTTACATTATTAGCATGGTAATATATTTAATGTATTATTGTTTTATGTAGTGCAATAAACAAGAAAGTAATGCAGAGAATCTTTTAATCACCAGGCTCTGATCCTACACAATGTAACTGTAATCTAATATTCACCCGTTTATTATCTATATCTATTTTCTTTATCATCTGATGTTTAGAAAACGGCAGAAATGCTGTTACGGAAAAGCGGACAGCACTGACTAGAGGCCCTATTTTAACTCCCCCCCCCCCCTTCATGTGGATACGTGTATTCATGTATTTAACTGCTTGCACCATTTGATTCAAATGCTTGCGACCCCTTAATTAACTGCTATTATATCCCATATTTAACTTTTGTAATGACAATGATAATAATAGAAATGCCAATGACAAAAGTAAAACTAATGGTAATGAATATATGAAATGATAATCAAAAGTGATGATATTAATAATGATGATTGCAACAATAATACTCATTATAACTGACTAATATCATCATAGTTATTATCATTATTATAACAATGATAATGACAATAATAATAGTAAAAATATTCATTACAATTACCATTATTATTGGTGATTATTGATAATAGTAATAATAATGGTGATAATGATAATTATAACAATGTTTATAATTATAATGATGATGATAGGCATGAAAATGATAATGGTGATGATAATGATAGTAATTACTAATGTTTTGATGATATTGATAACAATGATGATAATTATAGTAATAATGATGAGATGGATTATAAACAATATCATAATGATAATAATGGAAATGATATAATAATAACAACAATAAGGAAAATAACAATTATTATTACTATTCTAACAATGTTGATAAAAGTAATGATAAAAACAAGTATAATAATGATAAGGGTAATATTAAGAATAGTTATGATGATAATGACAACAACAATGAAATTACTACTGACAATGATGATAATAATAATGATATTGATAATAGTAGTAACCATAACAATGATGATAGTAACAACAACCATGATAATAATGATAACGATAACATTGATGCTAATTGTCATAACTGAAATGGTAATCATGATAATGATTATTATTATCATTATTATTACTATCATTATCATAATGATGGCAACAATGATAATAATCATTATTATTATGATAAGAATAATGAAAACAATAATGAGAATGCAAATAGCTAATAGTGATAATTATTATGACTGCAATAGTGACAATAAAGATGATAATGATAACAATAGTAATGTTACTAATAGTAATGAAAATAATTAAAGAATATGAAAATAACAATAACGATAATGATTATAATAGTAATAATAATAATGATAATGACAATAATGATGATAACAATAATAATAGCATTAGCAATAATAATGATGACAACAATAACAACAGTAACAATGATAATGATAATAATGATGATAATCATAATGATGATAATAAGAACACTAATAATAATAGTAGCAAAAATAACTATAATAATAATAACAATAATAATAATAATAATGATGATGATAATGATAATAATAATGATAATAACAATGATAGTAATGGTAACAACAATAATAACAACATTGATAACAATAATGATAATGATAATGAAAATAATAATATTTATAATAATGATAATGATAGTGGTAATGATGATGATGATGGTAATAATAATGATGCTGATACCGATAATGATAACGATAATGATGATATTAATGATGATGGAAAAATTATAATAATAATAATAACAAAAATGAAAATGATTTAATGATAACAATGATTATGATAATCATATAAAGGATTATGATAGACCTAACGACAGTAGCAACAACAATAATGAAAATAACAACAGTAACAACATGAACATCATAATGATCGAAATTCTCGTGAAATCGCCAGAAATGAAAATAAAGAAAAATAAAAGATTACTCACCTTAAATGACAGATAATAATAATGAGGATAATAATGATAATGATAACAATTATAAAGAAATAGCAATAATAACAAAGATAATGATAATAGTAATAAGAAGAAAAGATTAGTGATAATAATGATAATAATAATAACAACAATAACAGTAATGATAATGATAACGATAACAATAACAATGATAATGATATTAATAATGGGAAAGATAATAATGATAATAACAGGGATAATGACAATAATGATAATAACAATAATGAAAACAATGATAAATGAGTAAATAAATGATAAAAAGAGACCGAGAGAGAGAGAGAGACACAGGTCCACCTCAAGCCTTCCCCAGTGGCAACGTGTACTCATACGATCATACAAGGCAGACGTAGCTTTACCTCGGGAATGGGTTCCTCAGTCCTGGACGATAAATCACAGGCTTTGGAGACGGGTCTTAAGTGCAAGGAGCGCCGGGAAGAGGGAGGAGGAAGAGGGGGAGGTGAGCGAGGTGGAAGGGGAGGGGGAGGTGGAAGGGGAGGGGAGGTGGTGGAGGAGGGAGGAGGAGGTGGTGGAGGTGGAGGGAGAGGAGGAACAATAACAAGAGGAGGAGGAAGATGTGAAGGAGAGAATGATGATAAAGATGAAGAGAAGGAGGAAGAAAAAGTCGACGAAGAGAAAGAGGAGGAAGAAGTAGAAATTAAGGAGAAGCGTAGGAAAAGAGATGGAGATGCAAGAGGAAGAGAGAACGGGATAAAATGATAGGGAGAGGGAAAAGAAAGTGAGAAGGAGAGAAGGGAGGAAGATGGGTGTCTGTGTGTGTGTGTGTAGTATGTCTGTGTATGTTTTTGTGTGTCTGTCCGTGAGTTTATAATGTGTGGTATATGTTCGCGTGTGTTTATCCATATATGGGTGTATAGTACGAAGAAAAAAAATAAAACGTTTCTCCTCTTCCCTTCACCCCCCCCCCCCGCTCCCCCGCCCATTTGCTAACATGTGTGATTTCCGGTTCAAATGACCATCGAGCATAGCGCTATCTTGTCTCAAAAGTTCACGTTCACTTACATTCAGTCCTCACTTATGACCAAATCACAGAGCACTTTGTAAGATTGCGCAACTCCCCCTCCCCTCCTCCCCGCCCCTCCCCCTCCCCTTTTGCTTCCTCTCCCCTCTCCCCTCTCCCAACCCCCTTTTGCCTCCTCTCCCCTCTCCCACCCTCCTTCATTCTCTCCACCCCTCCCTTGTGTCTTCTCTCCCCCCATCCAGTCTCCGTCTCCCCCTCCCTTCTCCCTCCCTCCCTCCCTCCCTCCCCCATCCGCCCTCCACGTCTACCCCCTTTTCCCTCCCGACAGCCAATGCAGTGAGGAAAACCGATTTCTAATTCTTTGGTTTTCTCTCTCTCTCTCTCTCTCTCTCTTTCTTTCCATCTCTCTCTCTCTCTCTCTCTCTCTCTCTCTCTCTCTCTCTCTCTTTCTTTCTATCTCTCTCTCTCTCTCTCTCTCTCTCTCTCTCTCTCTCTCTCTTTCTTTCTATCTCTCTCATTATCGTTATTATTATTATTATTATTATTATTATTATTGTTGTTTTGTTGTTGTTGTTGTTATTATTATTGTTATCATGTTATCATTATCATTATTATCATCATTGATATTATCATTCTCATTATTGGTATCATTATCTCTATTATTATCATCATTATTATTATCATTGTTATTATTATGATTTTCATTATCAACACTATCACTGTTAACAATACCATCATTGCTATTATTTTTGTTATCTTGATTAACATTATTATCATTTCTATTGTCATCCTTATCATAATTACCATTATAAACATTTTTATTATTATCGTTATAATTAGCACCATCATTATCAATATTATCATCACTATAGTTCATATCATTACTATTATTATCATAGTTATTACGATTGTTATTACTATCATTATTACTATTACCGTCACTAAAATTATCATTACTAATATCATCATTGTTATTATTACAATTATTCTTATAGGCTTTATTACTACTATAATTATTATGATTAATATAATTGTTATTAACATTAGCATCATCTTATTACTATTATTATTAGCATCAGCATCATTATTATTATTGTTATTATCATTACCATCATCATAATTAGTATTATTGTTATTGTCATTATTGTTATCATTCTTAGTATCACTATTATGCTTGTTATTGTTATTATTGTTATAATCATCAATAACATTACCATCATTGTTATTTTCATTACTATTATCATCATTGTTATTGTTGTTATTAATACTATTATTGTTATCTTATCCTTATAATTGTTATCATTATTAGCATTGGCATTATCAAAATTGATACTGGCACAATTACTGTTATTGTTAACAACGTTATCAGTATCAATATTATCATTATCCTAATTTTCCTTAACATCATTTTTATCATTATTATTATCATCATCATTATCACTATCATTACTTTCACTAATATAATCACTGTCATTCTTGTTATCATCATTATTATTGTTATCATTTTTATAGTTTTATTACCATTATCATTAACATTATCATTAATATCATCATTAATGTTGTTATTGTTATTGTTATTATCATTACTATCATTATTACTATTACTATCATTATTACAATCATCATCACAGTTATTATCATTATTATCATCATAATTACTAACATTATCATCATCAGTACTAGTAGTAGTATCATCAATATTATCATTATCATTATCATTATAGTATCATATTTCCATATCCACTTTTCCTTTTTCCTTCCCTTTTAATTCTTCTCTCTTCGTCCTTTTTCCTTCGCCCCTACTTCTTTTTCCCTTTTCTCTCCACCAAGCCCATTCCCCTTTTTCTTTGTTGTCTTGTCATTTTATTCTCCTTCATTCCATCCTTTCCCATTCCCCCTTCTTCCCGTCCTTCTCTCCTTTGTCTTTCTCTTCTCTCTCCATCCTTCCCCATCTCCTTCTTCCCTTCCTTCTCTCCTTTGCCTTTCTTTTCTCTCTCCATTCTTCCCCATCTCCTTCTACCCTCTCCCATTCCTTACCTTTAAAACCGTCGATTTCAGTCTCTTTCTTTCCCTCCCTCTCTTCTCTTTTTCTCCCTCACTCTGTCCTCCCTTCTCTCCCTCCTCTATACACATAATCTTTGCAACATGTTCGTTGTTGAGGGAGTCGGGGCTATTTATGGTTCTAGTCTTGCTCTTCCTTCCTCTTTTCTTTTATATTTTTTCATGAGTAAATAGAGGAAGACTGTAGGGATGAGAGAGGAATAAAAAAATGGAAGAGAGAGACGAGGGGTCATGGTAGAGAGCGAGGGAAAGTAGGAGGGATGGAGGTAAGGAATGAGAGAAGGAGGGAGGGAAGGATGGAACGAAGGAAGGAGGGAGGGAGGAAGGAGGAAAGGAAGAAAGAATGGAGGAGGAAGGGGAGAAAGATAGGAGGGAGGGAGGGAAGGATGGAACGAAGGAAGGAAGGAGGGAGGGAGAGAGGAAGAAGGGGAGAAGGAGGGAGGAAGAAAGGGGAGCGAAAGAAGGAGGAATGGAGGGAGGAGGAAAGGAAAAAAAGAAAGAAGTGAGGAGGAAGAGGAGAAATATAGGAGGGAGGGAGG
>NC_091561.1:35264300-35274300 GCF_042767895.1 Penaeus vannamei | reverse complement strand
ATATCACATATATATCACGCAATCTACATAAACGCATATATCCATACATAAGCCCACGCGCACAATAGCCCGCGTCCCAGCCGCCCATACGAGCAGTTATATATATCACACACTTATATCATAACGTCGGATTAGCGAGAGGGAAATGTAAACAAAAAAGCCCAGGACGTCACCAGCCGATCCTACAGATAATCTATTATTCCCTTCGTGACGGTTTGGAATCTGATACGGAGTGACTTGCGGTATCCGATCCTATCCTGGCGATGCGGATAAAAAAATATAGATGGAGGAATCGAGATAAAAGAGCGAGAGGAAGAAAGGGAGAGCGATGGTGAGAATGAAAGAAAGGGGGTTGGGAGGGAGGGAGAGGGAGAGAAGAATGAAAGTGATAATGAGAGAGTGAGTGAGATAGATAGATAGAGAGAGAGAGAGAGAGAGAGAGAGAGAGAGAGAGAGAGAGAGAGAGAGAGAGAGAGACAGACAGACATAGAGAGAGAGCAAGAGAGAGAAAGAGACAGAGAGAGCGTAAACAAACGACAAACCACAGAAAATAAGAGAAAAGAAACGAAACGAAAAATCACAGGCTAAATCCACAAATACCAACAAACGCAAATAACCCTTACGCTTCTTACTCATAGCGATCAAAACTGCAAAACTCGTAACCAAAGACAGGTAACACGACAAAAGCATTCTTTGTAACGAGCAAACTACAGAGTACTTAACGATTTCGGTTGTTTTAATGGGCGCCAGAAGAGGAAACAAGGTGAACAGCGTTTGTTGTTGTTATAGTCTTTATAATAGGTTTCTGACGTTTTGTTCAGTTTGGTTGTGAGTCTGTCTGTCTGTCTGTCTGTCTGTCTCTCTCTCTCTCTCTCTCTCTCTCTCTCTCTCTCTCTCTCTCTCTCTGTATATGTATATGTGTGTGTGTGTGTGTGTGTGTGTGTGTGTGTATGTGTATGTGCGTGTGTGTGTGTGTATGTGTATGTGTGTGTGTGTGTGTGTGCGCGCGCGCGCGCGCGTAAGTACTACTATTATTATTACTATTATTATCATTGGCATCCTTATTAAACTATTGGTATCAAATCAATTATCAGTACATTATCCTGATTGCCATTTTCGCAATCACCGTCGTTATCATTGATTGATGTTGTTATTATTACTGTTATGATTATTACCATTATTATCATTATCGTCATTATTATCATTTTCATTATCATCATTATCATTACCGTTGTTATTGTTATTGTTATTATCATCATTACTATCATTATTATCATGACCATTATTATTATCATTATTATTTTTTATTATTATTATCATTATTATTACGTCTATCATTATTATAATTATCATTATTTGTATTATTATAATTATCATCATTATCATTAGTATTATTATTAACATTATCATCATTATCATCAATATTATTGTCTTTAATATTATCATTATCATTACCATTATTCATGCTATCTTTATCATTATCCTTTATATTTTCATTAAAATAATCATTATAAACATCATTATTTTCAATATCATCATTTTTGTTGTTAATATCATTATCATTACTATCGTTATCATTATTATCATCATTGTCATCATTATTGCTACAGTTGTTGTTATCAACATTATCATCATTATTGTTACCGTAATTGGAATATTTTTTCTATTATTATCTTTATCATTATCATGATAATTATCATTATCCTTATTAGGCCTATTCTTCTTATCATTATCATCATCATCATCATTATCAATATCATTATCATTGTTGTTTTTAATATCATTGTCATTATTATTATTATTATTATCCGTACAGGTTGACATTCAATAATCCGGCAACTTCGGACCTTAGGAGTGCCG
The DNA here is from genome assembly GCF_042767895.1 of Penaeus vannamei. Classification (NCBI taxonomy): domain Eukaryota; kingdom Metazoa; phylum Arthropoda; class Malacostraca; order Decapoda; family Penaeidae; genus Penaeus; species Penaeus vannamei. The sequence continues at coordinate 35,272,440 of NC_091561.1, read as the reverse complement.
GATTTTCAAAAATACGGGATTTTCATGCTGCATATATTTTACAGAATATTTAATGAAAGAAAATTAAACACTAAATAAAAAACAGTTTCATTAATGGTTCGTACAGAAACGACGCTATGAAGATTCTAGCATTTCCACTTTTTCTGCTATCAATTATTATTATTGTTATCATTATTATTATTGTCATCATCATCATTGTTATTGCTATCCTTAGTATTATTATTATTATTGTTAATATTATCATCATCGTCGTAATCATCATTATCACCATCATCATTACCATCATCATCAATATTATTATCAATATTGTTATTATTATCAGTATCATTTTTATCATTATTACCATTATCATTACCATTTTTCTTATTATCATTATTATCATTATCATAACTATCACTATCACTATCACTATTTTATCAACATCATTATTACTGCTACAATCAATTTCATTATAATTATCAATGTCGTTATAAGTATCGCCATAATAAGTGGCATTATCATCATTACTATTAGTAGTACCAGTAAAAGCAGCAGTAACTATAGTAGCAGTAGTAGTAGCAGCTGTAACAGTAGTAGTAGTAGTAGTAGAGTAGCAGTAGTAGTTTTAGTAGTAGTGGCAGTAGTAGCTATAGTACCATCATTATTACTAAAAAAAAAAAAAAAAGAATAGATGAAAAATAAGTAAATGAATAAATAAAGATGATAAATATGACGAATAAGAGATAAAGAAGAGATATCCGAGTGAAAGAGGAAAGCAGATAAAATTCGCAGATTCCTCCGGTACACAATGGCAGCGAAACCCTTGCGAATCCCAGAGCCACAAAGATACCCGGTATTAGTGTTATCTCTAATACCCTTCGGAAGACCTATGTTGCCCCTTTCCCCTTATTACCCTTTCCCCTTGTCCATATTTTCCCTTCTTTCGTTCCCCCTTTTCCTCCTCCTTTTTCCTTGTGCGTTTTCTTTTTTTATCCATTTTATTCTGTTTTTCTTTATATGTTTTATTCCTTTATGGGTCTTCTTTCCTTATTCATTTTCGTTTTTTTCGTTTCCTTTCCTCTTGTTTCTTTCTTTCTCTTATTTCTTATCCTTCTAATCCCATCTCGTTTTTTGCCTATCTTTCTTTTTCCTTCTTTTCTGTTATATTCATTCACTCTTCCTTCCCCTCTTTCTTCCTTTGCTACTCTTCCTATTCCTCCTCCTCTTCCTCCTTTAACTCCTCATTTCCTTTCCCCACCTTCCCCTCCACCTTCTAATCCTCATCATCATTCTTTTCTTCCCTTCCCTCCCCATCCTTTTCCATCTCCATCCATTCCTTGCTCTTTCGTCCCTTCTCCTTCCTCCTCCTCCCTCTTCTTTTCTTCTACCTCCCCCTCCTCCTCTTCCCCCTCTCCCTCCCCCTCGCCCTACCATCCCTCTTCCCATTCCCCTTCCACCTCCATCCACCCTTACCCCTCCTCATCCCCCTCTAACCCCCTCTATTCCTCCTCCTGCTCTTCTTTCCTCTTCTCCTTCCTCCTCCTCCTCCTTCCTTTTCTTCCTCCTCCTCCTCCTTCCTCCTACCCCTCTTTCCTTCTCCTTCCTTCTCCCCCTCCTCCCCTTTCTCTCCCTCCCCTCCTTCCTCCTCTCCCTCTCCCTCCTCCTTCCTCCTACTCCTCCTTTCCTTCCTCCTCTCCCTCCCCCTCCTCCTCTCCCTCCCCATACTTCTCCCTCTTCCTTCCTCCTACACCCCCTCTTCCCCCTCCTTCCCTCCTCCTCCTACTCCTCCTTCCTCCTCTCCCTCCCCCTCCTCCTCTTCCTCCCCCTCCTTCCTCCGATTCCTTCCTCCTCCTCTCCCTCCTACTCCTCCTCCCGAAGCCATTCCTATTTGTCTCCTTCAGGTAGAGCGAAGCGGGACTTCCTTCTGTGTTGCCCCTGACAGGTGGGCGGCGCTGGTTCCGTTTCTTCCTAGCTTATTTTCCTCTTTTTCTTTATTTTCTCTTTCATTATTTGATTTTTATTATCAATATCATTGTCATTATTATTATTATTATTATTGTTGTTATCATTATTATTATCATTATTATTATTATTATTGTTGTTGTTATCATTATTATTATCATTATTATTATTATTATTATTGTTATCATTATTATTTGTTCTGTGGCTTATTGCATTTTTTCTCTTTGTTTATGTATGAGTATATAGTGTGTGTGTGTGTATGCATTTTAGTGTGTATGTATGCCTGTTTGTGTGTGTGCGTGTGTGTATGTGTGAGCGTATACGGGCGTTCAGACAGACAGCTAAACAGACCCACGCACACACACACATTTTCTCCCCTTTCTCCTCCTTAAGAAAAAAAAAAAAAAAAAAAAATCTTTTCTGAGCGCCCGCGAATATTTCCCCAAGTTGCTCATCCCGGACGGGTATGTCGCGAATTTCTTTCATGCAACGGAAACTCTCCCGCTGTTGCAGACCCGAAGAATTCCGAATCTTTAGACAATGATAATCTAAGGACGATCAAAAAGACTGTCTTGTCCCCTATCCCTCCCTCCTTCCTATCCCTTCCTTACTTTCCATTCCTTTCGTTTTCGTTTCCTTCCTTTTCTTTACTTTTTTCTCATTTTTTTTCCTTTCGTTTCTTTTTTCTTTTCTTTCCCTTCTTACTAATCCCTTTCGCTTCCTTCCCTCCTCTCCTTTTTTCTCCTCTTATTTCCTCTCTCTTCCCTTCGTCTCCCTTCCTCTTCCTTCTCTCACTCGGTCCACGCACTTTTCCCTTCTCTTCTCCTTTCTCTTTTCTCCTTCTTCTTGCTCTTCTTTACTTTTTCTCCATCTCTCCCTTTCGTCTCCCTCCCTCCAGATTCCCATTCTCAAATTTTCATCTTTTCTTCTCCATTACGCTTCTTCCTCACCTTTCCTCTTCCTCTCCTCTCGTTTCCCCTTTTCTCTCGTCGTTCTCGTCTTCATCTCTTCCCCTTTTCCCCCTTTTACCTCCAACTTCTCCCCCTTTCTTTTACCATTCCCTCCTCCCCCTCCCGCCTCCTTTTCCCTTTCCTTCCATCCCTTTCTCGTTCCCTTTCCTTCCCTTTACCTCTCCTCCACCCCCTTCCATCCCCTTCCTTCTCCCCTCTTTCCACCCCCTCCCTCTTCCCTTTCCTTTTCTCCCCTTCCCTTCCCTTTCCCTCCCTCCCCCTCCCACTTCCCTCCCTATTTCCCTCCCTTTTTCCCCTCTTTTTATCCCCTCTGGCAGGAATTTCCCTCCGTCAGGCCTGCCACAACATACCCAAACTTTACACCGATAAAAAGAAAAGAAAAGAAAAAAAAGAAAGGAACGGAGGTAAGGGGGGAGGGAAGGGGGGGGGAGGGAGAGGGGAGGGAGAGGGGAAGGAGGTGATAGAAGATTTTTTAAGAAGAGGATCAATAGAGGAAAAATAATCGGTAAACACACAACTATTTCGTGATTGAATGAGCCACGGGAAAACAAGGCGGAGGAGGAGGAGGAGGAGAGGTATGTGGAAAAAAAGGCGAAGGAGAATTTTGAAAAAAAAAAAAAGAAAAAAATGGTCGAAAAGTTTTAATGAAAAGGTAACACAGCAAAGGGTTAGAATCCTCGGGCTCACTTATACAAGGGAAAACCTCCTTTACAGTATCTGGCTAAGTAGATAAGTAGACAAGGAAAATAGATGGGAAGTGTATAAGTAAATACATCGAAGGTAAATGGCAAAAGAAAAAAAATAAATAAGAGAGAGAGAGAGAGAGAGAGAGAGAGAAAACACAGAGAATGAGAGACAGACGGATAGCCAGAAAGAGAAATAGATAGAGAGAGAGAGAGAGAGACAGAGTGAGAGACAGACAGACAGCCAGAAAGAGAAATAGAGAGAAAAGAAAGAAAAAAAAAAAGAAAGAAAAAAAAAAAAGAATCAAACTCTCCACCGAACATGAATCATCCCACACTATCTAATTACCGCAACACACCTCCAGAAGCCATCACCCCCCCCTCCCCCCCCCCACCCGACCAGCCTCCACATCTCCCTAAAACCCGAACGGAAAACATCATCCTGCGAGAGACGAAGGGAGAGGAAGAGGCCTGCGAGAGACGAAGGGAGAGGAAGAGGCCTGCGAGAGACGAAGGGAGAAGGGAGAGACCTCGGTTCCTCTCCCTTCTCCGCCTATCGGGTATGGCTGACAGTCTTGGCTGACGGTCCCGGCTGTCGGCTCAGGTTGACGGTCTCGGCTGATGGAGGCCTATAGGCTTAACTCCTAGGATGCTCGATCGGGAGAGGCCTATCAGCTGGGAACGAGATTAGGCAAATATGTTCAAGGCATTAAAAGCGGAGAGAGGGAGGCGGGAAGGAGGACGTGCAGATAAACGCACACGCAAGCTCACAAACCGCACAAATATACACATAAATATATATAATTATTTGATAAACATATGTATATACATAAACACAAACACATATGTATATGAGTACGTGTATGTATGTGTATGTGTTTATGTATGTGTATGTATATGGTTAAGTATGTATATGTATATGTTTAAGCATGTATATGTATATGGTTAAGTATGTATATGTATATGTTTAAGTATGTATATGTATATGTCTAAGTATACATATGTATATGTTTAAGTATGTATATGTATGTGTATCTGTACATGTGCGAAGAGTATACATACATATATCCTCAGTGTGTGTGTGTGTTTGCCTGTATAGAAATGAATGTCTATACAATAGGTTACAAGTATATGCATCTTCACATACATGATTCATCTTATCAAGTGTGAAACTATTGCACATCACATACCAATGATCAAAATTACTAGTGTCTTGAGAAAGCCACCGCAGGCGATCGTCAATACTAACATATAACGTGTATTTTCATCATGTTTCCTCCATTAACATAATAAGGCGGGATCTGTACTCTGTTCCTTAATGTGTAACAATTTCTTGATAGTTGTATTAGTAATTCCTTGATGGTTGTAGTACTAATTTTCTTGATAACTGGTACTAATCTTCTTGATAAGTGGTACGAATTTTCTTGATAGGTATGGAAATGATTTCTTGATAGATCTGTTTTTTTTTCTTTATTTTTTTATATATATACTTTTTTTTCTCTTTTTTTTATAACGAGATCGTTTTTTTCTGCATCGAAATGGCGGTGTTGTGACCATTTCGAAGCAACAGTAAAAAGATTCGAACTTTTGTTTACATTCTGCGAACCGGTGACCAAAGGTAGTAAGTCGTGACAGTGGCGTAGTCATGTATCTGTTCTATGTGTCTATACAGTATAAACCTGTTAAGACGTGATAAAAAGGGAAGATATAAATAGATATATACTATAGAGATAGATAGATAGAGAGAGAGTGCATTCAAATATTGAAATAAATGAGATAACGAAATGGGGAAGAGGAAGAATAGAAATAGAAATAAGTATATCAATAATCGTCTGAATGATTAAGATATATATAAACAGAGAATTAAAAAAAAAGCACACACAATCATAAAATAACCGGTGCTCGAAGGGACATTAAAATAAGACCAGAGAGAACAGCTGACGAAAGGAAAAAGGAAATGCGAGAGAGAAAAGGAGAAGAAAGCATGATGGTGATGGAAATGAGATTTTTGTGCCACCAGGAAGGAGGGGATAATGTTACAAGGCGTGAAGATGAAGAATGAGATGGAGATGGAGACGGAGGAGTGGGAGAACGGAAGGAGAGGGAGATGGGAGAAAAAGTCGGAAAGGACAGCGGGTTAACACTTTTTTCACTCTCTCTCTCTAGCTCGCTGACTGTTTCTCTCTCTCTCTCTCTCTCTCTTTATCTCTCTCTCTCTCTCTCGATATATATATATATATATATATATATATATATATATATATATATATATATATATATATATATATATATATATATATATATATATATATATATATATATATATATATATATATATATATATATATACATATGTATATATATATATATATATATATATATATATATATATATATATATATATATATATATATATATATATATATATATATATATACATATACATACATACATACATATATATATATATATATATATATATACATATACATACATACATACATACATATATATATATATATATATATATATATATATATATATATATATATATATATGTATATATATACAAACACACATTCTCTCTCTCTCTCTCTCTCTCTCTCTCTCTCTCTCTCTTCTTTCATTCTCTTTCTCTATCTACCTATCTCATTCACCCACGTGGATAAATTCTCTCTCTCGCGCTCTCTCTCCCACCCTTCCCACCCTTTCGCCCGCTTTCCCCCACCACCCCACCTCCCTTCCCCTCCCCCCCCCCCATCCGTCCCATTTTTTTCCTCTCGCCTTCGCTCTCATTATAATATCCACCGCAGTTCTTACACCTTTTTTTCCCTCCCTTGTGTGTCTCACAGGTGTGCTAGTCCTCTGGGGTGGGGATGGCGGACCACAACTCACGAGAATTTTATGCCGCGTTGCTCTCTCTCTCTCTCTCTTTCTCTCTCTCTCTTTCTTTCTTTCTTTCTTTCTCTCTCTCTCTCTCTCTTTCTTTCTTTCTCTCTCTCTCTCTCTTTCTTTACTTCTCTCTCTCTCTTTCTCTTCTCTCTCTGTCTCTCTCTAATTTCATCATTTATTTTTATTCCGTCTTTTTATTTTTTATGCTTACTGTAGTCTCCCGTTTTCTCTCAAGTTCAAACTAATATTTTGCAAAAATCAGAAATATCCTTAATCTAATCACATTTAATCCATGAAAATTAAAAAGAACAGATTTTAAAAAATCAACATTTCCTTCTTCTTCTTTGCTTTAAAGCGCGCAGAAGCGAATGAGAGAGAAAAATAAAAACCAGAATTGAAAAAATATATATATATAAAAACGATAACTTCGCGACACCTAAAAACGACATTCCTGCGTTCGTATTTGGCGACCCAACTGCCGTCCTCTTCGCACACATTATTTATAGCTGGATTAATAAAAAGTATAGGGTGGGGGGGGATGGGGAGGGCAGGGGAGGGTTGTAAGGGGCATGGGGTGGGGAGCAGGAGGAGGGGGGGAGGAGGAGGAGGGGGAGAGGGGCGGAGGGAGTATAGGATAGAAGAGGGTTGGGGAGGAGGGGTGGGGGTGGGGGGAGGAAGGAGAGGGAGGGGGTTGGAGTGAATAGACCGGAATATAATGATGGTTGTTTGAATATGTGTGTGCGGGGGGAGGGGGGGGAGGAGAAAGAGGACAGGATCCCGGTTACTACCTTGGGGAACACCGGAGCTCCTGCTGAACGCGACTCGATAGATGGACGACTACGGTCCTCTGGGTTTTATTCTCTCTTTCTCTCTTTCTTTTTCTCTTTCTCTCTTTCTTTCCTTTTCTCCTTCTTTCTTTCTATTTTTCTCTCTCTCTGCCTTTCTTTCTTCTCTGTCTATCTCTCTTTTTCTTTCTCTCTCTCTCTCTCACGCACACTTTTTCTCTCTTTCTCTCTATATTTATCTCTTTCTATCTATCTCTCCATCTCTTGCTCTGTACTGGACGCATTCTTTCTTTCTCTCTCTTTTTTAAAATCTTTTTACTAATCTATTTTTTTCTTTCTTTCTTTCTTTTTTACTATTTTTTTCCAGCACCTTGATGAGGATTTTATTGTTTCTTTTATTTTTTCCCTCTCTCTCGCTTTCGTCTTCATGTCCTCTAATTCTTATTCCTCTGATCCATAATTCCTGGTGAACCTTTCATCTCCAAACATTTTTGCGTTGAAAGAGATCATCACAGTGATATGGCACGGTAGTAATCACAATAGTAATGATAAGGATCTGAAATGATTATAATGAAATAATGAATTATATGATTGTCATTACCATAGTTGATGATCATTAGTATTAGTAACAGCAATAGTGGTGGTGATTGTAATGGTAGGTACATGCATCACTAAAAATATCAACAAATATATAAACAACATCAACCGCGAGAAACTAACAACAACAAACAACAAAAACAGTCATAGCAACAACCATCCTCACCACCCCTCCCCCCTGCCCAGCCCTGCCTACCCATTCACCCCGTTCGGTGCCCCAGCCTCCGCACCGCCGAGGTAGGCCATCCGATGCATTACGGGTACCACGACC
>NC_091561.1:35231800-35236800 GCF_042767895.1 Penaeus vannamei | reverse complement strand
CCTCCCCCCACCACCCCATCCCCACCCCCGCCAACAAACTCTTAACGCCTCCTTGCATTAATTAATACGGTGTGGATGGTCTCTTTCCTCCTTCACCTTTAAGCGGCTTCATTCTTACCGCAGGAGAAGGAGATGCGATAAAATACATGACTTCGGGACTTTCCTTGCTTGCTTGTACGACTATACTTTTTTTGTTTTGTTTTGTTTTTATTTTTTGTTTATCGTTGTATTGTACATACATACATACGAATATATATATACATATATATGTATTTATGTATGTATCATTTATATATGGATGGATTGATGGGTGGATGGATATGAACATGTATATGTATATGTATATATATGTCTATGTATGTATTCTACAACGTATAATGATGACCTTCTTTGGGACCTTCTTCCTTACTTGTAGGTTTAAAGATTTTTTTTTTTGTTTGTTTCTTTATTTCTATTTTCTCATCATTATTCTTATTTCTTTTTGGAGATTGGTGTGTAACTAAAGTGTTTGTGTGGGTATGTATGTTTTTTTCCTGTGTTTGTGTATGGATATGGATGTATTAATGCAATTAGATATGACTGTGTACACAAGTGGAAGTATGAATGCACGTGTGTATGTATATGTATATATATGTGGGAAATTATGTAAGTATAGATAAGAATAAGTATATCAACACATGTATAAGTACACTAGAAGCTGGATTTTATGATATGTGAAACGTTGATACATAATCAGAAGCCGACATCAATTATAATACATGAATGAATATAAATTTACAATATTTTCATGTGTCTATGTTGCTTTGTGTGCGTGTGTGTTTGTGTTTGTGTCTGTGTGCGTATGTGTGTGTGTGTGTTGGACATACACATTTCCCCCTATAATCCTTTGAGGAAACGACAAAGTAAACGTAAAATTTCACCTCCATTTTGCAGATCGACCTGTGAATGGTAATGATTACCGCTCAACAAGCCTGAATCCATTTCGTTTTAACACCTTGCAATGTAATTTTATTTGCTCTCTCTCTCTCTCTCTCTCTCTCTCTCTCTCTCTCTCTCTTTCTCTCTTTCTGTCTCTCTCTCTCTCTCTCTCTCTCTCTCTCTCTCTCTCTCTGCGGTTGTAACAGGGAAATAAGTGTTTGCGTGCACTGTGATAGATGTATATATTGTCACTCATGTTTTGTTTTTTGTTTTTGTTATTATTTTGATTTTGGTTTGTTTGTTTGTTTTTTGTCTCAATTATCTACATACCATTGTTTCTTATACCCCACCCCTATTTTTTCTTATCAACTAAATTACTTCTTTCCACCGATCATTTTTTATCATTTCTCTTTACACACTATTCGTGCCCTTAACTTCAACACAGAAGCGAGAGAGTAATAACAAATATTATTCACATTTTTGTATTTTATTCTTTCGTATCATCCGAGAGAAGAAGAAACGATAAGCAAAGACATCAGTAAAATAAAGTATATTGGAAAACATTTATCGAAAATGGAACTACACTAAATGTGCTTGGAAATACATAGCAATTTATGATAGAAGACCAATTGCATGGAAATCAAATCACTGAATTAGAGGAAATATGATAGTAATTATGATTATTTCAATTAATAAAAAAGAAATGTCATGAGGTTATTAGCAATTGATAGCAATGATGATAGTGACAAATGAAAAGAATAATCATGGTAAAGATTATGTTATGGATCAGGATAATCATATTGTTAAAAAAATTATCAAGATACGATAGCCATGATAACAAGGGCAAAGACAGAAATATTGTTATTAGAATATAAAGCACAGTAACAATTTTAGCGGCGATGATAATGATTTTTTGTAATAATCGCAATGGTGACGATGCAATAATCATAACGGTATTATTGATAATATAACATTTATCAAAAGGTAACAATAATAACAGCACTTATGAATGCAACATCAATAATGATGATGATTCTATAAGAAAATGATTATAGTCCTTGCAGCAACAACAACAACCATGATGAAAATAATATCAATGATGATGACGTTAATAATAATAATTATATTCAGAATCATCAACTATAGCAGTAGCAGTAGTATTGATAAGGGTGGTACTGATGATAACAACAACATTAATAATAATAATATAAAGTCACGATAATAATGATAATGATAAAGATAAGAATTATGATAATAACAATAATGATGATAGTAAGAATGATAATGATGATAATAATTTCAACAATAATGATAATGATAGTATATATTATCGTTATTATTGTTGACTTTATTGTTGTTCTCGTCCTTCTTATCGTTATTAATATTATCCTTATTAATTTTATCGTTATCTTTATAATTTTATTTGCTCTCATTATTATTATCCTTATTAATATTATTGTTGATAATGATGATTATGATATTAGTAATGATAATAGTAATAATAGTGATAACAATAACAATAATGATAAGAATGATAATAATATCAATAATGATAAGAATGATAATAACAGTAATAATGATAGTAGTAGCAATAATAATAATTATTATAATAATAATGATAATAATAATAAAAATGATAATATAACTAACAACAATAATAATAACAATTAATGACAATAATCCTAATTATTATAATAGAAATTATAAAGATGATAAAAGTATGATAATGTTTATGATAATGATAATGAGGATAGTAACGATAATGATAAAAATAGTGATGATGATAGAAATAGTACTATTTATATTAATGATATCAATAATGAGAATGATAATAAAATGGTAGTATTTATGATGGTATTGAAGATGATGTGATCATACTAATAACAACAACAACAGTAAAAAAATATTGTAATAATGATACTGATAATGATAAGAATAATAGCCATGATGACAATAATAGTAGATATGATAATGATAATGAAAACTATGAGGATGATTATAATAACTTCAATCGTGATGATAACTAGTAATAATAAAAAGGATGACAGTGAAGATAAATATAATTATCATATTAATGATAGTGGTGATAATAAAAATAATGATGATAGTAATAATAGTAATAATAATGATAATAATGATAATGATAACTACAATGATGATAACACTTATAACAGTAATAATGATGAAAATAATTAAAATGATGGTGATAAGGATAACGATAATAACAACAATAATGATGATGAAAATAATAACGGTAATAATAGTAACAGGAACCATAATTCCTGTTACTATTATTACTATCATGATAATTATTTCCGTTATCATTATCAACATTCTATTACTATTATCATTATCATCATCAATGTTTTTGTTAACATCATTTTCTTTATTATCATTATCATCTTTTTTATATTGTCATTAATGCCATTATCTTTATTTTCATTATCAGTATCATTGTTATTATTGCCATTTTACTATTATCATTATTTTGCTGGTTTTATTGCTATCATTATTACTATTGTTATTATCATTATCATTATCATTATTTTTATCTTTGCTATTACCATTATCATTAATATTATTATTATATTATTATACTGATAACAATTATGACATATATGATGATGATAATAATAATGAAAATAATAGTAAGACAAAGAAGATAACAACAGAAATTGTAACTCATCGGCACTTAATTCATTTTTTTATGAGTAGAATCGTTAGTTTCTTCTTCATCTATATTATTATCATCAGCCTTGTTGTCGCTATCATTAGTAGTATAAAAGTAGTAAATAATTTAGTGCATAATATCGATGACGGTATACACGAAAAACATGTCATATTTATTGATACAGTATCATTATCCAAAATACATTATGACATACCTAACGCAGTAATTCTTATTAAGATTTTCAAAATATGATATGAAAGTATTGGTATCAAAATTCATAACAGAAAATTATGGTAATGATGCTAATGAAAAATATGATAGTAGTAGTGGTGGTTATAGCTTTGAAAATTACAATTATAATGAAAATAATAATTGTAGGAAATTGTATGAATAAGAATGAGTATTTTAGAGTACAAGATATTTTTTTTAACAGTTTTGATTATGTGTGATAAGTTTGGTAATAATAATGGGAATGCTGATCATTAGAAAATTAGGAATAATAAGAATAATTATGATCATTATCAATATCCTTGTTGTTTTATAATCATTATCATTGTTATCATTATTGTCATCATCGTCACTATTCCCGTTGTTATCGTTATTATTATCACCATTATCATCATTATTATCAGTTATTATTGCCACTGTTATTACTATCAGTATTACTATAATTGTTATCATTATTATTATTATTGTTATCATTTCCTTTGTCATTGTTGTTGCTGTTGTTATTATTATAATTATTATTACCACTATAATTACTATTATTATCATTATCATCATTATTGTTTTTGCTTTGTTGTCATTTCTACTATCATCATCACCATTATCATATCTATCATTCTTAATTATATTATTATTATTACCATCTTCCTTAATGTCGTTATTATCATTATTATTGTTATTATTGTTGGCATAGTTATTATCATTATTGTTATTATTATTATCATTATCATTATAATCAATGCCTTTTTTTATTGTTCATATATGTATATATATATATGTATATATATATATATATATATATATATATATATATATATATATATATATATATATATATATATATATATACATATATATAATCATACATACATATATTTATCAAACGCATATTCCAACGACACAACATAATAAAAAAAAAAACCTTGCATGCCCATAAATGCCAAAAGTGCCTTGAAGCGGAAGTCAAACTTGCACAGCTTGATAATGAAACAAGAGCGCACTGGTCGGGTGTTGGTAATCAGCCAGTGAGTGAGCTTTCTTAACGGTGTAATAACTTTTTTTTTTCTCAAGGTGCTTCTTCTCAGTCTTTCGTCCGCGTTCTAAATCATCGGCAACTTCTTCGTTTCTTTATGTGTGTGTGTGTGTGTGTGTGTGTGTATGTGTGTGTGTGTGTGTGTGTGTGTGT
>NC_091561.1:35194300-35204300 GCF_042767895.1 Penaeus vannamei | reverse complement strand
AGAAAGAAAAGAAAAGATGAGAAAATAAATAAAAGAACAGAAAAAATGGGAAAATAAAAGAAAGAAATGGAGAGGAAAGAGAGAGAGAAAAAAAAAAAAAAAAAAAAAAAAAAAAAAAAAAAAAAAATATATATATATATATATATATATATATATATATATATATATATATATATATATATATATATATATATATATATATATACAGGAGACGTAAGTTCGAATATAAAACAACCCCATCGTCTTAGAAATAATTAAGAAAACAACGAAAAGATAAACACGAAGAATATAAACATCACAAACCGAACTCCTTTAGCAGAAAACGGGTGATAAGTACGGATTCTGCCCCCCCCCCCCCCCCCCCCCCAAAGAAAAAAGAGGAAAAGACGATAAAAAAGACAAGAAAAAAAAGAAAGAAAACGTAAATATTAAGTATCATGAGCATCCGGGAACTCTGCATTTTCTTCAGCTCATCTACACCGAGCAATGAACATTCAGAAAAGCTATTTAAGTTCATTGTTATTATTGTTGTCCGTTTGTGTATCTCGTTTTTTCCCGCCTTTTTTTCAAATAAAAAAAAATGTCTGCCTCCCGTTTTCACTCTTTTTTTCTTTTCTTTTCTTCTCTCTCTCTCTCTCTCTCTCTCTCTCTTACTTTCTCTTTTGCATCGCAACACAAAGCAAATCACTTTAGCAGCGTTCACCCTCTCAGCCTGACTCCAAAAGCGCTCTAAGGAAAAGGGAAAAGGAAAAAAAAGGAAAAAAAAGTGAAGAAGAAAGAAAGAAAGGAAAAAAAAGAGGAAGGGAACGAGAAGAGGGAGTCAAATTTCTTTCCACTTGCTTCTGTTACGTATAGCTTGCACTTATTCCCTCCCCCCTCCCCCCCCCCCTCCTGGTCTCCCTCTCCCCGCTCCCCCCCTCCTCCCTCTCTCTCTCTCTCTCTCTCCTTCTCTCTCTCTCTGCCATTCCCCTTGCTGTCCTACTCCTGCGCTCGCCCCCCCCAGCCCCCTCTCCCCCTCGCGCCCCTTAACCTCGCCTTTACGCACCCTCCCCCCCCCCATCCCTTGCTTCTCCTCCACCAAAGCCACTTCCCTCCTCCCTCTTTCCTTTTCTTCTCCTCTTCTTCCTTATTTTCGTTCTCTTCCTGCTCTTCTTTTTTCGTTCTCCTCCCTCCTCTTCTTCTTTTTTTCGTTCTCTTCCTCCTCCTCTTCTTTTTTTTCGTTCTTCTTCCTCCTCCATCTCCTCCCCTTCCTCCAACTAATTCTCATCTACCACCTATACCCAATATTTCCTTCCTCATCCTCCTCTTCTCCTCTCTCTCTCCTTCCTTCTCCCAAGCTCTTCTCCTCCTCACTCTTCTTCATTCTTCATTATTATTATCATCATCCTTTTTCATCCTCATCTTCATCTTCCCCTTCCTCATCTTCAACCTCCATCTCCTCCTCCTCTTCCTCCTCCTTCTCTTCCATTACCTCTAGCTATTTCCCTCCTCTTCCTCCTCCATCTCCTCCTCTTTTTCCTCTTCCTCCTCCTCCTCCTTCACCCTTTTCCGTCTTCCTACTCTTCTCCTTCAACTCCTCCGCCTCCGCGCACTTCTATTCCTCGCTTCTCCTTCTCTTCCTAATCCACCACCTCCTCCTCCTTCCCCTCTCTTCCCTCCCTCTTCTTACCTCCCTTTCTCCTTTCCTCCTCCTGCAGTTTTGCAACAAAGATAGCAGACTCGAGCCAGCTTCCCTCCTTCCCTCGTCATACTCTCCCCTCTCTCCCTACCTCTCCCCTCATTCCTCCCTTCTCCCTCTCTCCTCCCTACCTCTCCCTCTCAATTCCTCTACCTTCTTCCCTCTCTCCCTACCTACCTCTCCTCTCCCTCCCTACCTCTCCGCTCTTTTCACTCCCTCCTCCCTCCCTCCCTACCTCTCCCTAATTCCTCCCTACCTCTCCCCTCTTTCTCCCCCTCCTCCTCCTCCTCCCTACCTCTCCCCTAATTCCTCCCTCCTCCCTCCCTCCCTACACTCTCCCCTAACCTCCTCACCTCCTCCCCTCCCTCCCCACCTCTCCCCTAATTCCTCCCTCCTCCCCTCCCTCCCTACCTCTCCCCTAACTCCCCCCTCCTCCCTCCTCCTCCTACACTCCGCCCTAATTTCCTCCCTTCTTTCCTCCCTCCCTACCTCTCTCCCCTAATTCCTCCCTTCTCCCTCCCTCCCTCCCTACCTCTCCCCTAATCTCTCTCCCTCCTCACCCTCCCTCCCTACCTCTCCCCCTTATTCCTCCCTTCTCCCCTCCCTCCCTACCTCTCCGCCTAATTCCTCCTTTCTTCCCACTCTCTCCCTACCTCTCCCCCTAATTCCTCCCTCCTCCCCTCCCTCCCTACCTCTCCCCTAATTCCTCCCTCCTCCCCTCCCTCCCTACCTCTCCCCTAATTCCTCCCTTCTCTCCTCCCTCCCTCCCTCTCCCCTAATTCCTCCCTTCTCTCTCCTCCTCCCTCCTCTCCTCTCTCCCTACCTCTCCCTCTCCCTCCCTACCTCTCCGCTCTTTTCCTCCCTCCTCCCCTCCCTCCCTACCTCTCCCCTAATTCCTCCCTCCTCCCCTCCCTCCCTACCTCTCCCCTAATTCCTCCCTTCTCTCCTCCCTCCCTCCCTCTCCCCTCTTTTCCATCCTTTCCCCTTTTCCAGAACAGAGAGGGGAGCCAAACTTAGGGGGGGGGAGAGACCACAGTGTTGCCCCTGGCGATGGCTACAGTAGGTCTTAGAAAGGGGGAGAAAATATCTGGAGAGAACAGAGGAGAAGGGGAAAGTAGAAAGATTGGCAAAGAAAGAGAGGGAAGGGGAGAGACAGATGAAGACGAAGGGTGAGGGAAGAGGAGGACGAAGAAGGGTGAAGGGATATCATCGGCCAAGGAAGATCAATTAAGAAGATTATAAAAAGATATATATGATAATTAGAAAATAAACCACAAATCAAAAACGCAGTAAAGAGAAATAAACATAAAACATACAAACACACAGATAAACCAGACCATTGAAAAAGAAATAGTAAGGAGAAACAAACCTAAAACAGACATAGAAAAAAAAACACAAACAAACACATATAAACCAAACCAATGAAAAAAAATCAAAATATTTCCCCAGATTTTTTCTCCCCCTTTTCTCTTTTAAATAATAACCATACGGAATGCAGAGAGAGAGAGGGAGGGGTCAGCCATGGAACGAGAAAGGGGGAGAAACGCAGAGGGGAGAAGAGGAGGGTTATCGAGGCCTGGAATGAGTGCCAGATTATTAAATAAACAACGCGCCACTCGCCCATAGCCACTTCTGGAACGCGGCCGACCCCTTTCTAGAAGCTTCCAGGCACTAAAATTAAAGGGAGTTATGGGAGGAAGAGCGTGGAGGAAATTGATGGATTAACGGGGACATCTGTTTTTGCTTCGCTCTCGTCTTCTCTGTGTGTGTCTCTCTCTTTCGACGTCGTTCTTTGTCTCTCTTTTTTCTATGTCTTTGTGTCTCTGTCTTTCTGCCTGTGCGTGTGTGTGCGTGTGTGTGTGTGTGTCTGTCTCTGTCTCTCTCTGTCTGTCTGTCTGTCTGTCTGTCTGTCTCTCTCTCTCTCTCTCTCTCTCTCTCTCTCTCTCTCTCTCTCTCTCTCTCTCTCTCTCTCTCTCTCTCTCTTTCTTTCTTTCTCTCTCTCTCTCTCTCTCTCTCTCTCTCTCTCTTTTGTCTCTGTGTGTCTAATCTGTCTATTTACATTTCTGTCTATCTTTCTATTCGCGACTTTCTTTCTTTGTTTCCATCTTTCGATCTATCTGTCTGTATATCTGTCTTCCCCTCTGTCTGTGTATCTAACTATCTTTCCCTCTGTCTATCCATCAAACTTTGTGTATCTATTTTATTTCTGCATCCCTTTCTTTTTCTTCAACTGCCTACGTATCTGTCTCTCTGTTTATCTAACTTTCCATTTGTATGTTTGCGTTCTGTTTCTCGCCTTATTTCTGTCCTTTTTCTTTTGGCTTATTTTCTTCGTCTCTTAACATATAAATCATATAAATAACACTTTCGTCTTTCCTTCCGTGTTTTTCTTCTTAATCCTCTTCCCTTTTCACATCCGATTCCATAATTTCGCTCCCTACCCTTCCCCCCCCCCCCCCCCAGCTCCCCTTTCGCCCCCTACACTTCACTCATCCCGTACGCCCTTCAGCGCTTGTTAAAAATCGTATCTGTTTCACACAGACTCATCCTATGGCGATATTTATTGGTGTTTTCCCTATTCCCTCCGCAATTCTCATGTCTCTCTACTCCCATCTATTCCTCTTTGTGTCTTGTTGGCTGCCTTTTCTCGTTCTTTCTCTTTTTTTTGTGTGTGTGTAATTCTTATCTTTATTTTTCATTTTCTTTTTCCTTTTCTTTTTCTTGTAATCTTAATCGTTATTTTTGTTTTCACTCTCTCTCACTCACTCACTCACTCTCACTCTCTCTTTCTCTCTCTCTCTCTCTCTCTCTCTCTCTCTCTCTCTCTCTCTCTCTCTCTCTCTCTCTCTCTCTCTCTATCAATTCCTCTCGCTCACCCGTAATTTCCCTCTCCCATCTCTCTCGTTCTTTAAATGCCATATTACCATATTCCAGCATACCAGATTCTACCCCCAAGTTATTCCGCTCAAATATGTCGTCGATTAGAGGATTGGGGGAAACTAGAGGGGTAGAGAGAGAGAGAGAGAGAGAGAGAGAGAGAGAGAGAGAGAGAGAGAGAGAGAGAGAGAGAGAGAGAGAGAGAGAGAGAGAGAGAGAGAGGGAGAGGGAGAGAGAGAGATAGAGTGAGTTTGGCGGGGGGAGGGGGAGGAGAGGGCAGACAGAAACGGAAAGAGAGGGAAAAACGGAGGGAGGGAGGGAGAGAGAGACAGAGAAGAGAAATATAGAATAAATAAATACGACAGTTTTGAAATTCCACGCGAGTTTCACCCAATATCCTCCCTCCTTATACACCCTTCTCCTCATTCACCTCTTCCTCTTTCTCCCTCCCTTCTCCTCTTCCCCTCTCCCTTATTTTTACCATCTATCCCCCCCCCCGCCCTTCCATTTCCCTCCCCCCCCCCCCTTTTCCTTTCCGATAGACGACCTGAAGCCGCCTCCTTGATGGACTCGGATTATCTATTAAAGGGTATTGGATTGCAATACAGTGGAACTAGATTATCCAGCCTAATGTATGGTATGGGGTCGATGCTCTTTTTTTCTTGGTTCTTTTTTCCTTTTTTTTATATTTTCCCTTCGTTTTTCTTCTGCATCTCCGTCACTTTCTTCCTTTTTTGTTTAATAATAGTTTGATTACAGTAATTATAATAATGGTGATAAGAATAGTGATAAGGATAATAATAATAATGATAATGATAATCATGATAATGATAATGATAATGATGATAATAATAATGATAATGATAATGATAATAATAATGATAATGATAATAATGATAATAATAATGATAATGATAATGATGATAATAATGACAATGATAATGATAATAGTAATACTAATAGTAACAATAATGAAAATGATAGGAGTAATCATAATAATGATAATGATAATAAGAATAGGATATCCTAACAATTTTATAATAATAATGACAGTAATAATAATGAAAATGATAATGATTATCATTACTATCATTATTATCATTACCATTATCATCAATAGTGTTATCATCATCATTGTTATTGATATCATTGTTATTATCATTATCATTATTACTATCATTACAATCATTAATATCATTATTGTTATCATCAATAATGTCATTATCACTATTATTATTACTGCTATTGTCATTATCATAATCATTATCATTACTGTTATTGTTGTCATCATTATTGTTATGATTAGCATTATTACTATTAATATCATTCCTACACATGCTATTGTTATTACTATTTATACCATTATCATTATTGCTATCACGATTTTCATTGCCATCATTATTTTTATCGTTAATTTCCTTTCTAATTATCATTGTTATTATTATTATCATTGCTATTATTATCATTACTATTATTATTTTATCATCATTGTTATCATGATTATCATTATTATTATCATCCTTAGCATTATCATCATTATTAACATTATCACTTTTTATTATCATTATTATCATTGATTATCATTATCATTACCATCATAATTGTTATCATTATGATTATTTTCATTACCGTTATTATTATCATCATCATTACTATTATTATCATCATTACCATTATCACCATTGTTATCATTAATACCTTTATTATTATTTTCATTATTGTTGTTGTTGCTGATGATGATGTTATATGTCTTCTTTGCTTTCTTATTCTTATTCTTAAGTTCATCAAAGTTTGCTAGCTGTCTTTGTCCATCTTTTAACTTGCCTTTTCTTTTAAAGTTTCGCAAAATATCCTTCTTTAGTCCCTGTATATCCTTTCTCTTACTTACTTTTTTCCCCTTTCCTTTTCCTTTCCTTCCTCTTCTTCTCTTTCTTCTTCTTCCCTTCCATTCTTTCTCTTTCTCTTCCTTTTTTCTTTTCCCCTTCTCCTTCTAATATCCCTTTTTTTCCATCTTCTTACTCTTCCTTCCCTTTTCCTTCGCTCTTTTCTCTTTTCTCTCATCCCGCCCCCTTTTTTTTCCTCATGTTTCTCACGTCAAGCCTTTACCCTTCCCTCTCCTTACCCCTTTCCCCTTCCCTTTCCACTTTCCTTCCACTCCCCAGTCCCCTTTGCTCTAGCTCCCTTTCCTTCCCTCCTTCCCATCCTTCCCCATATCCCTCCTTCCCCTTCCTACACTACACCCTCTCCCCTGCATTCCCTCCACTACACCCCCTCCCCTGCATTCACTCCACTACACCCCGTCCCCTGCATTCCCTCCACTCCACCCCCACCCCAATTCCCTCCACCAACCTCCCCACCCACCCCGTATTCCCTCCCTCTCTCCCTCCCTCCCAACCCACCTCCCGCCCGTCCCCCTCGTCCCGCCTCCATCTTCGACCGTCGGGGACATGCACGTATATTGATAAATAGCCCCAGACCGGGAGTTGCCGGAGATAAATTAGCATAAATGACGACGCACGACACAAAAGGGTATCGATTCAGATCCGCAGGATGCATAAAGTTGTATTGAAACGAAGCAGAGAGTGATGTTTGGCAAGGGTGAAGGGGGAGGGAGGGTGTAGGGGGGGTAAAAGAGGGGGTGTATGGGATGAAGGGGAGTGTATAGGGTAGGGGGGACGGATGTAAAGAGGAAGGGGGGAGGGCTGGTAAAAAAAAAAAAGGGGGGGGGGAGCTCAGAGGAAAGAGGGAAATGGGGAAAGAAGGGGGGGTGGAGGGGGTAAGGAAGGGAAGGACTGTTATTCGTTCATGTCATGTCTCTCTATCTCCCTTTTTACCGCTATTTATTTTCATTTATTGATTCCCCCCCCCCCTCCTCTCTCTCTCTCAGTCTCACTCTCTCTCTGTCCGTCTGCCTATCTATTTCTCTGCCTATCTGACTGCCTGCTTGCCTGTCTGTTTGTCTCTTTCTTGCTTAATTTTCTTTCTATAATTCTACGGTATTTTTCCTAGCTGATCTCTTCTTCTTTTCACTTTTTTATTTTCTAATCCAATCTTTTTCGCTATCTTCTTCCTTTATTGCATCCCGGGTTTTCTTTTTTGTACCATCCCATTTTCTCTAATTTCTTAATTTTCCATCTCTCTCTTGATCCTCCTTCTTGCACTCTTATTCTTTATCCTTCCTATTCCTCCCCTCCCCCCCCCCCCCCCCTCTTCACACGCTCTTATCCCTCTTCCTTTATTTCCTCTTTCACCCTCATCTCTCTCCCTCAGCGTTACCCCTCCACTCGCCCCCCCCCCCCACCCCCATTCCCATCCCTTCCTTATCTCCCCTCTATCCTTACCCCCACCCCTCCTTATCTCCCCTCTCCCCCTTAGCCCTCATCCTCTCCACTCTCCCCACACCGCCCCCCTTCTCCTCCCACACCGCCCCCTCCCCCTCTCACCAAAGACGAATATCAGACATATGATAATCACACAAACAACACATTAACACTCGATTGCTTGAACACCTTTTCGCGTCGGAGTCCAGGTGGGAAATTATGTAATGCACGTTCGCGTCAGATCGGCTCTTTGACTGGCGTATTACACTGGGAGTCCTCACGTGTGCCTTTGCTTTCATCTTTTTTTCCCTCCCTCCTCCTTCTTTCTTCTGATTCTTTTTTTCTTTCTTTTTCTTCCTTGAGGTGGCGTGAGATAATGAACCCGGGTTTTGCGGAGGAAGAGAGGGTTTGTATATACGTATGCACGTTCTTTCGTACGCGTCCTTTGAGCTTATTTGTCTCTCGGTGCCCCCGGGAGGAGGGTGTTTGCGTTCGGGTTACGGTAGTTTGTGTTGATCCGCGCGCGTTCGCGGATTCATCGAGTGGCGTCTGATGTTGAATGCGGTTGTGCGTTCGATTCTTTCCCTCCTCGCTTTCTTGACTCGCTGTGTCGGCAGCTCTTGTTCTCTCGCTCTCTTTATTTTGTGTGTCTGTCTGTTCTGTTTGTCTGTCTGTGTGTCTTGTTCTTGTTCTTTTTCGTCTCTCTCGCTCTCTGGCTCGCTCGCTTACTCTCTCTCTCTCTCTCTCTCTCTCTCTCTCTCTCTCTCTCTCTCTCTCTCTCTCTCTCTCTCTCTCTCTCTCTCTTAATTCTTTTCCTCTGTAATAACATGATTGGCGCTTACTAAATCCGGACGTATATGTTTGTTTACGCACACACGACCCCTCACACTAAACCCTTTCCTACCCTCTCTATAACCCTAACCCCTCTCCACCCTTCCCCCTACCACCTCCCTTCCCTGCTACCCTGCTCCCCTCCCCCACCTGCCACGAGAGCCATGACAAACAAAACCTTGACCAGTTGCACACGGCACTAACCTTTGCACTCAACTCAGTCGATGGCCGCCGCTTCACACCTTTATACTAGTCCTTTTTTCCCAAAACCTTTATTCGAAACCTGACCACCTAGCCGTTCGAAAACACGCTCTCGCACAAGCCTCGCATTTTGCCCATGTCCACGCACCTTACTTGACCATTCAATCTATTTTTTGCTCTAATCTAATGTGTTTGTACGATCGCGTGTGTATACGAGCGTGTATTATATGTTCGCGTGCTGATTGGCTGGCTGGTTAGTCGGGTCGGTTGGTCAGCTGTTTCATTCACGGGTTTCGAAAGCTCTTGTTATCCGCACATTTTTAATTGTTCGGCTTGCTTCGTAGCTGGAAAGGGGGCACGCTTATGGGGTTTCTTTTGTTCCTTTTTTGCGTTGTCGTATTATCTTCTCTAGCTCTTTATTATTCACTTTTATTATTTCCTTTGTGTGTATTTATATTTATACACTGATTGATAGATGGTTGGAAATCAGCACGTAGATGGATAGATAGATAGGCAGATATTTAGATAGATAGGTAGGTAGGGGAAGGTAACACACAGACAGGGCGATGGAAAGAGAGAGAGAGAGAGAGGTAGATAGATAAAAAAAGAAAAAAAAATCAGCATAATTCAGGCAGTTAGATAACTAAACAAATAGGTAGAGAGCCAGACAGATACATAACGAGAGATTTAGGTAGAGAAAGAGAGACAGAGACTTCCAGACTAACAGGCCGACAGACAGACAGATAGGTAGAGAGATAAATAAAGAAAGAAAAAAGCATAATTCAGCGCAATGGCTCCTGTATCTCTCACCGTTCGCCCACGTTCCACCCAGGGGGAATATTCCGGGCATTCCCACACCGCAAGCGAGGGATCTGATCCCCCGTTGACATTAATAAGAATAAAAGTAGGCCTATGTCAGCAGCTCTTGCCTCCTCGCCCTCCCCGCCCCTCCTCTTTCTCGGTCTCTCGCGCTCTCTCTCTCTATGTATGTATGTATGTATATGTGTGTGTGTATACAAACATCTGTTAAAATGAATATATATATATATATATATATATATATATATATATATATATATATATATATATATAT
>NC_091561.1:35186800-35189300 GCF_042767895.1 Penaeus vannamei | reverse complement strand
AAAAGTGTTATGTTTTAATTGTTTTTTTTTATGGCTTGGCCAAAATTTTAAAACTATTGTGAGTGTTGTCAACTTTAAGCGAAGATTGTCTTGAGGCCTCATATTTGTATTTTCATTTTCTCTCTTCCTCTCTCTTTCTTTAAGTCAGTATTATGAACTCACATAAGTGGGCGTTCCAGCGCTTAAGATCTAAGCATTGAAAAAAATATTGTCTGAGATTTAGAAACGTGCATCTCATAAATTATATCTGTGTATATTTATTTCAGTATATTGCATGCATGTATGTATATGTATACACACACACACACACACACACACACACACGCTTGAATATATATATATATATATATATATATATATATATATATATATATATATATATATATATATATATATATTCAAGCACCATTACATTTTTCATAGAATTTTATATATAACATTAATTTTACACACACACACCGTGTGTATTTGTGTGTGTGTTTGTGTGTGTGTGTGTGTGTGTGCGTGTGCGTGTGTGTGTGTGTCTGCGTGTGTGTGCGTGTGTGTGTGCGTGTGCGTGTGCGTGTGCGTGTGTGTGTGCGATGTATGCAGATATGGACACATATTTGCATGTACATTTATTTGTTCCTTGATTTACGTACTGCATGTGCTAGTCGCGCCGAGACAAATGTTACTCCATTCTGAAATTTGAGTGACGAGAAATTACTTCAACGCAGCCTTTTCGTCCACTTGTTGCTACTTAATTCTATTCTGGGACGTTCTATAAGTAAATACAAACTTTCTTTCAAGATTAAAAACTAAAGCGCTAACACACTCATATATGCACACGTTTACACTCTCACACGCACATTAGAAAGACAAAAAAGAGGAAAATAGGTTGAGAGAAAGAGAGTGAGAGTTATCGTACCTCCAACGAAAAGCGATATAACGACTAAGTTAAGCAGGTTGTTAAATCATCTGCGTTCAATGAGTCAGGAGAAGATGCAATTCTTCGGGTGTAGAAATGTAGGAAAAATTCGAAAAGGTGAGCGCCCAATATTTTGTGAGTCTTGTGTTGTCTCCATCATTCAATTTAATCCCCCCTCCGCTCCCCCTCCCCCTCCCCTTCTCTCGTGGCGCGTGCGTTGCCTGTGTACGATAACCTACTAAGACCTGATAATTTTGTTCAGAACCTCGAAAAAACTCTGATACGAGAGATTCTTTCGCATTGCTGACCGCTCATTTTGCCATCGGTCTATTGGTCAAGATTCCCTACGAAATTGCCATCGAGTTTAATTTGTTGACAAAGCTTTGCGAACAATCAATATACACGAGATATCTGGCAGCCGGTCCAGCCTCCCCCCCTCCCCTCCGCTCCTCCAGCCAATCGCCACGCTCGGCCGACTCCCTCGCCCCCCTTTTGCTTTGTCGCAACACCTGCGCCATAGAAACAATACAGCATAACAAACGCCTAGTACCATCGTCAAAATGCTTGTAACACGTGAGTATTCGCCGTTTCGTCAATGACCATAACGTTTATCTTATCATCTGTTCCCATCCGAGCTCCCGAGCGCGGAGGGAAAGTCTCGCTGAAGCTAAAACCCAGGACAAAGACAGGGGATTGGAATGCATGCTCGGCTACCCATAATGCAGTGGCGCCTCGGGGGACACAACCGGTCACATGAAGCTCTGGGTTTCGGTTAGCAATTTCCCCCTACATTTCGATCAGGGGTGTTCTTCCGAGGGGAACTAAGATGTTTCATTCTTTATTCCCCTCTTTGATGTGTTTCCCTCCCGTCTTCGTTTTTGCCATTTCGTCTGTGGTTTCTTTTCTTTTCCTTAGTTTGGGTGTTTGTACTAGTTTTCTCTGCCTCTCCACTTCGTCGCTCGTGTGAGAAATCGTCACGAACTTGTGCGTGTGTGGTTAGTCCTCGAGCAAATCTAACCCCACTGGAATTCCAGATTTGGATACCCTACTCCGACCTGCTCTTTCTCCTCCTCCTCCTCCTCTTCCTCCTCCTTATCCTCTTCCTTCTCATCTCCCTTTCGTCTCCACTTCTCCGCCCCTCTTCCCCCTCCTCCTCCGCTCCCCTCACCTTAATTCTTTTCTCCCCTCTTCTCCCCTTCAGCAGACTGGACAACCTCCCCTCAGCCAGGAACAAAAAAGTCTCCCTTTGCTCGCAGAAAACCAACGAACCAAAATGTACAATATTGTAACATCATCCATCTCTGTCCTCTTCATCCTTCTTCCCTCCCCTCCTGTCTCCCCCTTTTCGCTCCCCTCCCCTTCGCCTGACCCCCATTTCCCTCCTGCCGCCCGACCCAACAATCCCCTTTTCGGTATCCATAGCAACGGAAAGTCCAGGCGGGCACAACACGATATGAATATAGCTCATCTTCTGCCTCTCTCCCTTCTCATTTTCATAATCCGATCCTGGCTTGTCCCAGTGGCAATCTCCAGGGACCTCCAGGACCCTCC
Source organism: Penaeus vannamei (assembly GCF_042767895.1). Taxonomy (NCBI): domain Eukaryota; kingdom Metazoa; phylum Arthropoda; class Malacostraca; order Decapoda; family Penaeidae; genus Penaeus; species Penaeus vannamei. The sequence continues at coordinate 35,186,842 of NC_091561.1, read as the reverse complement.
CCCCTCCCCCTCTCCCCCTTCCACTTCCCCTCTCTTTTCCTC
>NC_091561.1:35139300-35146800 GCF_042767895.1 Penaeus vannamei | reverse complement strand
ATATATATATATATATATATATATATATATATATATATATATATATATATATATATATATATATATATATATATATAAATATATATATATATATATATATATATATATATATATATATATATATATATATATATATATATGTATATATATGTGTGTGTGTGTGTGTGTGTGTGTGTGTGTGTGTGTGTGTGTGTGTGTGTGTGTGTGTGTGTGTGTGTGTGTGTGTGTGTGTGTGTGTGTGTGTGTGTGTGTGTGAGAGAGTGTGTGTGTGTGTGTGTGTGTGTGTGTGTGTGTGTGTGTGTGTTTATGTGTGTGTGTGTATGTGTGTGTGTGTGAGAGTGTTAATGTACGTATAAGTGGTAAGAACAGATTAAAAAAAAAAAAAAGACACAGAAGAAAGTGAAAATCAGAAAACGGGGAATTTCTTTCCCCTCCCCTCCCCTCCCTCCTCCCTCCCCCTTCCCTCCCCTCATCCAGCTCTGCACCTCCCATCTTCATCTCCCTCCCCCTCCCTCTTCCCCTCCCCCCCCCCTCCCCCCTCCCCGCCATCCCATAGCCTCGCGGACAGATCCATTTGTCATCAAGATAAACGACTACAACTAACACACTCCCTCAGATTTTTCCCCTTTTTTTCCTTCGTTTTCTCGCTTTTCCTGTTTTTTATTTCTCTCTCCTTTTTTTTGTCTATTTGGTCATCAGGGCAAACTATCTATCTCTCTTGCCATCTATCTCTTTGTCTCTATTTATCCATCTATCTCTTTGTCTCTATTTATCCATCTATCACTTTGTCTCTATTTATCCATCTATCTCTTTGTCTCTATTTATCCATCTATCTCTTTGTCTCTATCTATCCATCTATCGCTTTGTCTCTATTTATCCATCTATCTCTTTGTCTCTATTTATCCATCTATCTATCGACCCATAATCTCTCTCCTGTTGAGATCTTGACGTCACTGCTCGCGCTCTGTCACTGTCAAGGTCACTACGACGACAGTGTCTCTCGTGTCAGTGTCAGTCGATGTCTTTGCGAGTGGGTGTTTGAAGCAGGTGTACACAGTGTTTGGGTGTTTGTAAGATCTGCGACATGGTGGGTACAATTATGTGTGTAAATATGTGTATGTATATGTACATACATACACACACACATACACAATATATATATATATATATATATATATATATATATATATATATATATATATATATATATATATATATATATATATATATATATATACATATCTATATATCATCTCATATATATATATATATATATATATATATATATATATATATATATATTTAGATATGTACATACATATATATATCTATATCTATTTATCTATCTATCTATATCTATTTATCTATCTATCTATCTATCTATCTAATCTATCTATCTATCTATCCATCTATCTACCTATCTATCTATCTATCTATCTATCTATCTATCTATCTATATCTATCTATCTATCTATCTGCGACATGGTGGGTACAATTATGTGTGTAAATATGTGTATGTATATGTACATACATACACACACACATACACAATATATATATATATATATATATATATATATATATATATATATATATATATATATATATATATATATATATATTTAGATATGTATATACATATATATATCTATATCTATCTATCTATCTATCTATATCTATTTATCTATCTATCTATCTATCTATCTATCTAATCTATCTATCTATCTATCCGTCTATCTACCTATCTATCTATCTATCTATCTATCTATCTATATCTATCTATCTATCTATCTATCTATCTATCTATCTATCTATCTATCTATCTATCTATCTATCTATCTATCTATCTATCTATATAGCAAAGGGGGGAGTGAATGGATGCACGATGGCTGTGCCTGATAACAGATAAATTTCCCCTTATCTCCCCTCTTTTTATTTTCGTCCCCCGCCCCTTCCCCTCACTTTCTCTTGCCATTCTTCTTCACTCTATCTTACCTTTTCCCTTTAGCTTATCTCCCTCGCTCCTTTACTTTCGATATCTCCCTTTCACCCTTCTTGCCCCGTCTTTCTCCCTTCGCTTCCTCACCCTTCGTTCATCTCCCTTATCTCCAGCTTTCTCTTTGCCTGTTTCTTTCATCTCTTCTCCCCTGCCTCACCTCCACCCCCTCTCCCCTCTCATCTGCCCCCCCTTACCTCACCTCCACTCCCCCTTCACCTCTCCCCCTACCCAAACTCCACCCCCTCTCCCCTTTATCTGCTCCCCTCCTACCTCACTTCCACCCCCATTCCCCCCTTCTTTTCCTTTCTACTTTACCTCCTCCCCTTCTTTCACCTCCCCCTCTCCCACCCCCTCTAACCCCTCCCCCTGTTCCATCCCCTCTTACCCCTCTCTCCTCTCCCCCTCTTCCCCTCCCCCTCTCTCCCATCCCCTTTCACCCTCCTTCCTCTCCCCCTCCCTCTCCCTCCTCCCCTCTTCCCCTCCCTCCCCATGCACTCAGACAAGCAGTCGACGAGTCTTGCCTTGTGGATAATCAACATAAATCTGAGGAGGAAGGGCAGGAAGGGTGGGAGAAAGAGAGGAGGGAGAGAGGGATGGGGAAGAGGGAAGGGAGAAGAGAGGAAACAGGACACAGGGACAGAGGAACTGAAAGGATATGGAAGAGAAGAGCAAAAGAGATTAGGAGAAAGGAAGGCTGGCGGTGGAAAAATGGAGGAGGGATAGGAGAGAGGGGAATAGAGGGGGATGGGGGGTGGAGAGCCAAAATTGGATAAAGGAGAATATGTAAGGTTGGGCGAAATAAGGAAATGTGGACGAGGATGAAGAAAGGAAAGATGAAAACCAGAAAGAAAGAGAAGGGAAAAGAGGGAGAAATACGAGGTAGGCAGAGAAAGGAAGATAGAGAAAGAGAGAAAGGGAGATAGAGAGAGATAGAAAGAGAAGAGGAAGAGGATGTGTTAGTAAAGGCCATGCATATGTCGTATTGATCAAGGTGTCCATCCCCCACCCCCATCCCCACCCCCATCCCCTCCCCCCACCTCCCTCTCTCACTCTCTCTCTCTCTCTCTCTCTCTCTCTCTCTCTCTCTCTCTCTCTCTCTCTCTCTCTCTCTCTCTCTCTCTCTCTCTCTCTCTCTCGCTCTCTCTCTCTCTCTCTTTCTCTCTCTCTCTCTCTCTCTATAAGGTCTCCCTCTGACCACTACCAAGGGTCGCCGCATCCAGTGCTTCTCCCCCCCCACTTCCCTCCCCGGAGGGATCAGAAAGCCTCCCCTCTCCTCCTCCCCTCTTTTGGTCCCTCCCCTGGTCTTCCCCTCTTCCTTTCTCCTCCTCTTGATAGATCGTCGCATCCTCTCCCCTTCCTTCTCCTCCGTCTTGTCCCCCAACCCCTTCCTATCCTCTTCTACCCTTCCTATCCTCTTCTAATTCCTTTCCCCCCATTTTTCTCCCCAAATTCCCCTCGTCTGATCTTCTAACCCCCTCCTCTCACTCGTCGCCTTTTTATCCTGTACAAACCCCCCCCCTCTTAGCTTTATTCCAATCCCCACCTCCAGCCTCTCCCCCCTTTTTTCTCCCACACATCTCTCCAAATCCCCCCTTTTCTACATCTCCCCAACCCACCTCCTCCCTCCTCCTCCCCCCCTCTCCTGCTGAGTCCACCTCTTCCTCCTCCTCCTCCTCTTCCTCCCTCCCCCTCTCTTGCAGGTCCACCTCTTCCTCCTCCTCCTCCTCTCTTCCCCCTCCTCCCCCCTTTTCCTGCAGGTCCACCTCTTCCCCTTTCCTGCAGGTCACACCCCTATATTCCTCCTCCTCCTCCTCCCCCCCCCACCTTGCACTTGCATGGGTCCACCTCCTCCCTCCTCCTCCCTCCCCATCGCTCCCTTTTCCTGCAGGTCCACCTCTTCCTCCTCCCCTCCTCCTGCAGGTCCACCTCTTCCTCTCCCTCTCCTCCTCCTGCAGGTCCCACCTCTTCCTCCTCCCCCTCCTCCTCCTCCCTGCAGATCCCCTCTTCTATCCTCCTCCTCCTCCTCCTGCAGGTCCACCTCTTCCTCCACTCCTCCTCCCTCCTCCTCCTGCAGGGTCTTTCCTCTTTCTCCTCCTCTCCTCTGCCGGAGTCCACCTCTTCCTCCTCCCCTCCTCCTCCTCCTCCTGCAGATCCACCTCCTTCTCTCCTCCCCCTCCTCCTCCTCCTGCAGGTCCACCTCTTCCTCCTCCCCCTCCTCCTCCTGCTGCAGGTCTACCTCTTCCTCCTCCCCCTCCTCCTCCTCCTCCAGGTCCACCTCCTCCTCCTCCCCCTCCTCCTGCAGGTCCATCTCCTCCTCCTCCTCCTCCTCCTCCCTCTCCTCCTCCTGCTGCAGGTCCACCTCTTCCTCCTCCCCCTCCTCCTCCTCCTGCAGGTCCACCTCTTCCTCACTCCTCCTCCTCTCACTGCTGCAGGTCTACCTCTTCCTCCACTCCTCCTCCTGCAGGGTCCACCTCTTCTCCTCCCTCCTCCCCTCCTCCTGCAGGTCCATCTCCTCTTCCTCCTCCCCCTCCTCCCTCTCCTCTCCTGCTGCAGGTCCACCTCTTCTCTCCACCCCCACTCCTCCTCCTGCTGCAGGTCCACCTCTTCCTCCTCCCCTCTCCACAGCTGAGGTAGTCCATCGGAATTTGCACAGTGGTAGTATCGAAGGCTCACAAACCCCTGCTTCACCTCTTTTGGAGCGACCTTTTATGGCGCATAAAAATATGGAACGGCCGTTTTCCCATTATCATAAACTGCGTCCTTCCCCCAGCTCTTGTACGGTCTCCTTCCTCCTCCCTCCTGGCTTCCTCCTCCTCCTCTTCCTCCTCCTCCTCCTCCCCTCCTCTCTCTCCTCCTCCTCCTCCTCCTCCTCCTCCTCCCTCCTCCTCAACTCCTCCCTCCCTCCTCCTCCTCCCTCCTCCTCCTCCTCCTCTCTCCTCTCTCCACGTATTTTCCACTCTCCATGTAATTCTTTCTCCTTCTCTCCCTAATTTCCCTTTCCCCATGTCTTGCTTCTTCTACTTCTACTTCTCTTTCGCCTGTCCTGTTCTTCTTCCTCCTTTTCGCATTCCTCCTGCTTCTCCTCCTCCTCCTCCTCCCCCTCCCCCTCTTTGTCTTCCTCCTCTACCTACACATCTTCCTCCTTACCCTCCTCCTCTTCCTCTTCCCTACCTTCCTAATCCTCCTACTTCTGCTCCTCATTTCCTTTTCTTCTTCTTTTTCTTCTCCTCCTCTTCCTCCTCGTCCTCCATCTATTCTTCATCTTCTTCGTCGTCCTCTTCATCCTCTTGTCCGCCTCCGCTCCTCCTCTCCTCTTATTATCATCATCATCATTACTATCATCATGATTTTTGTTGTTATCATTATCATAATCATGATGATTACTCTTACCATTAATACCATTACTTTTATCAATATCATTATTATCATAACTACTATCATCATCATCATGATTATCATCAGTATTATTAATATCATCATTATTATTGTTATCATTATTTCTTCTATTGTTATCATTATTTTTACTATTGTTGATATTAATAGTATCATTATTATCAAAATAATTATTATCATTTGTATCATTATCATTATTATTGAAGTTATTAGTATCAGTTATTATTTTTATCATTATCATTATTATTAACGTTGTTGTTGTTGATGTTTTTGTCATTATTATCATTATCTTTATTACCATTATTGTTTTTGTTATCAGTTTATTATCATTATCATTATTATCACTATTATCATTGTTATCATCGTCATCATCATTATCACTTCTCCCCTCCTTTCTCCTCTTTTTATTCTTTCTTTTTTTACCTTTATGATCTTTGTCTTCCTCCTCTTTTCTTAATCCATTCTTACTCTTACTCATATTGTTCCTCCTCTTACTCTCTCTTTCACAAACCTTTTGTCCTTTTTTACTCTATCCGCTTCTTATTCTTACTCCTCCTCTTCTTCCTTCTTCTTTTCTTCCTCCTCTACCTCCTTCTGTTCTTACTCTTAATATTTTTTTATTGCTCTTTTCTCTACTCTTCCCTTTCTTCGTATTTTTTACATCTCTTCATCCTTCCCACATTCTCTTCTTCCTTTTCCCCTTTATTCTCACTCCTCCCTCTTTCTGTTTTCCCTCCCTCCCTAATCTCTTCTTCTTTCCTAAGTCTTCCTTCCTCCCTCCTCTTCTACTTTTATCTTTCTCTGTACTCCCCTTCTCTCCTCCTCCTCTGTCTCTTCTTTTTTTAATTACTATCTTCCCTCTCCAACTCCCTCCCTTTCCCTGTTTATCTCTCCCATCCTCTTTTGCATCTTCTGCTTTTCTTCCTCCTTTCTAACCCTTCCGTCTCCTCTTCTCTCCCCACCACTCTCCCCTCCCTCTCCCTCACTCGCCCCTCCCACTCTCCCCGCTCCAACTGCCCCCTCCCACTTTCCCCTCTCCCATCCTACACTCCTCTCCCACTCGCCCCCTCCCAAACTCCCCACCCACTCTCCCTCAACTCTCTCCCTCCCTCTCTCTCTCTCCCGTTCTCCCTCCACACCACCTCAACCTGCCCCCTCCCACTTCCCTCTTAAACTCCCCCCCTCCTCTCCCCGCTCCCCACTCGCCCCTCCCTCTCCCTCTCCACTCTCCCCCCTCCATTCCCCCTCTCCTCGCCCCTCCCACTGCCTCCCCTCCCTCCCACTCTCCCTCCCACTCCCTCCACCCCTCCCACTCGCCCATCCCACTCCCCTTCCACTCTCCCCCCTCCCACACTCCCCTCTCTACACTCCCCTCCCAAATTCCCCCTCCCAAACTCCCCCTCTCCCACTCCCCCTCCCTCCACTCATACACCCCCACTCTCCCCTCCCACTCTCCCCCCTCCCACTCGCCCCTCCCACTTCCCCCTCCCACTCTCCCCCTCCTCACTCTCCCTCCCCACTCTCCCCTCCCATTCACCCCCTCCCCGACTCACCCCCTCCCCCCCATCGCCCATTCCCCACTCTCCACTCGCCCCTCCACCCAAACTCCCCCTCTCCCCTCTCCCCCCTCCACTCGCCCCTCCCACTCTCCCCTCCCACACTCCCCCTCCCTCTCCCCTCCCACTCCTCCCTCCCACTCTTCCCCTCATTCCCACTCTCCCCTCTCTCTCTCCCCACTCCCACTCGCCCCTCCCACACTCCCCTCCCACTCCCCCCTTCCCATTCCCCGCTCCCACTCGCCCCTCCAACTCCCCCCTCCCACACTCCCCTCCCATTCCCCCTCCTCCCATTCTCCCCTCCCACTCGCCCCTCCCACTCTCCCCATCTTGCTGGCAAATGTTGGCGTAGAGCATAAAAACGCCACCAATATATCACGTGGTTCGATTTATATCAACGGGGGTAGAGCGAAAGAGGAAGGGCAGGAGGAAGAGGTGGAGGAGGAGGAGAGGGAAGAGGGGAAGGACGAGATGGAGGAGGAAGAGGAGGAGGAGAGAAAGAAGGAAGAGGGGAAGGAGGAGGATATAGAGGAGGGGGGAAGAAGAAGATGT
>NC_091561.1:35129300-35136800 GCF_042767895.1 Penaeus vannamei | reverse complement strand
TCCTCCTCCTCCTCCTTCTCTTACTCCACCTTCTCCTCCTCTCTTCCTCCTCCTCTTCCTTCTACTCCTTCTCCTTCTCTTTCTCCTTCCCTTACTCCACCTCCTCCTCTTCACTTCCTCCCTCTTTTCTTCGTCCTCCTCCTCCTCTTCTTCTTCCTCCTCCTGCTCTTACTCCACTTCCTCCTCCTCTTTCGTCTACTCCTACTCCTCCTTCCCTTACTCCACCTCCTCCTCTTCACTTCCTCCCTCTTTTCTTCGTCCTCCTCCTCCTCCTCCTCTCCTCCTTCTTCCCCTCGCCTTAACACCTCTGTCAAGATAATTAGGTTACAAATGATAGAGCGAATGGCCCTTCTCGAACAGATTACCGAATCTTTAAGCAGTTAGCTCGCAGTGGAGAGAGGGGGAGGGGGAGGGAGGGGGAGAGGGGAGGGGGAGGGGGCAGAGAGCGGGGATTGGAAGTGAGGGAAGGGAGGAGGGGGGCAGGGAGATGTTACTTCGGTGCGAGGGAAGGTGAACAGAGATGGAGAAAAAGGGGGAGGAGGGAGTAGGGAGGAGAGGAGGGGGGGGCAGAGAGCGGGGATTGGAAGTGAGGGAAGGGAGGTGGGGGGGAGTGCAGGAGAGAGAGGGGGGCAGGGAGATGTTAGCTTCGGTGAGAGGGAGGGGGGTAGAGAGATGGAGAAAGGGAGGGAGAGAAGTGAGAGGGTAGGGAGAGGGAGAGGGGGCAGAGAGCGGGGATTGGAAGTGAGGGAAGGGAGGTGGGGGGGGGGAGTAAGGGAGAGAGAGGGGGGCAGGGAGATGTTACTTTGTGCGCGGAGGGAGGGGGTAGAGATGGATGGAGAAAGAAAGGGAAGAGGGAGAGGGAGAGAGGGGCACAGGAGAGTGGGGATGCAAGGAAGTGAGGAAGGAAGGGATGGGGGGGAGTAAGGGAGAGAGGGAGGGGGCAGGGGAGATGTTACTTCGGTGAGAGGGAGGGTGAGGGTAGAGAGATGGAGAAAGGGAGGGAGGGAGGGAGGGAGAGAAGTGGAGAGAGGGAGCAGAGAGCGGCGATTGGAAGCGAGAGGAAGGGAGGTGGGGGGGGAGTAAATGGGAGAGAGAGGAAGGGGCAGGGAGATGTTACTTCGTGTGCGAGAGGAGGGGGTAGAGAGATGGAGAAAGGGAGAGAGAGAAGGGAGAGGGGGAGTGAGGGAGAGGAGGAGAGGGGATTGAGAGAGGGGGGTAGAGAGAGAGAGAAAGGGAGGGAGACGGGGGGAGTGAGAGAGGGAGGGGGCAGGAGAGAGAGAGAGAAACGCTCTGAGGGTAAGGAAGGAGGGTTAGAAGAGGGGAGATGTGGGAGGGAGAGGGGAGTAGAGAGAGAGAGAGAGAGAGAACGGAGGGTGCAAATTGGGAAGGAGAGGAGGGAGGGGGAGGGGGGGGAGGGAGAGCCATGGGATGGAGAGCGAGGTATTTTGGGCAGAGAAAAAAATTAGTAAATGCGTAGACACAGGCAACACGTGTTCATAACGTGAAATTTACTGTGACTGTTTATTGTTTTTTTTTCTTCTCGATCTTCCTTTCTTTTGTCTTTATCTCATTCTATGTATACACACACACACACACACACACAAAGACAAACACACACACATACACACACACACACACACACACACACACACACACACACACACACACACACACACACACACACACACACACACACACACGCACACACATATATATATAAATAGATAGATAGATAGATATGTATATATACATATATATATATATATATATATATATATATATATATATACATATATTGCATACGTACATATATATGTGCTTATGTGTATGTGTGTGAATATCTATGTACGCAAGTATGTACGTCTGTGTGTGTGCTCACCTCCAAAGTTCCCACCTTCGTCCACTTTCTCCCTTCCCCCCTTCAATCTCCTCCACTTATCGAACATTCTCAATTCTTCGACCACATTATCGCTTGTAATTTTCCCGTTCTTTCCACGCCTCCGAAATTAAGATCGCGCCGAAATTAGGAGAGCGGCGCCGGCTCTACTCAAGAAATTTTGATAGGCCTATATATTCGTTTTATTTTCTGCTCTTTTCCCCTTCTTGTTGTTGTTCTTCTCCTTGTTATTTTTATTCTTTTATGTCTTCTTCTTCTTCTTTTTTTCTTCTTCTGTTTTTTTTCCTTATGTTTTTTTTCTTCTTCTTTTTCTTTCCCTTCTCCTTCTTCTTCTTCTTCTTCTTCCTCTATTTCTCCTTCTCCTTCTTTTTTTTCTTCTTCTTCTGTTTCTTCTTTCTCCTTCTTCTTCTTTCTTCTTTCCTTCTTCTCCTTCTTCTTCTTCTTCTTCTTCTTCTTCTTCTTCTTCTTTCTTCTTCTTCTTTCTTCTTCTTCTTCTTCTTCTTCTTCTTCTTCCTTCTTCTCCATCTCCTGCTTCTTTTTCTTCTTCTTCTGTTTCTGCTCTTCCTTCTTCTTCTTCTTCTTTTTCTTCTCTTACTCTTTCTTCTTCATCTCGCAATCCTCCTCCTCCTTATATTTAATATTTCGAAGAATATCTATTTTTCTTCTAATTCTTTCTTTTATTTCCCCTTTTCTGCTTATCACCTACTTAATTACCTGCTTGTTCTTCTAATCATTAATTTGTCTTATTGGTTTACCTTTTTCTTACCTCAGTCATTATTCATCCTTCATTTCTTTCTTAGCAAACATCTTTATTATCTGTTTTCTTGTTCTTCTATTTATTCGTCTATTTCCTAGATCCATCAGCCCATTTTTTACCCTAACGCCTCCCCCAAATGTCTCCCCCCCCTTACCCTACCCAATGCCCCTATTTCCTTAACCTCTTACCTTTTCCTTTTACGTCTGTGGTCTATCCCCTATTTCCCCTTCTCATATCCTCTTAACTCCTCCCTTTGCCCACTTTCTTTTCCCTTACCTTTCTTACTCCTCCCTTACCCTAGACTCTTTACCCTTTTATCTTACCCTAACTATTATTCCCTTTTCCCTACCCCCCCCCTTGGTCCCTCACCTTACCCTAACCCTCAGTTTTCCTTCCCTCTCCCCTAACCCCCTCTCTATGCGTTATCCCCCTTCCCTTCCCCTACCCTCTTACCCAATTCCCCATATTTTACCTTATAGTACTTCCTCTCCCCCTTCCCTCCTTCCTTCTCCCCTCCTCCCTCCCTTCCCTTCACCTTACTCCAACGCCCTTCCCCCTTCACTCCACGTCCCCTCCTAATTCCCATTACCCCTACCTACCTCACCCCCTCACTTAACCCCTCCTCTCTCTCCCCTTCCCTTCCCTTTCCCTTCCCTTTACCTTTACCCCTTTCCCCTTCCCTTACCCCTTCCACCCTTACCCCTAACCCACCTCCCCCTCCATGTCCCTCCCTTACCCCTTACCTCTTCCCTTGACCTTTCCGTCCCCCTTCCCTCCCCTTCCCTCCTCCCTCCCTTCATTCCCTCCCTTTCCCTCCCTCCTCCCTCACTTCCTGCCTCTTCCCCTCTCCTCTCCTTACCCCCTTCCTTGACCTTTTCCCATCCCCCTTCCCTTCCTCTCGCGTCCTTCCCCTTTCTCTCCTCTCAAAAAAAGCTCCCTTTCCCTTCCCTCCCTCACTTTCCCCCCCCTCCCTCCCCTCCCTTACCCCTTCCCATCCCTCTTCCCCCCTTCCCCCTCCCCCTTTCCATACCCCCTCCCTCCCCCTCCCCTTACCCCTTCCCTTGACCTTCCCTTCCGCTCCCTCCCCTCGCTTCCCCCTCCCTCTCCCCTTACCCCCTCTCCCTCCCTTTCCCTCCCTCCCTTCCCACCCTCCCCGCCCCCCTCCTCTCTCCCTCCCTTACCCCTTCCCTTGACCTTCCCATCCTCCCCTCCCTCCCCCCCTTTCCCCTGCCTCCTCCCTTCCTCTCCCCCCACTCCTTCTACCCTCCCCTTACCCCCTCCCTTGACTTTCCCATCCTCCTTCCCTCCCCCCCTTTCCTTCCCTCCCTTCCCCCTTTCCCTCCCTCCCTTCCCTCCCTCCTCCCTTCCCCTCCCACACACACCTTCATAACCCGAGACGTCCGAGAGAAGATCAAGATGTACCGTAACGCAAAACCCTCCAGAGAATCTTCACAGATTTCTCGCGAGGCTGCAACTCGAGCCTGAAGATGCTGAGGAAAGCGGAGATGATGATGATGCTGAAGGGTGATGAGACGGAGAGGTAGATGGGAGGGAAGGGGGAGGAGAGAAGTGAGTGAGAGAGAGAGGGGGGGAGGGAAGGAGGGAGGGAGGGAGGGAAGAGGGAGGAGAGGAGGAGGAAGGAGAGGAGGGAAGAGAAAGAGGAGGAAGAGAGAGAGAGAGAGAGAGAGAGAGAGAGAGAGAGAGAGAGAGAGAGAGAGAGAGAGAGAGAGAGAGAGAGAGAGAGAGAGAAGAGAGAGAAGAAGAAGAAGAAGAAGAAGAAGAAGAGAGAGAAAGAGAGAGAGAGAAGAAGAAGAAGAAGAAGAAGAAGAAGAAGAAGAGAGAGAAAAAGGGAGAGGAGAAAGAAGGGGTTAAGAGAGAGACACCGAAAATCATACACACAGAGAAAAAAAATCATGAGAACACGAAAAGGAAAATAAAAACAGAAAGAAAGAAAAACAAAAAAGACAAAGCCGTATAAATACACACATAAACACAACCAACATGTAAACAGACAGACACAGAAGCCGACAGACTAGCAGACAGACTGAGAGAAGAGGGAAAAAATGAAATTTTGTGCGAGTGTTAGAGGAGGCGGAGGAGGAGGAGGAGGAGGCGGAGGGGGAGGAGGAGGCGGAGGAGGAGGAGGAGGAGGCGGAGGGGGAGGGAGAGGAGGAGGCGGAGGAGGAGGAGGAGGCTGACGGGGAGGGAGAGGAGGAGGCGGAGGAGGAGGAGGAAGGCGCGATAAGGCGACACATAGAAGAGAAATATGGAGGGGGGAAGGAAGACCGCCATCGCCCCCTCCTCTCTCTGTCCCCTTGCGCTCTTTGGCCCTTTCTTTTCTCTCGTTCTCTCTCCTCTCTCTCTCTCTCTCTCTCTCTCTCTCTCTCTCTCTCTCTCTCTCTCTCTCTCTCTCTCTCTCTCTCTCTCTTTCCCTCTCTCCCCGTCCCTCCTCCTTCATTTTTCTCCCCCTTTACCCACTCCATTTTCCTTCTCCTCTTCTACCTTTCTCTTTATCCTTATTCTTTATCTCTCTCCTTCTGTCCTTCTCAGATCTCTTCTTTAGTTTGTCCACAGTCCTCTTCCTCTTCCTCTTTATCATGTTTTTCTGCTGCTTTCCTCCCTCTTCTATTACCCCCTCCTCCCTTTCCTCCCCCCCTCCTTTCCCCTCTCCCCTTCTCTTCCTTTTTTGCCATCTTTCCCTTTGTCTGTCCTCCTCTTCCTTTCCGTCCTTATTTCCTTCCCCATTTCCCTTGTCCCTTTCCCCTCCTTTATCTTCTTCCTTACTCCTCTTCCTTTCTTTCTTGCCCCTCTTCCCTTCGTCCCCATCTCCCTTACCCCTTTTCCCTCCTCCCCTTTCTTCCTTGCCCTTCTTTCCTCCTTCCCCTTCCCTTTCTTTCTTTCTTCCCCATCTTCCTTATCCTTCTTCCTTTTTTTCCTTCCCTCCTTTTTTCCCTTTCTTCCTTTCCCTCCTTCCTTACCCCTCTTCCCTCCTTCCCTTTCTTCCTAGCCCCTCTTCCCTCCTTTCCCTTCTTCCATCCTTCCCCATCTCCCTTACCCCTCTCTCCTCCTTCCCCTTCTTCCATCCTTCCCCATCTCCCTTACCCCTCTTCCCTCCCTCCCCTCCTTCGTTCCCTCCTCAAGACAGCGAAGGAGAGGACCAAGGAGGAGAGTAGAGAAGCAAGCGGGTTAATAAAAACTAAACACCCTCGGCCACCTCTGCGCTTCCACTGCTAATAAAGTCTCCTCAATTTATCTGCTGGGGCGATGGAGGGAGGGAGGGAGGGAGGGAGGGTAAGAAAGAGGGAGGGAGGTATGGAGGAAGAGAGAGGGAAGGAGGGAGGAAGAGAGAGAGAGAGGGAGGGAGGGTAATAGGCAGGGTAGGAAGGGAGGGGAGGGGGGTGGGGAGGAAGGGAGGGAGGAAGGGAGGTTAGGAAGGAGGGAAGGGGGAAGGTAGGAAAGAGGGAGGTTAGAGGGAGGAGGTATGGAAGGAAGGGAGGGGAGGGAGAGAGGGTAGGGAGGGGAGGGAGGGAGGGAGGGAGTGAATTTGGTTAGGAAGGAGAGAGGGAGGGAGGGACGGAGGATTAAGAGGGAGAGAAGGAGGGTAGGAGGGAGGAGAGGATTGAAAGAAGGGAACGGTAAAGGGTAATGAAGGAAAGAAATGAGATGGGTAGGAGAGTGGGGGATAGAGGAAGAGTACGAGGAGAAGGGAAGAAGGGAGGAGGTAAAGGATGTGTAGAGAGAAACAAAGGAAGAAAAGGAGCGATAAAAAAGAAGGAAGAAAGAGTGTGTTAAAAAAGAAACGAGAATAGGAAGGTAAGGATGAAAGGAAGTAAGGACAGGCAGAGAAAGAGATAGGAGGAAGGAAAGGATGGAAAGGGAAAGGGAAAGGAAAGGTGACAGGAAACAAAGGGTAGATTAGAACTAAAATTCGAGATGGAGAGAGAGAAAGAAGAAGAAATAAGGGAAGAAACTAAAGGGAGGAAAAAATAAAAAACAGAGAGATGACAAAAAAAAAAGACGATGATGATAACGAATTCAACGATGGAAGTAAATAAACATAAAAATACCTAGAAAGGAAAGAAAAAAAGAAGAACGTGGAGGAATAAAAGGGAAAGACCTAGCTAGCGAAGGGGACGCCAGGTCACTCAAGGAGAAACAAAGATAAAGTGGACTGGGAGGAGGAGGAGGAGGAAGAGGTGGAGAAGGAGGGAGGAAGAGGGGGAGAAGGAAGAAGCGGAGGAGGAGGAAGAAGAAGAAGAGGTGGAGGAGGAGGAAGAGGATGAGAAAGAGGTGGAGGGTGAGGAGAGAGGAATGGGCAAAGGAGGGAGAGGAGGGAGGAGGAAAGAGGCAGAGGAGGAGGGAGGAGGGAGGAGGAGGAAGAAGAGGCGGAGGAGGGGAGGGAGGGAGGAGGAGGAGGGGAGGGAGGAAGAAGGAAGAGACGCGGAGGAAGGAGGGGGAGGAGGGAAGGAAAGAGGAGGAGGAGGAGGAGAAGAAAGAGAGAAGAGGTGGAGGGGAGGGAGGAAGAGGATGAGAAAGAGGGTGGAGGAGGAAGAGGAATGGGCAAAGGAGGGAGGAGAGGGGAGGGAGGAGGAAGAGGCAGAGGAGGGAGGGAGGGAGGAGGGAGGGAGGAAGAAGAGGCGGAGGAGGAGGGAGGAGGAGGGGAGGGAGGAGGAGGAAGGAAGGAAGAAGAGAGAGAGAGGCGGAGGGAGGAGGAGGAGGAAGAGGCGGAGGAGGGAGGGAGGAGGAGGAGGGAGGAGGGAGGAGGAAGAGAGAAAGAGTGTGGAGGAGGAGGAGGAAGAGGAGAAGAGGTGGAGGTGGAGGGAAGAAAGAGGCGGGAGGAGGAGGA
>NC_091561.1:35106800-35109300 GCF_042767895.1 Penaeus vannamei | reverse complement strand
CCCTAACCCCCTCCCCCTCTCACCCACCTCCCCCTTCCTTCCTCACCTTCCCCCCTCACCCTCCCACCCCCCTCTATCCCTCCCTCCCTCCCTCCTTCTTGTTAGTGAATACATCATTAGCAAAGAGATATAGTGACTGAAGCTTAGTTTAAGGCCTTCACCATCACTCATTCACCATCGTCATTATAATCTTCCTTTGCTCGTCTTCCTTCTAGTGTTCATTTCAGGACAGCAGATTTCAGCTTCAGAGACGGGAGTGAAGGCAGATCGTTGGCAACGCTGCTTTATTGTTGTAGATTGTTTGAGTCGGTTGTTTATTGTGGTTGTAGTTGACGGTGTTTTATTTTATGATTTTTATGATTATTATTATCACTATTGTTATCATTATCATTTTTATTATTATTATCATTATTGTTACTACTGTCATCATTGTCATTACTGTTACTATCATTTTTATTACTATTATCATTATCATTTTTTGTTATTGTTATTATCATTAGTATCATTATAATCATTATTATTATTATTATTATTATCATGATTATTATTATCAATAAAATTATCATTATCATTTGTAGCAGCAGAAGTAGTAGTATCATCTTTATTTTTTTTTATTGTTTTCATTATTGCTATTATTATCACTATTGCTATCATTATTATCATTATCATTATCATTATCATTATCATTATCATCATCATTATCATTAGTATTATGGCTATTATTGGTAGTATCATTATTATTATCAAAATTATCATTATTATTATTATCATTATTATTGTTATGATTATCCTTATTATTATTATTATTACTATTATTTTCATTATTGTTATCATCATTATCATTGATATTGTTATTACAATCATGATTGTTATAAAGATGTTATCTTATTTTATACTTTCCATATCATTATTTTGTTAGCATTATCATTATCATCATTATTATTATTATTATCATTATTATTTTTGTTGTTGTTCTTATCATTATTAATATTATCATCATCCCCATTATTATCATTATTGTTATTATCATTATTATCATTATCCTTATTATTGCCATTATAAACATTATCATTACCTACTCATAACTATCATTCTCAGTGTCATTATCAATTTTATTATCATTTTCATCATTATCATTATCTTTATCTTCCATTCCTTCTTTCTTTCCTCCTTTCCTCACAATCCTCTACCTAGTTTCTCTTCCTCAGGCCCTTCTATTATTTTCCTGTCATCCTCTTTACCCGTCCTCCTATTCCACTTATTCCTCCATATCCCTTTCATCCTCCTCCTACTCCTCTTCCATTCAATCTTCCTCCTCCTATTACTCCTCTCCACTTTCCAATTCCTCCTTCTCCCCTTCCTCCTCCTCCTCCTCCTCCTCCTCCACCACCTCCTGCTTCTCCCATTCCTCCTCTCCATCCACTCTTTCCTCATTCTCCCCCTCCTCCAATTCCTCTTCCTTCCCGTCCTCGTTCCTCTCCTTCCTCCAATTCCTCTTCCTTCTCCCCCTCCTCCTCTTTTCCATCCTCCAATTCCTCCTCCTCCTCTACTTCTTCCTCCTTCTCCCCGTCCTCCTCCTCCTCCTCCCCTTCCTCCTTCTCCCCCTCCTCCACCTCCTCCTCTTCTCCATCCTCCTTTTCCCCTTCCTCCTCCTCCTTCTCCTCCTCCACCTCCTGCTTCCGCTTCTGCTGCCATCACCCCTTAATTACCTTTGTCATTCTCATTAGCAGCGCCGCTCTGGCCGCCCCTTGCCATTACCTGCTGTTCCATCATTACGAGAATTATCCTTTATTAATGCAATGAGCAAAGGCCTTTCCCTCGAAATCATGGGCGGTTGATGACGATTGAGCGAGAGTGCTGAGGCGCCATTTTGTTTTTGTGGTCTTTTTTTGTTTGTTTGTTTGTTTTTGTTTTTTGTTTAAGGGTTTGAATTTGTTTTTTTGGTCTGTTTTTTGTGTTTTTTGGTTTTGTGTTCTTGGTTATATTTTTCGTCTGTTTTTTTCATGTTTCTGATATTTTGTCCTTGTTTGAGGGTTTTTTTTGTTTGTTTTTTTTTCTTGTATTTTTGGGTTTTGTGTTCTTGGTTTCATTTTTGGTCTGTTTGTTTTATGTCTCTGTTAGTTTGGCCTTGTTTGACGCTTTGTTTTTGTTTTGTTTTTCTTGTATTTACGTCTTTGTCCTTGTCATTGTCCTTATTTGTGTCTTTGTTTTTCTTCGTATTTGCATCGACTTTTTTCTTATTTGCGTCTTTGTCTTTTTTTTTCTTTTTTTCTAATTGTGTCTTTTTAGTTCCTTTTGTTCTTCTTGTCTTTATCTCCGTATTTGTCCTTTTTTCCTTATTTGCGGTTTTATCTTTTTTCCTTTCTCATTTTTTATGTCTTTGTCCTTGTTCTTTATATTTTGATTTACGTCCTTTTCCTGATTTTTTTTTTTTTTTTCATTTTTTTATTCTAAATACATTTTGATTTTTGATTTTCTGTACCTCTCTCTCTCTTCTTTC
>NC_091561.1:35096800-35099300 GCF_042767895.1 Penaeus vannamei | reverse complement strand
CTCTCACCCCTACCTCTCCCCTCACCCCTACCTCTCCCCTATCACCCCCTACTTCTCCCCTACCACCCCCTCCCTCTCCCCTCTCACCCCTACCTCTCCCCTATCACCCCCTACTTCTCCTCTACCAACCCCTACCTCTCCCCTACCCCCCTACCTCCCCCTACCACCCCTACCTCCCCCTATCACCCTTACCTCTCCCGTATTACCCCATACCTCACCCCTATCACCCCTACCTACCCCTCTCACCCCCTATCACCCCTACCTCTCCCCTATCACCCCCTACCTCTTCTCTACCACCCCCTACCTCCCCCTACCCCCTACCTCCCCTACCTCCCCTACCACCCCCTACCTCCCCTACCACTCCCTACCTCTCCCATACTTCCCTTTCCCCCTCTTTACCCCCCTTTTAACCCCCTCCCCCCCCTTTGCCACACGCTGCGGCAGCCGGTCACCATCATCTGTTGTTGTGTGTCTTCCCATTTTTCTTCTGTTTTTGATTGTCCTTCTTATGCTGCTTCTGTTCCCCGTGGGAGTGGTGTTGGCGAGGATGGGGATGGGAATTTTCTTCCTCTTTTGGGGTATGATGCCCTCATGTTGGCGTATGTTGGCGATAATGAGGAGGGTGGCTTGTTTTTTTTTATTGGGAGTGGATTGTATTTATGTTGGCCTATGTTGCCGATAATGAGGAGAGTGGGCGTATGTTGGCGATAATGAAGAGGGTGGTTTGTTTTTTACCGTGAGTGAATTGTACTTATGTTGGCCTATGTTGCCGAGAATGAGGAGGGTGGCTTGTTTATCGTGAGTAAATTATACTTATCCTACCATTGTAATTGTACTACGTAAGTGATGGTGATGAGAAATTACACTGATCATGAATTTTCACAATGATGAAAATGACAAATGATGTACAATGACAATGGTAACAAGGACATCATTTTGCAATAGGGTTAATTATATGGACGAAGACAATAGTGATATTAATAATAATAATAATCATAATAAGAAAAAAATAAGAAAAGAAAACATAATAACAATAGTTGACATAATGATGGTAAAAAGAAGAGAAAGGAGAGTAAGAAGCTGGTGAAGAAAAACAACAACAAAAATATAAAAATTGTAATGCAAGTAATATTCATGATACTACTAATAATGATAATATAAATGGTAATAATGGCGATATTGATAATGATGACAACAATGACAAGAACAACAGTGATGATGATTATAATAATAATAATAATAATAATAATGATAAAAATGATGAAAAAAAACGATAATGATAATAATAATTATAATAATATATCCGCAATAATAATGAAAATAATAATGATAATAACAATAATAATGATAATAATGATAATAATTATGATAATAATAAGAAAAATAATAATGATAATGATAAAACAAAATGATGATAATGATGATGATTAAAAAAAATGATAATGATAATAGTAATAATAGTATTAATAATAATAATGATGATAATAATAATGATAATGATAATAGTAATGATGATAAAATGATATTGATAATAATAATAATAACAATAGTAATAATAATGATAATAATAATAAAAAATAATAATAATAATAATAATGATAATGATGATGAAAACAACAATTATAATTATAATGCTAATAAAACAACAACATAGATATGAGAATACTAATGATATCTATATTAACAATGATATCAATGAACATGATAATAATGATATTAATGATAATGGTGATATTAACAATACTAATAATGATGATAATGATAATAAGGATAATAACAATATCGAAGCTACAACTAATGACAACTAATTATAATGATAATGATAACAACAACAGCAATATTGATAATGATAAGATTAATAATGATAATGACAATAATGATGATAATGATGATAATTATAATGATAATGATAACAACAATGATAGTAATAATACCAACAACAACAATAACAGTAATAATAACAACAACAATAATAATAAAAATCATAATGATAGTAATAATAACGATGATAATAATAATAACAATGATAATAATAATAATAACAATAATAATAATAATAATAACAATAGCAATAATAATAATAATTATAATCTTAATGATAATGAGAATAATGATAATAATAATAATAAAGATAAAAATAATGCTGATTATAATAATAATAACAATAATAAAGATAATAAGATTTATAGTGATAATGATAATGATAATAGTAACAATATTAATAATGATGATAATAATATTGATAATAATGATAATGATGTTAATGAGAATGATAATAACAACAATAATAGTAATAATAATAGGGTTATATATACATATATATATATATATATATATATATATATATATATATATATATATATATATATATATATATATATATGTAATTATTATGATAATGATAATGATAACCATGATAATAATGACAACTACAACAACAATTATAACAATAATTATACTACTACTACTACTACTACTACTGCTACTACTACTACTAATA
>NC_091561.1:35089300-35091800 GCF_042767895.1 Penaeus vannamei | reverse complement strand
TATTCCATTATTCCGGCATCACCATCACTATCCCATTATTCCGGCATCCCCATCACTATCCCATTATTCCGGCATCCCCATCATTATCCCAATATTCTGGCATCCCCATCACTATCCCATTATTCCGGCATCCCCATCATTATCCCATTATTCCGGCATCCCCATCATTATCCCATTATTCCGGCATCATCATTATCCCATTATTCCGGCATCACCATCACTATCCCATTATTCCGGTACCCCCTTCATCATCCCATTATTCCGGCATCACCATCACTATCCCATTATTTCGGCATCCCCATCATTATCCCATTATTCCGGCATCCCCATCATTATCCCATTATTTCGGCATCCCCATCATTATCCCATTATTCCGGCATCATCATTATCCCATTATTCCGGCATCACCATCACTATCCCATTATTCCGGTACCCCCTTCATCATCCCATTATTCCGGCATCACCATCACTATCCCAATATTCCGGAATCCCCATCACTATCCCATTATTCCGGCATCCCCATCACTATCCCATTATTCCGCTATCCCTATCATTATCCCATTATTCCGGCATCACCATCATTATCCCATTATTCCGGCATCCCCATCATTATCCCATTATTCCGGCATCCCCATCATTATCCCATTATTCCGGCATCACCATCACTATCCCAATATTCCGGAATCCCCATCACTATCCCATTATTCCGGCATCCCCATCCTTATCCCATTATTCCGGCATCCCCATCATTATCCCATTATTCCGACATCCCCACCATTATCCCATTATTCCGGCATCCCCATCACTATCCTATTATTCCGGCATCCCCATCATTATCCCATTATTCCGGCATTTCCATCATTATCCCATTATTCCGGCATCCCCATCACTATCCCATTATTCCGGCATCTCCATCATTATCCCATTATTCCGGCATCCCCATCATTATCCCATTATTCCGGCATCCCCATCATTATCCCATTATTCCGGCATCCCCATCACTATCCCATTATTCCGGCATCTCCATCATTATCCCATTATTCCGACATCACCATCATTATCCCATTATTCCGGCATCACCATCACTATCCCATTATTCCGGCATCACTACCCCATTATTCCGACATCCCCATATCCCAATATTCCGGCATCCCCATCACTATCCCATTATTCCGGCATCCCCATCATTATCCCATTATTCCGGCATCCCCATCATTATCCCATTATTCCGGCATCCCCATCATTATCCCATTATTCCGGCATCCCCATCATTATCCCATTATTCCGGCATCCCCATCACTATCCCATTATTCCGGCATCCCCATCATTATCCCATTATTCCGGCATCCCCATCATTATCCCATTATTCCGGCATCCCCATCACTATCCCAATATTCCGGCATCCCCATCATTATCCCATTATTCCGGCATCCCCATCATTATCCCATTATTCCGGCATCACCATCACTATTCCAGTCACTATCAGCTTCTTCGCGTCATCACACCCTTCTGTTCCGACATCGAATGACACTCAAACTGTCATTTAACACAACAAGTCCTTTCACAATGGCAAAGTTTGGACACTCCTCTCCCTCTCCCTGTCCTTCTCTTTCTCTCTCTCTCTTCTCTTTCTCTTTCTCTTTCTCTTTCTCTTTCTCCTTCTCTTTCTCTTTCTCTTTCAAGTTACAAAAAACAGAGAATTGGAAAAGTTGATGAAAGAAGTGAGATACACAAAGATACAGAGACAATAAAACAGAATGGGAGAAATACAGAGAGAACGAGAGAGAGATCCAGCCACCCACCAACCCTCCTCCCCCTCCAAGACCCTCCAACCCCCCTTCCCATCCAAAGCCCTCCAACCCCCCTCCCTCTCCACGACCCCACCAACCCTCCTCCCCCTCCAAGCCCCCCCCTAACCCCATTCCACTTGACCCTACCCCTCTCACCCCCCCACCCACCTACCCACCGACCCAGGGAGAGGGGCCAGGCAAGACGACGTCCTCTGAGATCAGGTCACGTTGGTGTGTGGTAATGAAGGAATGGTAGCTGAAATTGGTCGTCATCCTTGAATGACTACAAAGATCGGCCACGGGGAAACCCTCTGCTTATGGGAGAGGGAAGAGGAGGATGGGGAGAAGAGGGGAAGGGGAGGAGGATTGGGGGAAGAGGGGAATAAGAGGAGGATGGGAAAAAATAGCAGTATGAGGAAAAGAGGAGGAAGGGGAGAAGAGGGAAATATGAGGAGGATAGGAAAAATAGAAGGTGTGGGAAAGAGGAGGAAGGGGAGAAGAGGGAAATAAGAGGAGGATGGGAAAAATAGGTGGATGAGGAAAAGAGGAAAACAGGATGCAAGGAAGAGGAAAGAGATGGAAGGGGAGAAGAAGGGAACAGGATGGAGGAGAGAGTAGCATAGGAAAAAAGAGAAAGATGAAGAGAAGAGGAAAATTGAGGGAAAGAGGAGGAAGGGTGGAAGAGGGGAACATGGTGGAAGGAAGAGGAG
>NC_091561.1:35051800-35059300 GCF_042767895.1 Penaeus vannamei | reverse complement strand
TCTCTCTCTCTCTCTCTCTCTCTCTCTCTCTCTCTCTCTCTCTCTCTCTCTCTCTCTCTCTCTCTCTCTCTCTCGCCTTTTTTCTCTCTCTTTCTCATTCATTTTATATGCACATAATTCTGTTTACATATATAGGTGCACTGATTTCCCACCATCTTGATTCCAGATTCGTGCCGGATTATCCATTTTTCTGGACTGTCTGAGATCACATGGTAAGAGATTCAATAATGCTCCTTTATGCTCTTAGATATACAGCTCTGGTACCTTTAAATCGACGGAATTACTCCTACCACTGTCATATGACGTTTGGCAGTCGCGGAAAATGTCTGTTTGTAATTCTGATTGGACTGAGGTAGCGTAAGTGCCGGACTATCAGTTGCCGGAAAATCGGTTGTGTAATGTATATGTTTAGACGAAATTGAGATTTATAAGAAAAAAGTTGAAGCCGAGATTATTGTGATGGGAATGATAAGCTTAAGTTCTTGTCTATCATAAGAATAAAAGTCAGAATTATTAATAATTATTTGTAGAATCGAATGAATTGGTAGATCCGCCTTTCTCTTTATCAATTTTTCTCCTCTTCTCTTTCTCACTCCCTCGCCCTGTTTTACGGCATCACTCACTTTCATGTTTAGCTTAATTTTCCTATTCGTTTCATCTCCCTCCCTTTCCTCCACTCATTTACTTTTTCTAATCTATTTGCTCTCCTGTCTAACACTTTCCCTCCTAAATACACATATTGCATCTGCCTTCTTTTCCCCTTCCTTTCCTCCGCATCTCTTCTACATATTCTCTTACGTCTTTCGCTCCCCCTCTCTCTCTCTTCTCCCTTCGTTCCTTCCTCTTTTCTTCCTTTCATCTCCCCCCCTCCATACCCTCTTTTCTCACCCTTTCTCCCCTTCCTCTGAACCTCTAACTTCTTCTCTCATCCGTCTCTTCACCCTTTCTTCCTCTTCGCTTTCTATTTCCTCAACCACCTCCTTCGTACTTTCCCTCTCTCTCCAACCTTCCTTTTATTTTCCATTCACTCATTCCACCCCCCGCCCCTCCATCCATCCCCCACCCCCTGCTCCCCCTCCCGCACATCCTCACCTCCAACCCCTTCACACTGCCCCTCCCTCTCTGATACCCCCCTACCCTCCATCTACCCTTCATTCCCTCCTTCTCCTCTCCCCGCCCTCTATCCACCCTCCATTCCCCCATCCCCTCACCCCTATTCCCATACCCCTCCCCCTTTACCCCCTCCCATCCCCCCACCCCACTCCCACCCTATATCTCCTACCCCCTCAGTGACCCCTAAACCCCTCCCAACCCCCTTCCAGTCCCCTCCCACCCCTCTACCCCCTCCGATCCCCTCTCCCACGCAGCTGGAGTCGAACAAACCTTCCCAGATGCGCGAGATCTCAGCTGGCACCGAAGGAGGAGGAGGAGGAGTAGGAGGAGGTGAAGATGGGGGAGGTAGAGGGGGAGGAGGAGGAGGAGAAGGAGGAAGAGGGGGAGGAGGAGAAGAAGGAAGAGGGGGAGGAGGAGAAGGAGGAAGAGAGGGAGGGAGAGGACGAGGAGGAGGAAGAGGGGGAGGAGGCGGAGGAAGCGAAGATGGGAGAGGTAGCAAAGCAAAAAGATAGAGGGAAGAAGGGAAGGAGGAGGAGGAGGAAGGGAAGGAGATGAGGAGGAGAAGGAGGAGTAGGAGGCGAATATGAGAGAAGTAGAGAAGCAAAACAAGTAGAAGGGGAGAAGGAAGAGAAAGAGGAGGAGGAACGCGAGAAAGCGGCTGTGGCAATGTCTAGCAAGTGTGGGGAAGGACAGTGTGAGTGTCTACACGAGGAAGCCATTAATATGCGCATGTAAAGCGTTATAGGTCTGTCATATTACCGTCACATCTGCTTAATCAGGGAAGGGGGGTTCGTCCGTGGGGAAGTGGGGGGTCGTGGGGGAATTGGGAAGGGTGGTGGTTAGAGGAGGGGGGAGGGTGAAAGGGAGGAGTGGGTAGTGACAGGGAAGGGTAGGAGGTATTGGAGGGGGAGGGAGGTGTAACGAAAGGGTGTGAGGGTTCTCCTGAAGGAGAGATAGAGAGAGAGAGAGAGAAGAAAAAAATAATCAGATTATTCAAAATAGACAGGCAAAATACAGAGATTGGCAAATCCACAGATAGTTAAATAATTTGAGAAACTTACGAAACAGGACAGAATCAGGAGAAACCAAGAGAAGGTGAATCGTACGAACATAAGAGAATGGGCGGACGAACAAGAAGAACGAAAGAAAGAAAACAACACAATATGAAAGAAGTATGCAAGAAAAGGGAGATTTCAAAAAAGGGAAGAGAGAATTAGGAGGATAAAGAAGAGACAAGGAAATGGGAATGCTAAGAAGGAGAAAAGGGAATAGGAGAACGACAAGGAAACAAAACTCAGAAGAAGAAAAGAAGTGACAAGAACCCCCGAAAAAACAAACAAAAAAAAACAAGAAGATGAATACAATTCAACAAACAACAGACACACAATTACTCAAAAAAAAATTAAAAATCAAGAAAGCATAAGAGAATAAAGAGAAGGAGAGAAGGAGACGGTATGCCACATTATCACGGCTTTATGGCACACTTAAGCAAAGAGAGCGCTTCCAGAATCTCACAAGCTATCAGATTCCCCTTAAGTCGTGCCAGTTAGGCGACCATTTCGGCCCAGAATTGTGATGATTATATTAATAATTGTAATAATGATAAGGATGAGGATGATGTTCATGAGATGGTGAAGACAATGATATGTTGATAGTTGTAATAATGATGATGACGATCATGAAGATGAAGATGATGATCATGATCATGATCATGATGATAGTGATGAAGATAATAATGATGATACTGATAAAAATAGTAATGATGATGATAATTATCATTATTATGATACTAATGTTACTAATGATAATGATAATGATAATAGTAATAATAATGATGATAATAATAATGACAAAAGCAATAATGATCATAAGGATTATAACATTGTTAATAATCATATTGATAATAATGCTAATAGTAATAATAGTAACAATAGTAATAATCAACAATGATAATAATTACAATAATAATAATGATAACAACACCACCAATTATAATAAAGATGACAATAATGATAACAAAATAATGTTGATAATTACATTAATGATAAAAACAATAATAATAACAAAATAATAATTATACTAATACTGATAATAATGATGATGATGATAACAGTAGTAATAAAATAGCGATGATGATGATAACAATGATAACAATAGTAGTAAGAATACAATGTCGTTATCAATATCATTATCATCACTACCATTAGCAATGATAATGATGATATCAATCATGATAAAAGTAATGCTGATAATCAGGATAATGATAAAAACAAAAAATATAATGATAATAATACTAACAATAATGATAATAACAGAAACAGTAACAACAATGATGATGATCACCATCATGATAGCAATCATAATAAAGATAACAATAACAACACCATTATCATCATCACCACCATCATTATTCAATCTGGTGTAAGATGGGGTGATGATTGACAATGTGGGTATTAAAGATTGATTGATACACGTATATCGTATTGTAAAGCAATGGGAATTCTGTTCTTATTCTGGTATCATCGTTATTATCATCGTTATTGTTATTGTTGTTTTTATTATCTTTATTGTTGTTGTTTGTAACATCGTCACTATTGTTGTTGTTAGTAGTAGTAGTAGTAGTATCATTATCATTCTTATTATAATCATCATTATTATAATCATAATTTTTATTAAAATTATCATCATAACTTTTATTGTTATTTTTATTATTATTATTATTATTATTATTATTATTATTACTATTATTATTACTATTACCATTATCATCATAACTTTTATTGTTATTTTTATTATTATTATTATTATTATTATTATTATTACTATTATTATTACTATTACCATTATCATCATTAGTATCATTATGTTATTATCACTATCAATCATTACTGACATTATCATTACCGTCGTAATTCTTTTACTTCGAGGCAAGCACACTACCTTGAAGTAATAAGACCCTCAGTTTTTGCTATATGTTATTTACACGACTATCCGAGGGGGGGGGGGGAGGAACGAAGGTAGGAGGTGAAAGGAAAAGGGAGAGGGAGAAGAAAGAGAGGACGGGGAAAGGAGAGAAAGGGGGGGGGGCTAAAGAGAAAAAAGAGATGGAGAAAGTGAAACGGAGGAGACAAAGAAGAAAGGGAGATGAGTAACGAGAAAGAAGGGAAGACAAGAAAACGAAGAAAGTGGGGGACTTTAAGGAGGAAGAAGAGGGAGCAGATATAGGACTTGAAGTGGGAGGGGAAGAATGAATTTAAGGAGGATCTATGAGTGAAAAGGGGTGGTAAAGGGAATGGGAGAAGGAGAGCTAAAGGGAGAAGAAGGAAAAGGAAGAGGGGAGGCGAAAGCTAGAAAGAGAAGGGTAAGAGAGAGATAAGAGTGCTTCTTTTTTCGTGGAATTGTCACGGTTCCCGCTAGTTATTTCTGTCATTGCTATCAACATCATTATCCTTGTCATTATTATTATAATCATAATTGTTATCAATATGCTTATTGTTATTAATGCTATTATTATAATTATTATTATAATAATAATAATTATCATTATTATTATTATTATTATTGTTGTTATTGATATTATTATTATTAATTTATTATTATCATTATTATTATTATTATTATTATTATTATCATTACTATCATGATTATCATTATCATTGTCATCACTGTTATCATCATTATCACCAGTATTATTAGGGCCATCATAGTGATAATGATGACGATAATGAATATAATAGTAATAAAGGTAATGAGAACAATGAGAAGAATCACATTAGTAATGCAGAGAATTATAATAAAAAAAACAAGAATCTACAGTATAAATAGAATAGAAAAGAGAGGGAGAAGAGTGAACAAAGAAAGACAAGAAAATTTAATAATAAAAAAGTAAAATGATTCTCTGAAGCCTTGATTTTTTAACAGCGAAAATTACCAACGGAAGAAAGATAATAGAAGTACTCTCACTTGAAAAAAAAAAAAATAATGAACGGTAAAAAAAAATATATATTCCAAGAAAAAAATATATATATTTCGAAATGTAGCAGATTTCTAAATGGATATCAAACGGAGACGAAAGCTTTTCCTGTTAAGACCAAAAGACCTCTTATTTCCCACTTAGATATTCACAAAGACTACTAAGACCTTCCCATAACCACCCGTCTTAATCTGTTCTCAACGCTTTCCTGAGAACATAAGGATCTTTGGATGCCTCTCCTCTATTCTCTTCTCTTCCCTTCTCTTCCTGGCTCTCTCTCTCTTTCTCGTTCTATATGTATGTGTGTATGTATATATAGATATGTGTGTATATATATGTATATGTACACACACACACACACAAGCAAGCACATACACAGACACACACAGACACACAGACACACACACACACACACACACACACACACAGACACACACACACACACACACACACATATATATATATATATATATATATATATATATATATATATATATATATATATATATATATATATATATATATATATATATATATATATATATATATATATATATATATATATATATATATATATATATATCATTGGCAAAACGGCATAAAAGGTATTGAATGCAATTGCAGACGAGAAACAAAAGAGAAAGTAAAATTAACAAGTACATTAATGAACAGGTGAAAATTGGTACGTTTACAGAAAATAGAAGTGAAAGTTTCTGCCCGTTGTCTCTATCTTTGCAAAGAGAAAGGGAGAGACATGAGAAGGAAGAAAAAGAAAATGATGATAATAATTATTATAATGATAATGATAGTAATACTAGTGATAGTAATGATGAAATGGTGATGTTGATGATGATGATGATAATGATAATTATAACGATGATGATAATGATAATAATAATAGCAACAATAATAATGATAGTAATAACAATGATGATAATAGTAATAGTAATAATAATATCAACAATGATAATGATAACAATGATAATAGTAACAGTAATAATTATGATGATATAAAACAGAATGATAATGATAATAACAATAATGATGATAGTGATGAAAATGATAATAAGAGTAATGAAAATTATGTTAATAATGATAATGATGATAAGTATTATGATAATGATAACAGTAACAATAATGATAATAATGGTAATAATAGAAATGATGATGATGGCAATGATAGTAATATTCATGTTGGGGATAATGATCATAACAATAATCACCATATTCATCATAATAATGACAATAAGAGTAGTAATAGTAGTAGTTGCTTTTGTAGTATTGGTAATAATAATAACAATAACAATGATAGTAATGGTAATAATGATAATAGTAATAACAATAATAATAATGATAATAATGGTAATGATCATAATGATAATATTAATAATGATGATGATAACAATAGTAATGATAACAATTATGATAATAAATTCAAAGAATAAGTAACGAGTAACAATAGTAATGCTAATGATAATAATAATAATGATGATGATGTGATAATAATAATAACAATAATAATGATAACAGCGATGACGAAAATGAGAAGAAAACAAAAATAAAAACAAAAGTCAAATCAAAGAATAAGCAACGAATACAAAACAAGAAAACAAACAAAAAAAAAGAACGACCGATGCCGTACAGAAAAAGAGAAAAGAAAGAAATAAAAAAACGAAAAAAGAGAGAGAGAGAGAAAAAAAAATCACTCGAAATTATTTCCCGCTAACAACCTGTTGCTTGCTCTGGCTTCTTCTCTTAGGCCTTGAGATGATGCTTAAGAAAGTCTCAAACTAAAGATGGCGATGAAGTGGGACGCTGCTTGGTTCTTGGTTGTTTTGGTGCGGTAATGATGGTGGTGATGCGGGTGGTGGTGAGGGTGGTGAGGGTGATGAGAGTGGTCGCGGTGGTGATGATAGAGGGGGAATATTGGTGGTATTTGTGGTGGTGATGGGTGTGGTGGTGGTGATGGTGATGGCTATGATGGGTGTATTTGTAATGTTTGTGATGATGATGGTGAGGATGATGATGGGAATGGTGGTGGCTATGAAGTTTGTATTTGGAATGGTTGTGATGATGGCAACGATGGCTCTAGTATGCTGATGTTGTAGATGATGTTGATGATGATAGGAATGATGATAATCGTGATGTTGGGATCTAGGATTGTGATGGTGATGGTACTACGATGATGGCCGGTAATAGTGATGATGGTAATGATGATGATATTCAGAAGCGAATGAAAATGATATTACTCGCTATCATTAATATTAATATCGTCTTCACCGACATCGTTACAAACTAATAAGATAATGTTAATGAAAATGATGATGATAAGGATAAAGATAAGGATAATGATGACAATAATGATAATGATAATGATCACTATAAGAATTCAAAGGAATAAATAAACAAAACTC
>NC_091561.1:35024300-35029300 GCF_042767895.1 Penaeus vannamei | reverse complement strand
ACAAAGACAGATAGATAGTTAGAAAGAAAGACAGATAGATAGTTAGAAAAAAAGACAGATAGAGAAATAGATAAATGAATAGATAGATAGACAGATAGGAAGAGAGAGAGGACAAATAGACAGACAGATAGATATTTAGTATGATAGATAGACAGATCGATATTATATACATATTTAGATTGATACATACATAGATAGACAGATACACTGATAGATAGATAGATAGACAGTCAAACAGAGGGAGATAGAGAAAGACAGACAGACAGATGACTTTAATAATGATAAAATTATTAGTAATAACATTTTTATTAACATTATCACTTTTATCATTATCATTATTGTATTATCATTATCCCATTTTTTTCAGCTCTCATCATCAGGAGTAGTACTAGTGGTAATGATGATGGTGATGATAATGATGATGTGATTATGATAATGAAAATAATAATGATGATGAAAATGGTAATAATGAAATAATGATAATGACGATGATAGTAATAATACAACTGATGAAAAAGATAACAATAACAATGATGATAATAATAACAATGATAATAATGATGATGATAATACTGATAATGATAACAATGATAGTAATGATAATAAGAATAATATTTATGATAACAATATTGATAATGATAGTAATAATGATAATAATGATAACAATGATATTCATAGTAATGAGAAGGATGATAATGATGTAAGTAATAATGATAATAACAATGATTATAATAGTAATAATAATAATGATAATAATAATAATAAAAATAATAACAATAATAATGATAATGCTAATGATAATAATGAAAATAATGATAATAGCAATAATAACTATGATAATGATAATAATAGTAATAATAATAATAATAATTATAATAATAATAATAATATTGATGATAATGATAATAATAGTAATAATAATAATAATAATGATAATAATAATAATAATAATAATAGTAATAATAATGATAATAATAATAATAATAATAATAAGTAATTATGATAATAACAATTATAGTAACAATAGAATAGCAATAACAAAAACGATTTTGAAAATAATAATAACAACCTTGGTAATAATAACAATAACAATGGTAATCACAATTTTAATTATGATAATTATTGCTGATATTACTTTTGTTTTTTATCATCATAATTTATTATCATCATCCTTATGATTATCATTACTATCATTACAATCATTATTCCTTTTGTCATTATGAATATTATGATCATTATTATTATCATTATCATCATCATTACTGTTACTATTGTTATTATCATTATCATAACTATCGCGGCTATCAATCTTATTATTGTTGTTGTTTTTGTTATAATCATCATCATCATTATTATTATCACCATTATTTCTAATATCATTGTTATTATTGTTATTATCTTTGCCATTATTATATTTTTGTTGTTATTATGATTTTCATCATTATCATCGTCATTTTCATTATTACTTTTATTATTACGAATATTATGATCATTACTTTCATCATTATTGTTGTTCTTATCATCATTATTGTTGTTGTTGTTGTTATAAGCATTATCATTATCATTATTATTACTGTAATGACTCTGTCTATTATCCTTATCATCATTGCTATCATCATTAGCACTATCTTATATCATCATTATTGCCATTTACATTATCATCACTATAATGGTTAGTAGCAAATGTATTTTTGTTATCATTATCATTATATTTATCATACCTAAGACTATCATTGTTAGCATTATCATTATTGCTATCATCACCATTATCAATATCATAATTGTTATCATTTCTTATCATTACTATATGATTATCATTACTGTCACTATTATTACCATTACTATTTTCATTACCATTATTATTAATACTTTCATCGCCATCATCATTATCAACATTATTATTATCATCATTTGTGAGGCCATTTGACTGGAAGACACATGGCTATCCACCCTTCACCTGTCTCATCTCCCTTAAGTCAACACGCCATCTTAAGGGGAAGGTTGGGTGAGGGGAAGGAGGAGGAGGAAGAGGTGAGGGGAAGGAGGAGGAGAGGTGGGGGGAAAGAGAAGAGAAGGGGAAGGAGTAGGAGGAAGGGATATGAAGGAAAGGAGGAGGAGGAAGAGGTGAGGGGAAGGAGGAGGAGAGGTGGGGAGAAGGAGAAGAGAAGGGGAAGGAGTAGGAGGAGGGGATATGAAGGAAAGGAGGAGGAGGAGGAGGTGGGGTGGGGGTGGGGAGAAGAGGTGGGGGAAGGAGAAGAGAAGGGGAAGGAGTAGGAGGAGGGGAAGTGAAGGGAATGAGGAGGAGGAGGTGAGGTGGGAGGAGGGGGGGGGAGAAGAGGTGAGGGGAAGGAGAAGAGAAGGGGAAGGAGTAAGAGGAGGGGAAATGAAAGGAAGGAGGAGGAGGAGGTGAGGTGGGAGGAGGGGGGGGAGAAGAGGTGAGGGGAAGGAGAAGAGAAGGGGAAGGAGTAGGAGGAGGGGAAGTGAAGGGAAGGAGGAGGAGGAGGTGAGGTGGGAGGAGGGGGGGAGAAGAGGTGAGGGGAAGGAGAAGAGAAGGGGAAGGAGTAGGAGGAGGGGATATGAAGGGAAGGAGGAGGAGGAGGAGGAGATAAGGGGAAGGAGGAGGAGGTGAAGGGAAGGAGGAGGAGGAGATGAGGGGAAGGAGGAGGGGAGGTGGGGAAATGTTACGTTTTCCACCCAAAGCCCACCCCCCCATCCACCCCATCTTACACACACACACATACATACGCATACACACACACACACACACACACTCACACACACACACACACACTCACTAACTCACTCACTCACACACACACACTCACACGCACACACACAAACACACACACACACACACACACACACACACACACACACACACAAGCGCGCACGTACCCATCCCCCCCTCTTATACACAAACACGAACACACACATACACACATCCCCCCACCCCCTCTTACACACACACACACACACCAACTTAAACCCTAAGGTCGAGGCACAGTATCCCCAACCATACAACATTCGACCTTACAGCCAATGCGTTGTGAGGGGCTTTTCGTAACTCAACCCCCTGGAGCCAGCAATTGACTCCTCGTATCACAGAACTCAATTGATTCAAATCCTTTCCACAATCTAGGACCGCCCTAATCCACCCTTCCACCCTCCACCCTCCATGCCCTCTCCCTTTATCTTCGTCTTCCTCTTCTTCCTTGTTTTTTTTCTTCTTCCTGTTCTTCCTGGTCTATTATCCTTTTTTTCTGTTTTCTTCTTTCTTCTACTTTTTTCTTATTTTTTTCTTCTTCTTTCTTGTTCTTCTTCTTACTTCTTACTTTTTTTCCTTTTATTCTTCCTGTTCTTCCTGCTCTGCTTACTTTTTTCTTATCTTTTTTTTTCTTTTTTTCTTTCTTATTTTTTCTTCTTCTTGTTACTTTTCTTTCTTTTCTTCTTCCTGTTTTTCCTGTTCTTCCTTTTTTGTTTTTCTTCTTCTACTTTTTTCCTTCTTCTTTCTTCTACTTTTTCCTTTCTTCTTCCTCTTTTTCTACTTCTTCTTCTTCTTCTTCTTCTTCCTTTTCTTCTTCTTTTTCTTCTTCTTCTTGCAATCCTATCTCCTTATTCTTATTCTTATTCTCCCTCTTCCCCATCCTTATCCCCTGCTTATCCTGCCTCCTTCTCCTTTTCCTCTTCTTCCTCTTCACTTACTTTTTCCTTCTCCCCAAACTTTTTCCCTTTCTTCCTCCTCCTTCAACTCCTTTTCCTCCTCCTCCTTCTTCTCCTTCTTCTCCCTTCCAGCCTTTCCTCCCTTCCCCCTCCTCATCTAACATCTCCTCGTCCTTCTCCTTCCCCCTCTCCTCCTCCTTCTCCTCTCCTCCTCCTCCTTCCCCATTCCTTCTCCTTCACCTCCTTCTCCTCCTCCCTCCCCCTCCTTCTATCCTTATCCCCCTTCCCTCCCCCATCTCTTCCTCCTCCTCAACCTCTTCCTCTTCCTTAACCCCACCTCCCCCAACCACCCATACGCTTCCCCTCCTAAGACAAGATTCCTCACCCTTGCCTTCCATTAGGGAACCGCCATCCCCCCCCCCCACCCTTCTCCCTCTCTATCCCTCCCCCCCCCCTTCCCCCTAGCCCAAGGATGGATGGTATGTAAATACGCGAACCCAGAAGCTTGACTCCGGATTCTAATTAATATTGAAGGTACACTAATCTATTCATTAGACCTCCCCCCCCCTCCCCTCGCCCCCTCCCCTACCCACCCCCCTGGACCCCTCCCCTAGCCCCCTGGTCCCGTCTGTCTTCCCTCTTCCTTCCCTATCTCCTTCTCCTTCCCTTTTATCCGTCGTCTTCCTCTTCTTGTTCGTTTTCCTTCTTTACTTCCCCTATCAATTCTCTTAATCATCATCTTCTCCTTCTTTTTCCCTCTATTTCTCCTATCATCCCTTTTCCTTCCCTCCTCATTATCATTATTATTATAATCATTTTCATTATCATGATTATCATTGCCATTATCATTTTTAATATCATTATTATCATTATTATTCTTATCATTATCATAATTATTGTTATTACTATTATTATCATTATCATTACTATCCGTATTGTTATTATTCTTACTATCATTATCATTATTATTATTATTATTATTATTGTTGTTGTTGTTGTTGTTGTTGTTGTTGTTGTTGTTGTTGTTATTATTATTATTATTATTATTATCATTATTATTATTATTATTATCATTATTATCATTATTATTATCATTACTGTTATTATCATCATCATCATCATTATCATTATTACAAATGTCATTATCATTATTATTATCATAATGAACATCAGCAATAGAAGAAGTGTCATTGTTTATTATCAACATTATTATAATAATCACTATAATTCGAATCATTATCATTATCACTATCATTATCATTACGGCTATTGTTAGCATGATTCTGATTATTACAATTATTTTCCTTATAGTTATTATAATCAGTATCATAACAATTATT
>NC_091561.1:35009300-35011800 GCF_042767895.1 Penaeus vannamei | reverse complement strand
GTCACTTATTCCCTTGTTCGCAGTCTGGGGTCATGCGACACGTGATAGTCCAAGAAGGAATGAGCAACGGAGGCAAAAACTGAGAAAGAGGAATGAGGAGGCAGAAAGAGAGAAGGGGGAAGAGGAGGAGGAAGGAGCAACGGAGGCAGAAACTGAGAAAGAGAAATGAGGAGGCAGAAAGAGAAAAGGGGGAAGAGGAGGAGGATGGAGCAACGGAGGCAGAAACTGAGAAAGAGAAATGAGGAGGCAGAAACAGAGAAGGGGGAAGAGGGGGAGGAAGGAACAACGGATGCAGAAACAGAGAAGGGGGAAGAGGAGGAGGAAGGAGTAACGGAAGCAGAAACAGAGAAGGGGGAAGAGGAGGAGGAAGGAGCAACGGAGGCAGAAACAGAGAAGGGGGAAGAGGAGGAGGAAGGAGCAACGGAGGCAGAAACAGAGAAGGAGGGAGAGGAGGAAAAATGAGCATCGAAGACAGGAACAGAGAAAGAGGAATGAACAAAGGAGGTAGAAACAGAGGAGGGAGAGGAGGGGGAATAAACAACGGAAGCAGAAACAGAGGAGAAATGAGCAACGAAGACATAAGTAGAGAATGAGGAATCAGCAACGGAGGCGGAAATAGAGAAGGCGAAAGAGAACGAGGAATGACTAACGAAAAAGGAAACAGGGAAGGAGGGAGAGGAGGAATGCGCAACAGGGAGGGAAGGAGAAATGTAATGAGCAACGAAGGCGGTTATAGAGAAGGAAGGAGACAAAGACGAATGAACAACGAAAGCAGAAACCGACAAGGAGGAAGAGAGGGAGGAGTGAGCAACAAAACAAGGTGAGAATGGAGGAAGAAAGGAAGGGAGGGAGAAAGAAACTAAAGGAAGAACAGGGTAGAAGGAAGAAGGGGGACAGACAGAAAAAGAGAAAGAGAAAGAAAGGAAATGTGAGAAAGGGAGGAAAAAGAGAAGGAAGGGAAAAAAAAAGAAGCATATACAGGAAGGAGAGAAGCAGAGAGACAGTCAGAAAACAGAAACATAAAAGCAAGCAGGAAGAAAAAGATAGATAAAGAGAAAATGAATGGGGGATAGAAGAGGGAAGAGAGGAGAAGGGAGAAGGAAGAAAGGGGGAGGAAAGCAGAAAGAAAAGAGAAGAGAAAGTAGATAGAGGGAGGAAGACAGATAGATAAACGGACAAACAGATAGACAAACAGGCAGGAAGGGAGATAGATATATCCATATACAGACAGAAAGAAAGAGGGAAAAGGTGGAAAGAAGTAAGGGAGACAGGAGAAAAGGAGATAAAGAGATGGACAGAGGGAGACAATCCGAAATATATAAATAAAAAACAGAAACACACACACACAGCACACACACACACACACACACACACATACACACACAGACACATACACACACACAGCACGCACACACACACACACACACACACACACACACACACAGCACACACACGCACATACACACACACACACACACACACACACACACACATACACACATTAAGAGAAAAATGAAAATTGTCTGAATATACTGCGACTGAGGGAAAAAATGAGAGCGTGGCGGGGGGGGGGGGGTATAACAATTACCATATAATCAACCTCGTTATTATGTGCGAAATGGGAGGGAAAAGAAGACACTTTATTCCATATTTTCACTATCCACTTTATTTATCTTCATTATCATCACTATCGCTATTTTCGTTACCAACATTTTTCGTTAGCGTCTCCATTTCTTTTGTTTGTTTGTTTGTTTGTTTTTTCTTGTCGTTGTTGTTGTTGTTTTTTAGATTGTCAAAATTATAGTTATCATTTTCATTACTAATTTCTTTTGTCAGCATATTAATTATTGATGTCATAGCTATAAGGCATTATTATAGCGCAAATAAGCACATCAAAGCGAAATATGTTTTATGATTAGGATATTCCATTTTATTGTTGTCGTCTGGAAAGCAAAGGTAAAAAAATAAATATATTAATGAAATTGAAAATAGAAGAAAAAAAATCTGAATAAAAGTCAGCTTAGAATAAACCATAAAGAATCGAGAACCAATAAGCAATAACAAAATACACACAGAGAAAAAAAACGATGATAAAAGAGACAGAGAGAAAAAAATGCGAAAGAAATTGGTTCATTCTAATAAGAAAAAGGAAGGGGTGGCGGGAGGAGGAGGAGGAGGAGGAGGAGGAGGGGAAAAGCAGGAGGAGGAGGAGGAGGAGGAGTGGGGGGATGGGGAGGAGGAGGAGGAGGAGGCATATAAGGAGGAGAAGGAGGGAGAGTAGGAGGAGACGGAGGAGTAAGAGGAGGAGAAGGGGAGGAGGAGGAGGGAGCGGGGGGACAGGGGAGACAAGAATAAAAGTAGAAGGCGTTGAGGGAGGGTGAAGGGGGAGGAGGGAGAGAGGGGGGAGCAAGAGGTGATGTAGGAGGAAGGAGGAGAGGATAGCGAAGGAAAATGAGAGGGAGGAGGAGGAGGAGGGATAAATGTAATAAGGACGGTGAAT
>NC_091561.1:34999300-35004300 GCF_042767895.1 Penaeus vannamei | reverse complement strand
AAGCTTCGGTAATTAAAATGATTAGGTGATTGTGTGGTTAGCGATCAGAAGCAAATCCCGCAGATCGAAGCTTGAATCCTGAAGAATTAGACAGGCGGGGGAAACGGAAGTACTAATATTTACACATAAATAAATTAATAAATATCCAAACAAATTAGAGATAAGGGTAATCTAATAAATAGATAATGAAATAAATGAATTAAAAAAGAAAATAAATGAATTAAAAAAGAAAATAAGTGAATTAAAAAAGAAAATCATTGGGAAGAAGATATGATAAAAAAGAGAAAATAAGTATTCACTCTTCGTAGCGTCGCAGATGACAGTTAAATACTCTTAAGTACTTTGGGTGATTAAATTCTGTCGATGGAATTCAAATCATAAATATTTTATTTGTTTAGGGAGAGGAAAAAATGTGAGGTTACGAATCACTGCTTTTTCCTTTTTTCTTTTTTCTTTTTCTTTTTTTTTTTGGGGGGGGAGAGGGGGTGAGGGAATTGTTCTTTCTTTTCTATTAAATTGAGTTTTTTTATTTTGCAAATCAATTTGTTAATGATGATAAGAATAATTGTTATAATCATAATGCTGATAAAATGATTATGATTATAATGGTGATACTAATAATGTTGTTATTATTATCATTATTGTTATTATTACTATTATTAATGCTATTATATTATCATTTTCATTATCGCTGTCATTTTTGTTACCATTATTATCATTATAATCGTTAACATTATTGTTATTATCATTATTATTATCATCATTATTATTATTATCATCATTATTATCATCACCATAATTCCTATTGTTGATATTATCATTCTTATCATTATCATTATTGCTATTATTCTTATCATTATTATTACTGCTATTATTATCATCATTATCATTATCGTTATTTTTGTGTATTTGTTGTTGTAATTGGTGTTGTTGCTATTATTATCATTATCATTATCATTAGTATAATTATTAGCAATGGCATTGCTGTTGTTGTTATCATCATTCCTGATATCATTATTATTACTGTTATTATGATTATTATTATTATCAATATGATAGTTGTTATCATTATTGACATTACCAACATTATCATTATCATCATCACTATTATAATCTAATATGGTTATCGAAAAGTGATATCAATAATGATGATAAAGATGACCAGACATTTACTTAAAACATTCTATATTTTTTGCTGATATTGTTAATATTTGGTTTGTTTTAATATTCTCTTTCAAAGACATAACTTATTGTGATTATCCCTATCATGATTTGTAAAAGTTTAATAGCAATATATATCACGTTGGTTTGAATTAGTCACCATTATTAATGCAGACAGAATCATAATGATAATGGCGTTGCGATTCAGTGATATTATGTTAACAATAGTTTATCTTCAGTTTAGCCATATGAGTTGAAAATAAGACATTTCTTTGTTATATTATACATTATTGTGTGTGTTTGTTGCCATGGAGTTGGTGTAATTGCATGTGCGTATTCGGTAGAGTTATGTGCGTGAATTGTGTGTGTGTGTGTGTGTCTGTGCTTCCATGTGTGTGTGCGTTTTTTGTTGTTGTTGTTGTTGTTTTTTTTTTTTTTTGTCTGGTTGTGTGTGTGTGTGTGTGTGTGTGTGTGTGTATGTGTGTGTGTGTGTGTGTGTGTGTGTGTGTGTGTGTGTGTGTGTGTGCATGCGTGTGTGTGTGTGTGTGCATGTTTTGTATGTCCATGTATGCGAGTGTGTGTGAGGATTGTTAATTCTCTTCGTGTATGTCATGGTTGATATATTTGCGTTTATATCATGAGCAGAAACCCGACGTATTACAAGAGATATATATTTCTTTATTGTTACTGTTATTTTCCACAGATGAAAAAAAAAGTAATTATTCTTTAAGTGAATATCTATTTAGTAATAACGGGATTCGATTAAAAAAATAGAAATGAAAGATGGAAAGAAACTGAGTAAAGTTACACAAAAAATTCCTCCACCTGCTGATGAAACCTTTACCCCCCCCTTCCCCTCCTTCCCTCCCCCCCCTCCACTTAACCCCGTACAACCTTAACCTCTTACCCCTCCCCTCCCCTCCTCCCTTACCCACTTATCCCCCTTACCCCTCCCTCTCCCTCCCTCCCTCCCTCCCCTCCTACTTATCCACCTTACCCCTCCTCTTCCCTCCCTCCCTCCCCTCCTCCTATTTATCCACCTTACCTTCCCCTTCCCTCCCTTCCTCCCTCCCTCTCTCCCTCCCTCCCTCCCTCCCTCCCTCATCCCGCACCCCCACTGATCCCCCATACCCCTTAACCCCCCCCCCCCCCCCGGCCCCAGCCCCCACCCCTTAAACAGAACCATTGACAAACTGTGTAATGGCTGACGATAAATTCTCACAGATTGAGCGGACCTCATTTCCATTTTATTTGCTAGTTCGTCCCAGATTTATTGTTGCTCTGTATTTTTCGAGAAGGAGGGGGAGGGGGAGAGGGCAGGAGGAGGAGGAGGTAGGGAGGAGAGGGGAGAAGGGGAGGAGAGAGAGAGAGAGAGGAAGGGAGGAGGGGGAGAGGAAAAGAATAGGAAATAGGGGCGTATCCCTCGCAACTTTCACTGGCCAGATGCGTTTTCTTTCTCCAACTCCGCGTGGGTGGATTTTCGACATTGCGCTCGAAGGTCGTAAGGTCGGATGTTCTTTCCCGTGTTTCTGGAACACGTGGGAAGCGCCATTTTTGCCGCAATTTCTCGAATTTCTTGCATGTTTTGTGGTGATGGAGGGGGGGAGGGTAGTCGGAGGGGGGGTAGGTAGGCGGAGGGGGAAGAAGGGGAGGAGTATAGGGAGAGAAGGGGAAAGAGGGGGAGGAAAGGAAGCGAAATGGAAAGAGGAGAAGGAGGAGGAGGAGAGGGTGGAAAGAGGGGAAGGAGAGGAGGAGAGAAAGCGAACGGTGAGAGAAGGCGAAAAGGAGAGGAAGAAAAAAAGGGGACAGAGAGGAGAAGAGAAGAGGAAAGGAAGGAGAGTAGAGGAGAAAAGAAGGCAAGGAAGGGAAGAAGTGGAGAGAAGGAGAGAGAGAGAGAGGGAGAGATAGGGACGGGCAGGGGACTTGTGGTAATTTTGTGTGTATTGGTCACGCCGCGAGAAATACCATCGGGAATGTATGATATCGACGGAATTAAATTAATGTCCGCGGCAATTAAAGTTGTTTTATGGTGACGGATGCCCACTTTCGCGCTGTCATCCCCCCCCTACCCCTCCGTCACACCCTCATCTCCCCCTCCCCTTTCCCCCTAATCTCTTCCCCCTCCCCCTTGCCCCTCCCCTTCCCCCCCAATCTCTTCCCCCGCCCCCTTACCCCCTGCCCTCTCCCCCTTCTTCTCCGCCCCCTTCCCCCCCTCCCCTTTCCCCCACCAATCTCTTCCCCCACCCCTTCCCCTCCCCTTTCACGCTGTCATCCCCCCCCCTACCCCTCCCTCACCTCCCTCATCTCCCCCCCTCCCCTTTCCCCCTAATCTCTTCCCCCTCCCCTTCCCCCCCCCTTCCCCCCCAATCTCTTCCCCCGCCCCTTCCCCCTCCCTTTCCCCCAATCTCTTCCTCCACCCCTTCCCCCTCCCCTTCCCCCCAATCTCTTCCCGCCTTCCCCTCTCCTTTCCCCCAATCTTCCCCCGCCCCCTTCCCCCCTCCCCTCTCCCCCTTCTTCCGCCCCCTTCCCTCCTCCCCCTTCCCCTCAATCTCTTCCCCCGCCCCCTTCCCCCCTCCTTTTTCCTCCCCAATCTCTTCCCCTCCCCCTTCCCCCTCCCCTTTCCCCCCCCAATCTCTTCCCCCACTCCCTTCCCCACTCCTCTTTCCCCCCAATCTCTTCCCCCGCCCCCCTTTACCCCCAATCTCTTCCCCGCCCCCTTCCCCCCTCCCCTTTCCCCCCAATATCTTCTTCCGCCCCCCCTCCTCCCTCCCCTTTTCCCCCAATCTCTTCCCCGCCCCTTTCCCCCCAATCTCTTCCCCTACCCCCTTCCCCCTCCCCTCCTCCCCCTCCTCCCCCTTCCCCCTTCCCCCCTTCCCCTTCCCCGCCTACCCGCCCCCACCTACGACCCCCCTTTGTAAGCCGCAACTTATTCTTGACGTTGTTTTATATGTAAATGTGCAAATTGTTGACAACATTTTGTTAAAGGGTAAAGACCAGCACGGGGTATTCGCTCTCTCTCTCTCTCTCACTTTCTCTCTTTCTCTTTCTCCCTCTCTCTCTCTCACACTTTCTCTCTTTCTCTTTCTCCCTCTCTCTCTCTCTCTCTCTCTCCCTCGTCTTCTTCTTCTTCTTCTCTCTTTATCTCTCTCTCTCTCTCTCCCTCTCTCTCTCTCTCTCTCTCTCTCTCTCTCTCTCTCTCTCTCTCTCTCTCTCTCTCTCTCTCTCTCTCTCTACCTATCTCGCTAGCTCGTTCGCTCTCTCTCTCTTTCTCTCTCTCTCTCTCTCTCTCTCTCTCTCTCTCTCTCTCTCTCTCTCTCTCTCTCTCTCCTCTTTCCCTCCTTCCCTCCCTCTCTATATCTATCTATCTATCTATCTATCTAAATATCTATCTATCTCTCCTTCCCTCCCTCAATCCCTCCCTCCCCCATCTCTCTCTCACTCTCTCACTTTCCCTCTCTGTCTCTCTCCCAAACACACACATACGGGAGACCCTCAAACACACGCACGCACTATGAAAGTTACACAGGAATCTCACTGCGGCAATTAATTAAGAAGGATCAGTAACAAGCCAGGTAACAGGTGAGAACAGCTCGTTAGATCCGATATAGGGAGAACACGAGCTCGTCCTTACCTGAGATGGATACGCTACGAGCATCAAAAGGAAGGGTAGATGGAGGGAGGGAGGTCGATAGATTGATAGGTAGGTAATAGATAATGAGTAATGGTGATGATAGTAATAATGATGATAAGAACGATGGTAATGAAAATAATAAGGATGAAATGACGGTATTGATAACGATTATGATAATAAAAATCAGGTGAAATTTGATAACAATGAT
>NC_091561.1:34989300-34994300 GCF_042767895.1 Penaeus vannamei | reverse complement strand
TAATTCTTGTTTATATTCTTATCCTTGCTCTTATTCTACTTTTTCTTATTTTTTACTTTTTCTTATTCTTATTCTTTATCTAATTCTTACTCTTGTTCTTGTCCTTGTTTTTCATCTTCTTTTTTTGGTTCTTCATATTCTTATTTCAGTTTTTGGTCACAATTTTGTTTTTTTCACTTGTTTCATTCTTATTATTCTTATCTTTATTCTTATTCTCGTTCTTTTTCTAGTTTTCTCCTTCATCTTTGTTTTCCTTCTTGTTCTTCCTCCCTTGTTCTTATAATTCCTTTCCTCATTTGTTCATCTTATTTGTTCATCCTTATTCTCGTTCTTGTTTTTTTTTCTAGTAACTTCGTTCTCTTAGCGATTCTGATCTATTTCTTAAATTATCGCATTTTCCTCCTTCCTCCTTTCCTTTGCTTTCATTTACTATTTCTTCCTTTGCAGTTTCTTCTTTGACTTTTGAATTTAAAAAAAAAATGTATCAGAAACGTTTGATTGAACTTTATATCTTATTTCTTCGTTAGCACTTATTCGTTTCTTTATTTTTTGCCTTCGTTTTTCTTTTTTTCTTCTTTTTTTAGTGTGGCGTCAAAGTAGGTTTCATCACTTTTCGATTTTATATTTTAGGTTAATGCGTTGACAAATATTGCCTCTAAATTACTTGAATTTTGCTTTGAGCTCTGTATCTGTCTGTCTGTCTGTCTCTCTCTCTCTCTCTCTCTCCCTCTCTATC
Organism: Penaeus vannamei; assembly: GCF_042767895.1. NCBI lineage: Eukaryota > Metazoa > Arthropoda > Malacostraca > Decapoda > Penaeidae > Penaeus > Penaeus vannamei. The sequence continues at coordinate 34,993,564 of NC_091561.1, read as the reverse complement.
TATCTATCTATCTATCTATCTATCTATCTATCTATCTATCTATCTATCTATCTATCTATCTCTCTCTCTCTCTCTCTCTCTCTCTCTCTCTCTGTCTCTCTCTCTCTATTTATCTATCTATCTATCTATCTCTTTCTCTCACTCTCTCTATTTCTCTTTCTCTCTTTCCCTGTTTCTTTCTCCTTCCCTCTTTGTTTTTTTCTATTTTTTGCCTAATATTGCTTGCCTCATTTTTTTCATTTTCTTCCCCTTGCTCTCCAATCTTTCTTTACCATTTCTTTTCCTGGCTTTCCTTTATTCTATCTCCTGCATTCCTTGGTTTCCATTTCAGCACTCCCTCCTCCTTCCCCCTTTCTTGACCTTCTTTATCCCTCCTATTTTGCTTCTTCCTCCTCCTTCCTTCATTCCTTTATTTACCCTCTCCTTCTTTCCCTTCAGTTATCCTTCCCTCCCTCCTACTCTCTTTCCTTCCTCTCTCTTACCTATCTATTCCACCCTTTTCCCTTCCTCTTACCTATCCCTTTATCCCATCCCTTTCGTTCCCCCTCCTTCTCTCCTTTCTTCTCCCTCCCCCCCCCACACCCCACCCCTCCTTACATATCTCTTTATCCCATACTTTTCATTCCTCTTCCTTCTCTCTTTTCTTCTCCATCCCCCCTTTACCCATCTCTTTATCCCATACTCTTCATTCCTCTTCCTTCTCTCTTTCTTCTCCCTCCCTCCCCCTTACCTATCTCTTCACTTCACACTTTTCATTCCTCTTCCTTCTCCCCCCCCCCCCGCATCTACACCCCCCTCTTTGCAACACCACAACTACCAACCCGACCACCATCTCGCACATTCCTCGGACGCAATTACCACCTGCCTAAAATCCGGGAATCCAGGTGTAACAGCCACGCTCTCGCCGCCCCCCCGTGTCTGGCAGAATTCCAACGACGGCGCCACCACGAGGCTTTCGGTGACGGGCGCCATCTTGGAATTTCTCGGCATGTCAAGAAGCTTCGATATCGCGCGGGAAACATTTCAGGCGGTGTGCGAAGGATGAGTAGGATAGGGTTTGGGGGGAGGGGGTGGTTAGGGTGGGTAGGGGTGGAAGGGTGGTGGAAGGGTGGGAGGGAGGGAGGGGTGGGTAGGTGGCGGTGCCTTCGTGCCTCGCTTTGGAATTATCTCGGCGTTTCTCGTTGGTTCTCGCCGCTTCTCACTGGGTCTCGCCATTTCTCACTGGTCCTCGCCGTTCCTCAGTGATTCTCGGGATTTCGGAGCGTTTCCCGTAATTTCTCGCTGTTTCTCGCGGTTACTCACTGATGTTCGACGTGGAATGGTAGCTTCGTTCAGTTCCTCGTCTGTTCTTGCCATTAATTGTCGTTTCCCTCTCGCTGCTCCCCGCTCGTGGCTCGCAGATTCTCGCAGATTCTCGCAGGATCCCAGAAGCAACATGTTCTCTATTAAGGATTGTCAGTTAGCGTGAGTTGTACCATTACAAGGATGGACGGCGAAGCACACACTGCCATCAAAGCCGGGAGGGGGTCGGAGGGAGGAGTTCTTCCCCCACCCTTTACCCCCCATCCCCACCCCAACCCCCTTCATTACGGACCTCAAACGGGTGTGGAGGTTATTATTACAGTTCCACACCTGGATACATGTAAATCCGTTTAGCCTATGACATGTTCTGTTACACTTCTCCTTCGCTCGGTCTTCTGTTCGTCTGTTTATTGTGTATTATCCCTCTTCCTCCTTTCGCTTTGTGTCATTCCCTGTTTCGCTTCACTTTCACTTCACTTTCCTTTTTTTGTATCATATTACCATCATAGTTGGTTTGTTTTGTGTCTATATTTTCTCTTAATTTCTTTTATTCTCGATTTTCTCTAATTATTTGTCTACCCATTTGTTTGTCTGTCTGTTAGTCTGCATTTGTTTCCTTTCTTTACTCCTAGTCTCACCCACCTCTCTCCTCCATTCGCATCTCCTTATTTCGTCTTTACTTACCTGTTCTGTCCTCTTCTCCAGCTGATAGGAGAGAGGGGGGTAGAGGATGATAGATAGATATATAGAGAGAGAGGGAGGGAGAGAGAGAGAGAGAGAGAGAGAAAGAGAGAGAGAGAGAGAGAGAGGGAGGGAGAGAGAGAGAGAGAGAGAGAGAAAGAGAGAGAGAGAGAGAGAGAGAGGAGAGAAAAAAAAATAAAAACTGAGAGAAAGAGAGAGAGAGACAAGAGAAAAAATAGAAACTGAGAGAGAAAGAGAGATAGACGAAGGGATAGGGAGAGGAGAGAGAGAGAGACGGAGGAAGAGGGAGAGGAAAGAGAGAGAGACGAGAGAGAAAATAGACACTGAGAGAAAGAGAGAGACGGAGGGAGAGAAAGAGAGAGGCAGAGGGAGAGAAAGAGAGAGAACCTAGAGAATAAAAAATAGAAACTGAGAGAGAAAGAGAGATAGGCGGAGGGAGAGGGCGAGGAGAGAGAGAGAGGGCACAATGCTAGTGCCAATTATGAGGGCTTTCTAATTGCAAGGTTGCAGCCAGACTCCAGGTGCGCGGTGCAAATTGGAAGCGAGGGAGGTGAAAGAGGGGAGGAGGAGAGGGGAAGCTGTGGGCCGTAGATGGGATGGTGATGATGATGATGATAAGATAGGGAGATGGTGATGATGATGGTGGTGATGATTATGGGATAGGGAGGTGGTGATGATGATGATGAAGGGATAGGGGGATAATAATGATGATGGTGGTGATGATGATGATGATGATGATGGGATAAGGAAATGGCGAAGATGATGGTGATGCTGATGATATGGTGATGATAATGGGGTGGCAAAGTGGTGATGATGAGGAGGAGGAGGATTTGATAATGATGTAGTGATTAGATGATGATATGGAAGATGACGGGATGGTGAGGTGATCATAATGTTAGGACAGTGAGCTGGTGATGATGAGATGGGGAGGTAGTGATGATAGGATTGTGAAGTGGTGGTGATGATGGTATGGCGGATTGACGATGATGATGGGATGATATGTTGGTGATGATGACGGACATATGACGTGGTGAAGATGGGATGAGGAAATGGTGATGATGAGGGGATGGTGCATTGGTGATGATGATGACGGGATAGTGAGGTGGTGGTGTTAGGATGATGATATGGCAATGATACTGATAATGATAACGGTAGTAGTAATGATAATGATAATAATAATAATTATAATAAAACTAATAATGATAAGAATAATAATGATGACGATAATAAGCATATAGATAACAATGATATTGATAATGATAAGAATAATAAAGATAACAATGAAAAGATTAAGAGATGTTAGAAAAGGTAGTTCTGAAGCAACACCTGCGACACCTGCGGTTGACCTCTTAAGCGATGCGTCGTCTTCTCGCCGTGAGATCGGGCTTGAGCCAGCAGTCGGGTTGCAGGCGAAGTAGGTATGCTAACGTGTGTGTTAATCCTGTGTATGGAATACATGGGTCAGTGATTCAAGGCTAAGCAAATTATAGAGACATATACAATTTGATTGAGGCAAAAAAACGCGTTTTTTACAGCTACATTATTTTCAAAAATTTAATTTTAAATGTGTATATGAAGGTATATGGCTCGCCATGGTCAAACTGGACCACTGCTCCAGAGCAACGATTTCTAATCTGGGGGCCATGGCCCCAAGGGGTGTCACGGGGTACTATCTGGGGGGCCATGGGGCAATATGAATATGGTGACATTGAATTAAAATAAATTTGATGTTGCCTACAGTGCCTGCATATAATATAGATCTTACATGTCAATAAATTGAAATCTTTCTTGTCCTATAGCTGCTGGCACCTTTACACCATCCATAACTATAACCGAATCTAGAAAGATGAGTCACTGAACGGGGCTGTCACTTCCGTCACTTAATGGCGATGACTACACATCGGTCGGGAACCACAGGATTAAAAGGTTTGGGAGCCACTGGTCTGTCATCTGCTCTGCCTGGCGCTCCAGTATACTACTTTATATCCCTCTGCAGATAAGAAATCACTTTTTCATACAAAATATAGACACTGAATGTTTGTTATAACGTATGGCAGTAATGATGGCTGTTGCGCACTCACTGGAATACAAAGACATGCGATGATAATGAGGCATGGAAATGAATGCTGAACTTTCGAGGTTTCGTGTTCTTCAAAAGTTTACGGTAAAACTTAAGAAGACTGTGTTCTATATATACATACGTTGCACACACACACACACAAACACACACACACACACACACACAGATATATATATATAT
>NC_091561.1:34984300-34986800 GCF_042767895.1 Penaeus vannamei | reverse complement strand
AACCCCTCCATCCCCTCCATCCTTCTTCTTCCCTTCCCTCTCTCCCTCCTTCCACACTTCCCTCTCCCCTACTGCTTCCCGTAATCTCTCTCATTCTTCCTCGTACTGAATCTCCAACCATCACGACTAAGGAGTCACGACCACGCACGACCCCTCCCCCCTTCCCCCACCCCCACCCCCCACCCTCCCGTTTCTCTAACAGCCGCTGTTCGTCTCTAATGAGGCCAGATCAAACAAGGCCGGGTTCTACGGCGCTCTCTGATTGGCCGGTGGAGGTCGTTTGGAGGAGGGGGAGGTGGGGGGGAAGGGGGAGGTGGGGGAAGGAGGGTGGTGGGGGAAGGGGGGAGGTGGGGGAAGGGGGGAGGTGGGGGAAGGAGGGTAGGAGGGAAAGGAAGGAGGGGGGGGTCGGAATAGAAGGAGGGAGGGAGTGAGAGGGGGATAGACGGAGGGTGGGTGGGGGTTGGAGTTGGGGGAGGGAGGAAGGGAGAGGGGGAAGACGGAAGGTAGAAGGGGGTTGGAGGTGGGGGAGGGTGGGAGAGAGAGAGGGGAAGACGGAGGGTGGATGGGTGTTGGAGTTAGGGGAGGGAGGGAAGGGGGATGGTGGGGAAGGGAGATAGGGAAAAGAGGGAGGGGGGTCTGAATAAGAGGAGGGAGGGAGGGAGAGGGGGAAGATGGAGGGTGGAAAGTGGTTGGAGTTGCGGGATGGAGGAAGGGAGAGGGGAAGACGGAGGGAGGAGGGGCAGGAGGGGGGTCTGAATAAAGGGAGGGGGGAAGGGAGAAGGGGGAGACAGAGAGTGGATGGGTGTTTGACTTGGGGAAGGGAGGAAGGGAGAGGGGAAAGACGGAGGGTGGAAAGGGGTGGAAGGAGGGATGAGGTTAGGGGAGGGAATGAAGGAGGGAGGGGAGGTAAGAGGGGGGAGTGAGGAGGAGGAAGGGGAGGAAGAAAAGGGGGGTAGAGTAGGGAGAGTAAGGGAGTGGGGAAGGAGACAGGGGCAAAAGGGAGGCGTTATCTGTCTTCTCATTACTCTTCATTTATCATCAACTTTCCATACATTTGCACTGCCAATTCCTTTCCCTTCATCTGTCTCTCTCTGCCCATCTTTCTGTTTCTATATCTGTCTGTCTGTTTCTCTCTTTCTCTCTCTCTCTCTCTCTCTCTCTCTCTCTCTCTCTCTCTCTCTCTCTCTCTCTCTCTCTCTCTCTCTCTCTCTCTCTCTCTCTCTCTCTCTCTCTCCTCTTTCCCCCTCCTTCCCTTACACAATTATCAGGTGTGTCGTAATTGTGTTCATTAAACGAGATGGACTTCAAAGACAGAAGGTCTTGGAAAGGAAGAGGAGGAGAGAGGGAAGGAGAAGGGAGGAGGGGGAGGAGGAGAGAGGGGAGGGGAAGAGAGGAGGAGAGAGAGAAGGAGAGAGGGGAAGGGGAAAGGAGGTGGGGAGAGGCGAAGGGGAAAGGAGGTGGGGAGAGGGGAAGGGGAAGGGGAGAGGAAGAGAGAGGGGAAGGGGTGAGGCGAGAGGGGAAGGAGAAGAAAGGAGGGGGAGGAGGAGGAGGGGTATATCCACACCTCCTGTAATCCGAATGAATCCAAGAACGCAGCTACGAACGGCAATTCTGATGTGCGAAGGGAATTGGTGTAAAACATTTACTTTTCAGTAAACGCTTTGAGCCATTTTAGTTATTTCCATAATGTCTATTGTATCATCATCACCGATATCACCATGACTGGCACTGTTATTCCATTTAAGGTTGATAATTATTACTATCTTAATGCTACCATTATTATCATTATCATTACTACTATCATTATCATTATTGGTATTATCATCATCATTATCATTATTATTATCTTATCATTATCATCACTAACATTATTACTATTATCCTTATATCATTATTATTATTATCATTATCACTATTCTTATCCTTATCATAATTACCATTATTGTTATTATCATCATTATTATCATTACTGTTATCTATGTTATCACTACCATGATCATTAGCAGTGTTATCATTATCATTATCATTATCATTGTTATTATTATCGTTATAATCATTCTTATCACCATCGTTATTATCATTGTTATCAGTATCATTATGATCATTATTGTTATCATCATTATCATTATCATCATTATTATCAGTAGTAGTATTAACATGATTATTATCATTATCATTGTTATTATCATTATTATTATTACCGTTCTAATCATATTTTTGATGACACTGTTAGCATTAATAATATCACTACTATATTACTATACACTCATCTAATTCAAATTTATGACTAGTAACGATAACACGATCAAATGATATAGAGGATGATAGATAAAGTGATATAAACTTTTAATATTTCAACACTATGGCGATAGCGTGATAACAGAGCATGGCTGAAAGATATAACATAAAAATTATATATATATATATATATATATATATATATATATATATATATATATATATATATATATAGAGAGAGAGAGAGAGAGAGAGAGAGAGA
>NC_091561.1:34956800-34981800 GCF_042767895.1 Penaeus vannamei | reverse complement strand
GCGCTTGCATGTGGGTTCTTGGGCGTCGTCGCGAGGGCGTTTGCATGTGGATTCTTGGGCGTCGTCGCGAGGGCGTTTGCATGTGGATTCTTGGGCGTCGTCGCGAGGGCGCTTGCATGTGAGTTCTTGGGCGTCGTCGCGAGGGCGCTTGCATGTGGGTTCTTGGCCGTCGTCGCGAGGGCGTTTGCATGTGGATTCTTGGGCGTCGTCGCGAGGGCGTTTGCATGTGAGTTCTTGGGCGTCGTCGCGAGGGCGTTTGCATGTGGGTTCTTGGGCGTCGTCGCGAGGGCGTTTGCATGTGGATTCTTGGGCGTCGTCGCGAGGGCGTTTGCATGTGGATTCTTGGGCGTCGTCGCGAGGGCGCTTGCATGTGGATTCTTGGGCGTCGTCGCGAGGGCGTTTGCATGTGGATTCTTGGGCGTCGTCGCGAGGGCGCTTGCATGTGGGTTCTTGGGCGTCGTCGCGAGGGCGTTTGCATGTGGATTCTTGGGCGTCGTCGCGAGGGCGTTTGCATGTGGATTCTTGGGCGTCGTCGCGAGGGCGTTTGCATGTGGGTTCATGGGCGTCGTCGCGAGGGCGTTTGCATGTGGGTTCATGGGCGTCGTCGCGAGGGCGTTTGCATGTGAGTTCTTGGGCGTCGTCGCGAGGGCGCTTGCATGTGAGTTCTTGGGCGTCGTGGCGAGGGCGTTTGCATGTGGGTTCTTGGGCGTCGTCGCGAGGGCGTTTGCATGTGAGTTCTTGGGCGTCGTGGCGAGGGCGCTTGCATGTGGGTTCTTGGGCGTCGTCGCGAGGGCGCTTGCATGTGGGTTCTTGGGCGTCGTCGCGAGGGCGTTTGCATGTGGATTCTTGGGCGTCGTCGCGAGGGCGTTTGCATGTGGGTTCTTGGGCGTCGTCGCGAGGGCGTTTGCATGTGGATTCTTGGGCGTCGTCGCGAGGGCGTTTGCATGTGGATTCTTGGGCGTCGTCGCGAGGGCGTTTGCATGTGGATTCTTGGGCGTCGTCGCGAGGGCGCTTGCATGTGGATTCTTGGGCGTCGTGGCGAGGGCGTTTGCATGTGGGTTCTTGGGCGTCGTGGCGAGGGCGTTTGCATGTGGGTTCTTGGGCGTCGTCGCGAGGGCGTTTGCATGTGGATTCTTGGGCGTCGTCGCGAGGGCGTTTGCATGTGGGTTCTTGGCCGTCGTCGCGAGGGCGTTTGCATGTGGATTCTTGGGCGTCGTCGCGAGGGCGTTTGCATGTGGATTCTTGGGCGTCGTCGCGAGGGCGTTTGCATTTGGGACATGGGCGTCGTCGCGAGGGCGTTTGCATGTGAGTTCTTGGGCGTCGTCGCGAGGGCGTTTGCATGTGGATTCTTGGGCGTCGTCGCGAGGGCGCTTGCATGTGGATTCTTGGGCGTCGTCGCGAGGGCGTTTGCATGTGGGTTCATGGGCGTCGTCGCGAGGGCGTTTGCATGTGGGTTCATGGGCGTCGTCGCGAGGGCGTTTGCATGTGAGTTCTTGGGCGTCGTCGCGAGGGCGCTTGCATGTGAGTTCTTGGGCGTCGTCGCGAGGGCGTTTGCATGTGGGTTCTTGGGCGTCGTCGCGAGGGCGTTTGCATGTGAGTTCTTGGGCGTCGTGGCGAGGGCGTTTGCATGTGGATTCTTGGGCGTCGTCGCGAGGGCGCTTGCATGTGAGTTCTTGGGCGTCGTCGCGAGGGCGTTTGCATGTGGGTTCATGGGCGTCGTCGCGAGGGCGTTTGCATGTGGATTCTTGGGCGTCGTCGCGAGGGCGTTTGCATGTGGATTCTTGGGCGTCGTGGCGAGGGCGCTTGCATGTGGATTCTTGGGCGTCGTCGCGAGGGCGTTTGCATGTGGGTTCATGGGCGTCGTCGCGAGGGCGTTTGCATGTGGGTTCATGGGCGTCGTCGCGAGGGCGTTTGCATGTGAGTTCTTGGGCGTCGTCGCGAGGGCGCTTGCATGTGAGTTCTTGGGCGTCGTGGCGAGGGCGTTTGCATGTGGGTTCTTGGGCGTCGTCGCGAGGGCGTTTGCATGTGAGTTCTTGGGCGTCGTGGCGAGGGCGCTTGCATGTGGGTTCTTGGGCGTCGTCGCGAGGGCGCTTGCATGTGGGTTCTTGGGCGTCGTCGCGAGGGCGTTTGCATGTGGATTCTTGGGCGTCGTCGCGAGGGCGTTTGCATGTGGGTTCTTGGGCGTCGTCGCGAGGGCGTTTGCATGTGGATTCTTGGGCGTCGTCGCGAGGGCGTTTGCATGTGGATTCTTGGGCGTCGTCGCGAGGGCGTTTGCATGTGGGTTCTTGGGCGTCGTCGCGAGGGCGTTTGCATGTGGATTCTTGGGCGTCGTCGCGAGGGCGTTTGCATGTGGGTTCTTGGCCGTCGTCGCGAGGGCGTTTGCATGTGGATTCTTGGGCGTCGTCGCGAGGGCGTTTGCATGTGGATTCTTGGGCGTCGTCGCGAGGGCGTTTGCATTTGGGACATGGGCGTCGTCGCGAGGGCGTTTGCATGTGAGTTCTTGGGCGTCGTCGCGAGGGCGTTTGCATGTGGGTTCATGGGCGTCGTCGCGAGGGCGTTTGCATGTGGGTTCTTGGGCGTCGTCGCGAGGGCGTTTGCATGTGGGTTCTTGGGCGTCGTCGCGAGGGCGTTTGCATGTGGATTCTTGGGCGTCGTCGCGAGGGCGTTTGCATGTGGGTTCTTGGGCGTCGTCGCGAGGGCGTTTGCATGTGGATTCTTGGGCGTCGTCGCGAGGGCGTTTGCATGTGGATTCTTGGGCGTCGTCGCGAGGGCGTTTGCATGTGGATTCTTGGGCGTCGTCGCGAGGGCGCTTGCATGTGGATTCTTGGGCGTCGTGGCGAGGGCGTTTGCATGTGGGTTCTTGGGCGTCGTCGCGAGGGCGTTTGCATGTGGATTCTTGGGCGTCGTCGCGAGGGCGTTTGCATGTGGGTTCTTGGCCGTCGTCGCGAGGGCGTTTGCATGTGGATTCTTGGGCGTCGTCGCGAGGGCGTTTGCATGTGGATTCTTGGGCGTCGTCGCGAGGGCGTTTGCATTTGGGACATGGGCGTCGTCGCGAGGGCGTTTGCATGTGAGTTCTTGGGCGTCGTCGCGAGGGCGTTTGCATGTGGGTTCATGGGCGTCGTCGCGAGGGCGTTTGCATGTGGGTTCTTGGGCGTCGTCGCGAGGGCGTTTGCATGTGGATTCTTGGGCGTCGTCGCGAGGGCGCTTGCATGTGGGTTCTTGGGCGTCGTCGCGAGGGCGCTTGCATGTGGATTCTTGGGCGTCGTCGCGAGGGCGTTTGCATGTGGGTTCTTGGGCGTCGTCGCGAGGGCGTTTGCATGTGGATTCTTGGGCGTCGTCGCGAGGGCGTTTGCATGTGGATTCTTGGGCGTCGTCGCGAGGGCGCTTGCATGTGGATTCTTGGGCGTCGTCGCGAGGGCGTTTGCATGTGGATTCTTGGGCGTCGTCGCGAGGGCGTTTGCATGTGGATTCTTGGGCGTCGTCGCGAGGGCGCTTGCATGTGGATTCTTGGGCGTCGTCGCGAGGGCGCTTGCATGTGGATTCTTGGGCGTCGTCGCGAGGGCGCTTGCATGTGGATTCTTGGGCGTCGTCGCGAGGGCGTTTGCATGTGGATTCTTGGGCGTCGTCGCGAGGGCGCTTGCATGTGGATTCTTGGGCGTCGTCGCGAGGGCGTTTGCATGTGGATTCTTGGGCGTCGTCGCGAGGGCGCTTGCATGTGGATTCTTGGGCGTCGTCGCGAGGGCGTTTGCATGTGGATTCTTGGGCGTCGTCGCGAGGGCGCTTGCATGTGGATTCTTGGGCGTCGTCGCGAGGGCGTTTGCATGTGGATTCTTGGGCGTCGTCGCGAGGGCGCTTGCATGTGGATTCTTGGGCGTCGTCGCGAGGGCGTTTGCATGTGGATTCTTGGGCGTCGTCGCGAGGGCGCTTGCATGTGGATTCTTGGGCGTCGTCGCGAGGGCGTTTGCATGTGGATTCTTGGGCGTCGTCGCGAGGGCGCTTGCATGTGGATTCTTGGGCGTCGTCGCGAGGGCGTTTGCATGTGGATTCTTGGGCGTCGTCGCGAGGGCGCTTGCATGTGGATTCTTGGGCGTCGTCGCGAGGGCGCTTGCATGTGGATTCTTGGGCGTCGTCGCGAGGGCGTTTGCATGTGGATTCTTGGGCGTCGTCGCGAGGGCGTTTGCATGTGGATTCTTGGGCGTCGTGGCGAGGGCGCTTGCATGTGGATTCTTGGGCGTCGTCGCGAGGGTGTTTGCATGTGGATTCTTGGGCGTCGTGGCGAGGGCGCTTGCATGTGGATTCTTGGGCGTCGTCGCGAGGGCGTTTGCATGTGGATTCTTGGGCGTCGTCGCGAGGGCGTTTGCATGTGGATTCTTGGGCGTCGTGGCGAGGGCGCTTGCATGTGGATTCTTGGGCGTCGTCGCGAGGGCGTTTGCATGTGGATTCTTGGGCGTCGTCGCGAGGGCGTTTGCATGTGGATTCTTGGGCGTCGTCGCGAGGGCGCTTGCATGTGGATTCTTGGGCGTCGTCGCGAGGGCGTTTGCATGTGGGTTCTTGGGCGTCGTCGCGAGGGCGTTTGCATGTGGATTCTTGGGCGTCGTCGCGAGGGCGCTTGCATGTGGATTCTTGGGCGTCGTCGCGAGGGCGTTTGCATGTGGATTCTTGGGCGTCGTCGCGAGGGCGCTTGCATGTGGATTCTTGGGCGTCGTCGCGAGGGCGCTTGCATGTGGATTCTTGGGCGTCGTGGCGAGGGCGCTTGCATGTGGATTCTTGGGCGTCGTCGCGAGGGCGCTTGCATGTGGATTCTTGGGCGTCGTCGCGAGGGCGCTTGCATGTGGATTCTTGGGCGTCGTCGCGAGGGCGCTTGCATGTGGATTCTTGGGCGTCGTCGCGAGGGCGTTTGCATGTGGATTCTTGGGCGTCGTCGCGAGGGCGCTTGCATGTGGATTCTTGGGCGTCGTCGCGAGGGCGCTTGCATGTGGATTCTTGGGCGTCGTCGCGAGGGCGTTTGCATGTGGATTCTTGGGCGTCGTCGCGAGGGCGCTTGCATGTGGGTTCTTGGGCGTCGTCGCGAGGGCGCTTGCATGTGGATTCTTGGGCGTCGTGGCGAGGGCGTTTGCATGTGGATTCTTGGGCGTCGTCGCGAGGGCGTTTGCATGTGGATTCTTGGGCGTCGTGGCGAGGGCGCTTGCATGTGGATTCTTGGGCGTCGTCGCGAGGGCGCTTGCATGTGGATTCTTGGGCGTCGTCGCGAGGGCGTTTGCATGTGGATTCTTGGGCGTCGTCGCGAGGGCGCTTGCATGTGGATTCTTGGGCGTCGTCGCGAGGGCGCTTGCATGTGGATTCTTGGGCGTCGTCGCGAGGGCGTTTGCATGTGAGTTCTTGGGCGTCGTCGCGAGGGCGTTTGCATGTGAGTTCTTGGGCGTCGTCGCGAGGGCGTTTGCATGTGGATTCTTGGGCGTCGTCGCGAGGGCGTTTGCATGTGGATTCTTGGGCGTCGTCGCGAGGGCGTTTGCATGTGGATTCTTGGGCGTCGTCGCGAGGGCGTTTGCATGTGAGTTCTTGGGCGTCGTCGCGAGGGCGTTTGCATGTGGGTTCATGGGCGTCGTCGCGAGGGCGCTTGCATGTGAGTTCTTGGGCGTCGTCGCGAGGGCGTTTGCATGTGGATTCTTGGGCGTCGTCGCGAGGGCGCTTGCATGTGGGTTCATGGGCGTCGTCGCGAGGGCGTTTGCATGTGGGTTCATGGGCGTCGTCGCGAGGGCGTTTGCATGTGAGTTCTTGGGCGTCGTCGCGAGGGCGCTTGCATGTGAGTTCTTGGGCGTCGTCGCGAGGGCGTTTGCATGTGAGTTCTTGGGCGTCGTCGCGAGGGCGTTTGCATGTGGATTCTTGGGCGTCGTCGCGAGGGCGTTTGCATGTGAGTTCTTGGGCGTCGTCGCGAGGGCGTTTGCATGTGGGTTCATGGGCGTCGTCGCGAGGGCGTTTGCATGTGGGTTCATGGGCGTCGTCGCGAGGGCGTTTGCATGTGGATTCTTGGGCGTCGTCGCGAGGGCGCTTGCATGATGGTTCTTGGGCGTCGTCGCGAGGGCGCTTGCATGTGAGTTCTTGGGCGTCGTCGCGAGGGCGTTTGCATGTGGGTTCTTGGGCGTCGTCGCGAGGGCGTTTGCATGTGGATTCTTGGGCGTCGTCGCGAGGGCGTTTGCATGTGGGTTCTTGGGCGTCGTCGCGAGGGCGCTTGCATGTGGGTTCTTGGGCGTCGTGGCGAGGGCGTTTGCATGTGGGTTCTTGGGCGTCGTCGCGAGGGCGTTTGCATGTGGGTTCTTGGGCGTCGTCGCGAGGGCGTTTGCATGTGGGTTCTTGGGCGTCGTCGCGAGGGCGTTTGCATGTGGATTCTTGGGCGTCGTCGCGAGGGCGTTTGCATGTGGATTCTTGGGCGTCGTCGCGAGGGCGCTTGCATGTGAGTTCTTGGGCGTCGTCGCGAGGGCGCTTGCATGTGAGTTCTTGGGCGTCGTCGCGAGGGCGTTTGCATGTGGATTCTTGGGCGTCGTCGCGAGGGCGCTTGCATGTGAGTTCTTGGGCGTCGTCGCGAGGGCGTTTGCATGTGGATTCTTGGGCGTCGTCGCGAGGGCGTTTGCATGTGGATTCTTGGGCGTCGTCGCGAGGGCGTTTGCATGTGGATTCTTGGGCGTCGTCGCGAGGGCGCTTGCATGTGAGTTCTTGGGCGTCGTCGCGAGGGCGCTTGCATGTGAGTTCTTGGGCGTCGTGGCGAGGGCGTTTGCATGTGGGTTCTTGGGCGTCGTCGCGAGGGCGTTTGCATGTGGATTCTTGGGCGTCGTCGCGAGGGCGTTTGCATGTGGATTCTTGGGCGTCGTCGCGAGGGCGTTTGCATGTGGATTCTTGGGCGTCGTCGCGAGGGCGCTTGCATGTGGGTTCTTGGGCGTCGTCGCGAGGGCGTTTGCATGTGAGTTCTTGGGCGTCGTCGCGAGGGCGTTTGCATGTGGGTTCTTGGGCGTCGTCGCGAGGGCGCTTGCATGTGAGTTCTTGGGCGTCGTCGCGAGGGCGTTTGCATGTGGATTCTTGGGCGTCGTCGCGAGGGCGCTTGCATGTGGGTTCTTGGGCGTCGTCGCGAGAGCGTTTGCATTTGGGTTCTTGGGCGTTGTCGCGAGGGCGCTTGCATGTGGGTTCTTGGGCGTCGTCGCGAGGGCGTTTGCATGTGAGTTCTTGGGCGTCGTCGCGAGGGCGTTTGCATGTGGGTTCTTGGGCGTCGTCGCGAGGGCGCTTGCATGTGGATTCTTGGGCGTCGTCGCGAGAGCGTTTGCATGTGGGTTCATGGGCGTCGTCGCGAGGGCGCTTGCATGTGGGTTCTTGGGCGTCGTCGCGAGGGCGCTTGCATGTGGGTTCTTGGGCGTCGTCGCGAGGGCGTTTGCATGTGGGTTCATGGGCGTCGTCGCGAGGGCGTTTGCATGTGGGTTCTTGGTCGTCGTCGCGAGGGAGCTTGCATGTGGGTTCTTGGGCGTCGTCGCGAGGGCGTTTGCATGTGGGTTCATGGGCGTCGTCACGAGGGCGCTTGCATGTGGGTTCTTGGGCGTCGTGGCGAGGGCGCTTGCATGTGGGTTCATGGGCGTCGTCGCGAGGGCGCTTGCATGTGGGTTCTTGGGCGTCGTCGCGAGGGCGCTTGCATGTGGGTTCTTGGGCGTCGTCGCGAGGGTGCTTGCTTGTGGGTTCTTGGGCATCCTCGCGAGGGCGTTTGCATGTGGGTTCTTGGGCGTCGTGGCGAGGGCGCTTGCATGTGGGTTCTTGGGCGTCGTCGCGAGGGCGTTTGCATGTGGGTTCTTGGGCGTCGTCGCGAGGGCGCTTGCATGTGGGTTCTTGGGCGTCGTCGCGAGGGCGTTTGCATGTGGGTTCTTGGTCGTCGTCGCGAGGGCGCTTGCATGTGGGTTCTTGGGCATCCTCGCGAGGGCGTTTGCATGTGGGTTCTTGGGCGTCGTGGCGAGGGCGCTTGCATGTGGGTTCTTGGGCGTCGTCGCGAGGGCGTTTGCATTTGGGACATGGGCGTCGTCGCGAGGGCGTTTGCATGTGGGTTCTTGGGCGTCGTCGCGAGGGCGCTTGCATGTGGGTTCTTGGGCGTCGTCGCGAGGGCGCTTGCATGTGGGTTCTTGGGCGTCGTCGCGAGGGCGCTTGCATGTGGGTTCTTGGCCGTCGTCGCGAGGGCGCTTGCATGTGGGTTCTTGGGCGTCGTCGCGAGGGCGCTTGCATGTGGATTCTTGGGCGTCGTCGCGAGAGCGTTTGCATTTGGGTTCTTGGGCGTTGTCGCGAGGGCGTTTGCATGTGAGTTCTTGGGCGTCGTGGCGAGGGCGCTTGCATGTGGGTTCATGGGCGTCGTCGCGAGGGCGCTTGCATGTGAGTTCATGGGCGTCGTCGCGAGGGCGTTTGCATGTGGGTTCTTGGGCGTCGCCGCGAGGGCGCTTGCATGTGGGTTCTTGGGCGTCATCGCGAGGGCGCTTGCATGTGAGTTCATGGGCGTCCTCGCGAGGGCGTTTGCATGTGGGTTCGTGGCCGTCCTCGCGAGGGCGCTTGCTTGCACGTGCAACGTGGGTCACGAAGCAAGGCATTGTGACGCCCACGAGCCGGCGGGCGCCCAATTGCCAAGGGCGCTCCTCGTGACCTCCCAGCGCACGGGACCCATGCGCTGATTTAAGACAGCGCGGGACAAGACGGGAACCCGGTGGGAAGCGGGTCAGGGCGGAGCGTTCCTGCTGGGTCAGCCTCCTGTGCGCCGGCGAGGATTTTAAGATTTACTTTTAATTCCATTTGTTACAATGGATATTCTTTGCTGTGACATACTGTCTGTTTTATTTTGCCCAAATCTCCCCCTGTGTGCAAGGAGTGGCCGGGGTTACCACTCACTGGCCGGGCGTGGGATTGAACGCAGGTCCGCAAGATTGCTAGACCAGCACCTTACCGCTGCGCCAGCACAGCGGTAAGTCGAGGATGGCGGCGACTGTGCTCTGCCGACGCGGTTGGAGGTGTCTTTCTCCTTCATCTCCTCCTGATCCTTCTTCTTCTTGTTCATCTCCATCTACTCCTCCTTCCTCGACTTCTCCTCCCCCTTCCTCGCCTTCTACTCCTTACTCACTTTCTACTCCTCCTTCCTAGCTTTCCATGCGCGTGTGTGTTTTTGTATGTATGTTCGTGCAAGCGTGTGTGTGCTGGGAGAGGTGTTTTCGTGTGTAGTTGTGTGTGTGTATGTAAATGCGTGTGAGTGAGTCTGTGTGTGTATCTGGGTGTTTTTATGTGTATGAGCGTTCGTGTGCGTGTGTGTGTGTGTATGTTCGTGTGACCGTGTGTGTAGGGAGGTGTTTTCGAATGTACGGATATATAAATATATGTGTGTGTGTTATGTGTGTTATGTGTGTATATATATGCATATATATATATATATATATATATATATATATATATATATATATATATATATATATATATATATATATATATATATATATGTATATATATATATATATATATATATATATATATATATATATATATATATATATATATGTGTGTGTGTGTGTGTGTGTGTGTGTGTGTGTGTGTGTGTGTGTGTGTATGTATATATATGTACACACACACACACACACACACACACACACGTATATATATGTATATATATATATATATATATATATATATATATATATATATATATATATATATATATATATATATATACCCCTTCTCTATCTCTTCCTCCCCGCCCCTTTCTCTCCCCCCTCTCCCTCTTTCTCTCTCTCCCTCCCCCTCCCTCCCCCTCCCCATCTTCCTCCTCTCCCCTTCCCCCACCCCTTACTCCTTTCCCCTTCCCTTTTTCCCCCTCCCTCCCTCTCCCTTCTCCCCCTTTTCCCCCCACACCCCCCCCCCTTCTCCCCCCTTCACTTCCCCCCACCCCCTCCCTCTCTCTCTCTCCGCCCCGCCCATTCGCCTGCGCAAACTTACGGAATAACTTGATAAGACCGCCTTATAAAGTGGATTAAGGGCACCATTCCGACGCCCTCTTAACCGCCCTCCGACGTCAGCGGCTCTTAGACACACGGGAACAGGAATTCATTTCGTGTAGGGCGTGTGGAGGTCGGGTGGGGGGTGGGGGGGGTGGGGGGGGGGGGAAAGGGATAGGGGTGTGGGGGATTGGGGGGTTGTTATACGGGAGCAAGCGGAAAGGTAGTTGTGGTTGTGGTGGATGTGGATTTGGTGAGTGTTGTGGGTCAGGGTGGGGGATGGGGTTGTTATACGGGAGCAATCGGAAAGGTAATTGTGGTTGTGGTGGATGTGGCTTTGGTGAGTGTTGTGGTTGGGGTGGATGAGGGTGGGGAATGGGGGGGTTGTAGAACGCATACGGGAGCAATAGGTTGTGGGTTGTGGTGGGTGGGGTGAGGGTGGTGTTTATGACGTGGGTGGTGGTTGTGGTGGCTGAGATGATGATGATGGGGGTTTTACCAATGGGAATATTCATGTTAACAGAATAATCACAATGATAATGATGATATAGTGATGATAATGTCACAGGAAGAATGATGACGATAGCAATTAAGATAATGACAACGTCAAGAATCCATATATATATATATATATATATATATATATATATATATATATATATATATATATATATATATATATATATATATATATATATATATAGAATAATCACAATGATAATGATGATATACTGATGATAATGTCACAGGAAGAATGATGACGATAGCAATTATGATAATGACAACGTCAAGAATCCAACTGTTGTCATAACAATAAGAATAGTAACAAAACAATAATGTTAACAAAGATTAGAAAGACAATTATCAACCCTATTATCACTAACAATAATCTTTATTCTCATTGTCATCATTCTTGTTATCAATATTGATATTTTATATACATAATGTTAATCATTATTTTCGCTACTGCGGATATCATTACTATTAGGATTTATATTTTCACTGCTATCAATTTAAACGTCATTGTTGTTGTTATTATCATTATTGTTGTTGTTGATGTTATTTTTTTCAAAATTATTATTGTTATCATTACTATTATTTAGTAATAGTATTCATCATCATAAATACTATCATTAATCATAGTTGCTATTGTTATCATTAGTTTTACTAGTATTTCTATCATCATCATCATAATCACTATTTTTATCAATATAATTATTGTTATTTCTATCAGTGTCATCATCATAATTAGTGTTATCATTATCATCAGGATTACTATAATTATTATTGTTATTATCAATGTTATCATAATTCTTATTATCCTTGTCATCAATTCCATTATTATGATCATTATTATCATTATAACGATTATTATTATTATCATTATTATTATCATTTTATTCATGATGATGATGATGATGATGATGATGAAGATGATGATTATGATGATGAAGATGATGATTATGATGATTATGGGAATGGTAGCAATGATAATAAAGATAACAGCAAGACTCATAAAGATAATATTGATAATGAGGATAATGATGATAATGATGATAGTAAAAAAATAAAACTAATGATAGTGATAATAGTAGTGGTAGTATTAATAAAGATAATGATAATAATTGTTATTATCATTATTATTTTTATTATTATTACTATTATTATCATTATTATTATTATTATTATTATTATTATTATTGATACCATTATCATTATTATTATTATCTTTATCATTATTACCATTACTATTATTATCATTAATATTATCATTATCATCATTGTTATTATCATCATTATCATGATAATGATGATAATATCAACAACAATGATGATGACAACAATAACAATAATGATGATAAACACAATGATAACAATGATAATGATAAGGATAATAGTAACAACGATGACAATGAAACAATGATAATAGCAATAATAATGATAATAACAATGATAATAATAGTAATGATAATATAAATAATGATAGTAATAATAATAATGATAATGATGATGACAATAATTATTATTATTATGATAATGATAATGGTAATGACAATAATGATATAGATGATGATGGTAATGATAACAATGGTGATAAAAATGATGATGTTAACAATGGTGATAATAATGATGATGATAACAATAATTATAGTGATAGTAACGATATTAATCATGAGCATCAGCTTCATGATAATAATAATGATGATAATAATAATGATAATAATAGTAATGATGATGATAGTGATGATTTTGATAATATTGACAATAATGATAATATTGATAATGATAACAGTAACAACAATAATGATGATAGTGATACTGATACTACTAAGAATAATAATGATAATGGAAATAATAATATTGATAATAATGATAATAATAATGATAATGATAATAATAATAATAATAACAATAATAATAATAATGATGATAATAATAATAATGATAATAACAATAACAAAAATTATAATAACAGTAATAATGATAATGATGACAATGACAATAATGATAATACTAATGATGATGATAATGATGAATACAATAATCAAATTAGTGATGATACTATCAACAATAATGATAATGATGATAATAATAATGATAACAATAATCATAACAATACTAATGATGATAAGAATGATGATAATGATAACAACAATAATGATAATAATCAAAGGTACTAGTAATGATAATAAAAGTGATGATGGTAATAATATTGATAATAATGATAATATTGATAACAATTGCAGTAACAACATCAGTAATGATAATGATACTGATACTACTGATACTATGACTACTGGCACTACTACTACTACTAGTAGTAGTAGTAGTAGTAATAATAATAATGATAATGGTAATGATAATGATAACAATAATAAGAATTATAGTATTATTAATAATGAAAATGATAATGATAACAATAATGATAATGATAATGATGATAATAATGATGATGATTACAATAATGAAAAAAGTGATGATACAACAATAATAATAATGATGATAATAATAATATCAATAATTATAATAATGATAATGACGATAAGAATGATAATGATGATGGTAATGATGATAACAATATTGATAATATTCAAAGATAAGAATAATTATGATAATAATTAGATAACGATCCTTCTTCCATTCACAGATTTTATCGTCTTTTTCTCCTCTTCCTCCTTCTTAACCACGAAGAAAAATAAAAGTTTTTGCTGTCTCCTCATCGTTTCCTTCCTTTTCATCCTTCCTTCATTCCTTTCTCCTGTTCCTTATACCCTTTTCTCTTCTTTCTTTCATTTTCTTTCTTCTTTTCTCCTTTTCGGCTTCCTTGGCCATCAGAG
Source organism: Penaeus vannamei (assembly GCF_042767895.1). Taxonomy (NCBI): domain Eukaryota; kingdom Metazoa; phylum Arthropoda; class Malacostraca; order Decapoda; family Penaeidae; genus Penaeus; species Penaeus vannamei. The sequence continues at coordinate 34,968,470 of NC_091561.1, read as the reverse complement.
GTCCTCTCCACCTCCTTTCCACCCCTTTATTCTTTCCTTCCCTCCTTCCTTCGTTATTCCTTCTACTCTGTTATCCCCTTCCTATCTCTTTGTTTCCTCTTCCTTTTCTTCCTTGTCTTATTTCTTATTTTCCTCTTCCTCTTTTTTAAGATGACTTCTTGTCGTTATTTCCATCCTTTTTATTCCTTCATTCCTTCTTTCTTTTCTTTCTTTCCTTCCTTCAGACTTACCTACCCTCTTTCTTCCTTTCTTCCTCCTCCTCTCCTGTTTTCATCCTTCCACTCTCTTTCTTCTTCCTCTTTCTCCTCTTCCCCAATGACCAGCAAGATAAATCAGAGGGTTTTGAGACATCTCTTCGCCACTCAACTGCTCCCTTTCTTATCACTTTCAATCTTATTCCTCTTCCTCTTCTTCGTTGACCACCGAGAGAGACCGAGAAAGACAGAGAAAGACAGAGAAAGACAGAGAAAGGCCGAGAAAGACCGAGAAAAACAGAGAAAGACAGAGAAAGGCCGAGAAAGACCGAGAAAGACCTAGAAAGATCTAGAAAGACCGAGAAAGGCCGAGTATGACCGAGAAAGGCCGAGAAAGGCCGAGGAAGACCAAGAAAGGCCGAGAAAGACAGAGAAAGGCCGAGGAAGACAGAGAAAGCCCAAGAAAGACTTAGAAAGATCTAGAAAGACCGAGGAAGACAGAGAAAAGGCGAGAAAGTCCGAGAAAGACCGAGAAAGGCCGGGAAAGGCCGAGAAAGACCGAGAAAGCCCGAGAAAGATTTAGAAAGACCGAGAAAGGCCGAGGATGACCGAGGAAGACAGAGAAAGCCCGAGAAAGACCTAGAAAGATCTAGAAAGACCGAGAAAGATCTAGAAAGACCGAGAAAGACCTAGAAAGATCTAGAAAGATCGAGAAAGGCCGAGAAAGCTCTAGAAAGACCGAGAAAGGCCGAGAAAGATCTAGAAAGACCGAGAAAGGCCGAGAAAGACCTAGAAAGATCTAGAAAGACCGAGAAAGGCCGAGAAAGATCTAGAAAGACCGAGAAAGATCTAGAAAGACCGAGAAAGCCCGAAAAAGATTAAGAAAGGCCGAGGAAGACAGAGAAAGCCCGAGAAAGACCTAGAAAGATCTAGAAAGACCGAGAAAGATCTAGAAAGACCGAGAAAGATCTAGAAAGATCGAAAAAGATCTAGAAAGGCCGAGAATAGCATTGTCTGGTCGCCACCCTTCCCGTCCGTCTGCAACTGAACCATCGACAAACTTTTCTCGTTACGATGTGGCCCCTGAACCCCCATTCCCCCCTACCCCTCTCCCCCCTCTATCCTCCTTCCCTCTCTACCCACTATCTCTCCTCCCCCCCCCTTTTTTTTGCTCTTTGCTAACTCTATCTGTCACTCTGTCTGTCTGTGTCTATATCTCTCTATCTATTTATCTATCTATTTATCTATCTATCTCTCTCTCTCTCTTTCTCTCTTCCCTGTCTTCATACCCTCTCCTACCATCTTTTTCCCTCTTCCCTCTCCTAAATTCCCTTATACTCCTCTCCATTCCCCTCATCTCCCCCTCGCCTCCCCTTTTCTCCATTCGCCTTCCCTCTCCCCCTATCCGCCTCCCCTCTCCCCTACTTGCCTCCCCCTCTCCCTTACTCGCTTCCCCTCTCCCCTACTCGCCTCCCCTCTCCCCTACTCTCCTCCCCTCTCCCCTACTCGCTTCCCCTCTCCCCTACTCGCCTCCCCTCTCCCCTACTCGCCTCCCCTCTCCCCCCACCCGCTCCCCCTCTCCTTTAATCGCTTCCCTTCTCCCCCATTCGTCTCCCCTCTCCCCCTACTCGCCTCCCCTCTCCCCTACTCGCCTCCCCTCTCCCCTACTCGCCTCCCCTCTCCCCTTACTCGCTTCCCCTCTCGCCTTCTCGCTTCCTCTCTCACCCCTATCCGCCTCCCCTCTCCCTTACTCGCTCCCCCTCTCCCCTACTCCCCTCCCTTCTCCCCTACTCGCCTCCCCTCTCCCCTACTCGCCTCCCCTCTCCCCCCCACCCGCTCCCCCTCTCCTTTAATCGCTTCCCTTCTCCCCCATTCGTCTCCCCTCTCCCCCTACTCGCCTCCCCTCTCCCCTACTCGCCTCCCCTCTCCCCTACTCGCCTCCCCTCTCCCCTTACTCGCTTCCCCTCTCGCCTACTCGCTTCCTCTCTCACTCCTATCCGCCTCCCCTCTCCCTTACTCGCTCCCCCTCTCCCCTACTCCCCTCCCCTCTCCCCTACTCACCTCCCCTCTCCCCCACTCGCCTCCGAGACTCTTCTCTTAATCTTTGTGGTCTGGAGTTTTTAGCATCGATTTTCTTTTTGTGAAATTATATCTCTCCTTTTATTTTTGTTTTTGTTTTTTGTCTCCCTTCTTGAGGCGTTTTTCTTCATCTTACTTTTCTACTGTTATTACCATTATGAATGTCGTTATTGGTACATTTCTTTTGTGTGGTTATAGTTATCATTATTATTGTTATCATTATTGTTATTGCTTTGTTTACATCACAAAGAGAGAGAGAGAGAGAGAGAGAGTGAGTCAGAGAGAGAGAGAGAGAGAGAGAGAGAGAGAGAGAGAGAGAGAGAGAGAGAGAGAGAGAGAGAGGGAGGGAGGGAGGGAGAGAGGCAAAGCAAGAAATAAGGCAGAGTGAAACATAAAAAGGAAATAAACAAAAAAAACTAAAGTATGATAATGATAATAGCAATAATAGAAATAATGATAATTGTAAGAATAAGGGTAACAATAACAGCGATAATAATAATAAAGATATAAAATAAATCAAAAAGTCCCCGAAAAATCATCGGTACCCCAACCAACACACCACCACCACCACACCCCCATACCACCCCCACCACCCAAAAAGATGGTCACCCCCTCCCCCCCTCCCCCGCCCCCTCGTCCCTCTTAACTTCAACAAAAAAAAAATCATTCCACCTCATCAGGGGCGAGAGTCTATGCCGAGCCTCCAACCCTCATTAACAGACTAATATGATTAGGTGCGTGTTGAGAAAATGTTGATTAAGCAGAGGGAAATATTTCGGGGTGGGCGGCCTGGGGAAGGTCGGGCGTCGCTTACAACACTAATATTAAGGAGAAGTGAGCTAATTGTTAGCCCTTGCCTAATCTGCTGCACCCCCTCTCCCCCTCTCCCCATTCCCCACCCCCCGGTTCGTTTCCTCTCTCTCTCTCGCTCTCTCTCTCTCTCTCTCTCTCTCTCTCTCTCTCTCTCTCTCTCTCTCTCTCTCTCTCTCTCTCTCTCTCTCTCTCTCTCTCTCTCTCTCTCTCTCTCTCTCTCTCTCTCTCTCTCTCTCTCTCTCTCTCTCCCTCTCTCTCTCTCTCTATCTCTCTCTCTCTCTCTCTATCTCTCTCTCTCTCTCTCTCTGGGTGGGATTAGGGGTGTTCTTTTGTTATTTCTTCTCCCGTATTCCTTGGTATCTTATGTTTTCTTATGTCTTTTTTTTCTCTCTGTTTCCGTTTTTCATCTCTTCCTGTCCGTTTTTTCTCTCTATCTCTCTATACCATTTCTCCGTTCCTATTCATTCTCATTCCCTTTTTCCTTCTCCTCTCACTTTCCCCCTCTTCGTCCCCCATTTTCTTACCTATCCTCTACTTTCTCTCTCCCTATCTTCTCCTCTTCTTCCTTCCTTCCCCCTCTCTCCTCTATTTTTTACCTCCCCATCCCCTTTCTCTCCTTTTTCCTCTCTTTTCTCTTCCCCTTTCCTTTCACCCTCTCCCCTCTATCCACTCTCCTCTCCCTCTCTCTCTCCCTCCCTCCCTCAAAGAAGCTAATCACAGGTAATGTAAGGCAACCTCTACGCACAGGTGTTTTGCACAGGTGTATTGCAGGTGAGTGTGTACCGTAATCTTGCATGCTCATGAGAGAATGGAAGAATGAGAGGCGGTGTAGGATGTGGTGATACGCGTGTTTTGTGTATAGTGGTGAGTTGGTGATCTATGTCTATGCGTGTGTATATATTGTGTGGATATAGTGTATATGCAGATACAAGCGTATTATTATTTCTGGAGGGGGGGGAGTCTTTGTGTATATGTGTGTGTGTTTGTGTGTGTGTGTGTGTTTGTGTGTGTGGGGGGGTTGTGTGAGGAGAGAAAGACACACAGAGAGAAAAGAGAAAAGAAAAATATGATAAACAGTAAGATGAGTAGAGGTAGAGGCAAATATAAAAGAACAAACTATCAGAGACAGAAAAATAAATGGAGAAAGAAGAGAGTGAAGAAGAGAAAAAGGAAGGATGAGGGGGTGAAGGATGAAAGCAGATAGGAGAGACAGAAAGAGAGAGAGAGGAAGGGGAAAGTTAAGTTAGAAAGGAAAATAGGGAGAGACAAATAGAGAGGAGTGGGGGAGAAAAAGAGAGAGAAAGAGAGGGAGAGGGAGAGAGAATATCACACAAACATACAGACGGCGGGCAATCAGACAGAGAGACAGACAGTCAGACAGACAGATAGTCAGCCAGGCAGACAGACAGACAGACGAAGACGAAGACAGAGAAGACAGAGAAGGCCCGATCAGAAACCGTGGCCGAGAGCGTCGAAGAGAGGAAAGTGAGGAAAGGAGAATGAGATAGAGGTTAAATCACACCGAGTTTTAATAACGTTTTCGACCATGCGGGCGAACCGACCTTGCCGCAGCCATTCATAATAAACGAACTTATCACCCAAACTTTTTTACCGTTTGTAACACTGAGGAGACATTAATTGCTGAAACACTTTCGCTAGAGGACCGTCCACCCCCACCCCTTCCTCCTCCTCCTCCTCCTCCTCCCCTTCCTCCTCCTTCTCCTCCCCTTCCTCCTCCTCCTCCTCCTCCCCTTCCTCCTCTTCCTCCTCTTCCTCCCCCACCTCTTCCTCGTCCGCCCCTTCCTCCTCCTCCTCCTGCTCCTCCTCCTCCCCTTCCTCCTCTTCCTCCTCCTTCTGCTCCCCTTCCTCCTCCTCCTCTTCCCCTTCCTTCCTCCTCCTCCATCTCCACCCACTTCCTCCTCCTCCTCCTCCTTCCTCCTCCTCCCCCACCTCTTCCTCCTCCTCCTCCTCCTCCTCCTCCTCCTCCCCCACCTCTTCCTCCTCCTGCTCTTCCTCCTACCCCTACTCCTCCTCCTCCTACGCCTTCTCCCCCTCCTCTTCCTCCTCTACTACCTCCTCCTCTTCGTTCTCCTCTTCCTCCTTCCCCTTCTCCTCCTCTTCCTCCTCCACTTCCTCCTCATCCTCTTCCTTCCCCTCTTCCTCCCTTTCCTTCTCCTCCTTCTCCTCCATGTCTCCTCCCCTCTCTCCCTCCCTATACTTTTTCCTCCTTCTCATACTTTTTTCTCCTCTTATTTCTACTCTTCCTCCTCCGCATCTTTCTCCTTCTCTTCTTCATCTGTGTCTTTCTTCTCTTCCTCCTCATGCTATTCCTTCTCCTTCTAACCTAACCTTCCCGCTCTTCCTTTCATCTTTTCCTTTTTATTTTCTTCTTATTTTCTTCTTGTTCCTCTTCACTTCATTTTTCCATCATCTTCCAATTGTTCATTTTCTTGCTCGACATTTTCTATTTCATTTTCTTCCTTTTCCTCCCTTTACCTCCAGCTAATCTCTTTCTTTTTCTCTTCCTTCGTCTCTCTCTTCAATCCTTTTATTCTATTCTTTTTCCCTTCTTATTCGTCTCCTAACTCCTTCCTTTCCCTTTTCTCTCTCCTCCTTTCCTCTTTCTTCTCTTTATCTGCCTGTTCTATGGTTTCCATTTCGTTATTTCATTTCTCGTCCTCATCCGCACCTTAATCCTCCACCTCCCCTTTCTCTTCTTTCGCTTCGCTTCCTTTCACATATTTCCCCCCTTCCGTTTCTCATATTTTATTTTGCACTTCCTTCTCTTCCCTGTTCCTACTTACATCCACCTCTCCTCCATTTTCTGATATTTACTATTTTCTCTCCTCTTGCCTCCTATTTCTTTTCACTCTTCCTACCTTTCTACCTCCTTCCGTTTCTCTTTTTCTTTATCCTCTTTCTTTTGTTCATCTTTTTCTTTTTTCTTCTTCGCCCTTCTCCTCCTCCCGTTTTTTCATCTTCCTTTTGCTCTTTTTTTCTCTTTTTCACATTTTCTCTTCTTTTCCTTTCGTTCTTCTCTGTGCTCTTCTTCCCTGTCCACTTCTTTCTACTTTTCCTTTTTCTCTATAATTACTCCCTTCGTTATTTTTACGGTATTTTTCTCGTTTCTTCCCTCATCCTTCTTCATATCTTTCCCCTCTTCTTTCTCTTCCTCTCTTCCTTTTTCATCGACCTTCGTTATCTACTGCCTTTTCTCATCATCTCTCCCATTTCTTCTTAAATTTCCATCATTCCATTTTTTTATCTTATTTCTGCCTCTCTTTACATCTTTCTCTTTTTTCATTTACTCATTCCTTGCTCTCTGTCCCTAAGTTCACTAATTTTACTCGTTCATAATTGTTAAAAAGATCTTGAGAAATACACAAACTAGGCTGTTCGTCTTTTGTCGTGTGTTCTAGAATGTATAATGAGAAGGCGGGATTTTGTATAAGACCAGATGATGGGAGGAATGGAGAGAGAGAGAGAGAGAGAGAGAGGGGGGGGGGGCATGAATGGAGAGTGGGAGAGGGGAGTAATATGGGAAAGAACGAGATGGCATGGGAGAAGGGAGGGAGAGGGAGGGAAGAAGAGAGAGAGAGAGAGAGAGAGAGAGAGAGAGAGAGAGAACAAAGTAATTCACAAGCACAAAAACCGTGCAATAACAAAAAGGAAGAGAGAACGAGAGCGAAAGAGAAGAACAAGTCAAAAGAGAAAGCGAGAGTACAAAAAAATATCCACCTAAAAAAGGGGAGAGAGAGAGAGAGAGAAAAAAAAAAGAAAAACGCCGAAGATAAGAGAGCTGGCTGAATGCGCCTTCGTTCGCCCGGGTCGAGTCGGACGGTTGGCTCGGGTCGGTTCGGGTCGGGTCGGCGGGTCCCGCGGAGCGATATAAATATTCCAGACTTGTGCCTCAGTCATTTCTCAAGGGCCTGCTTTCGTTTGGTCATGTCGCCCCGCTAGCATCGCCATTTTTCACAAGTTACGGTCGTCGCCTCGCTCTTCTAGCCAGGGGACGGAAGGGCGAGGATGGCTTGCGCGCGGAGCTGAAGAGTTCCGAATCCACGACCCAGCGATTCGGATAACGCGCCAGGGGTAACTTCGTCATTCCAACCATCCAGAAGAAAACGCGATAAGGAACTAATATGACCCCCATTTATTGACAAAATGTTACGGTGGTTGGAAGGAGGGAGAGAGAGAGCTTGCTGGGGAGGGGGGAGGAGGGGGAGGAGGCTGTAAAGGGGAGGGAAAGGACGAGGAAGAATGAAGGTTTGTCAGGAAGAAAAAGATGGTGGGGGAAGAGGGAGAGGGGAGGGGAAGAAGAGCCGGATGAGAAGAACTAGAAAGTATTGGAGGAGGAAGAAAGAGAATAGAAAGACGAAAGTGAATCAGAAAGACAAGAGGAAGAAGAAAAGGGAAGAGAGGAAAGATATATAGATATGAAAGAAGAAGAGAGAGAGAGGAGCAATTTCCATAGCATACACAGCCCCCAAGCTGTAGGGTAAGGTTTATAAGGATCAGATTTCAACATGAAACTGTGGTCATTTCGATCATAAAAGTGATACCGCCTCTTCTTGAGTCCCCCTAAAGAAACTTCTTATCTTAAGGGTTTACCATCTAAAAAAAAGGAGAGAGAGAGAGAGAGAAAGAAAGAAAGAGAGAGAGAGAGAGACAGAGAGAGAGAGACAGAGAGAAAGAGAGAGAGAGACAGACAGACAAACAAACATAAACATAAAAAATAAAAATACAAAAATAACAATCAAATACAAAATAACCAGATAAAAAACAAAGATAAAAGGAGAGCAATTCACACAGAATCCGAAAGCGAGGCGGCAGCAAAAGAAGCGAGAGATCCATCTTGCAAAATTGAAACTACGGACCTTTGTGATCACGTGACATCTTTCGGCGCCGGAGACTGAGGGACGGCGGCGCTACTAATAAAAGAAGAGCAGAATCCGGAGAGAAATCAAAACCCGACATTTAGAATTTAAAAAAAAAAAGAAAAAAGAAAAAAAAGCGGGAGCGATTGGCTTTACACTGACGTAGAGAGAGAAAAAAAGAAGATAAAAAAGTATAGAAAAGCAAAAAAAAAAAAAAAAAAAAGGGAAGAAAAAAAAGAATGTCTTTAATGACGCCTCGACTTCAAGGTTCAAGAAGAGAGAAAAAGGGGGAGGGAGAGTGGGGAGGAGAGGGGAAGGGGGAGGTGGGGAGGGTCTAGGCGAAAAGAAGAGAGATTCCTGAACCCGACAAAGACTTGTGGTAAAAAAAAAAAAAAAAAAAAAAAAAAAAAAATCGCATCGCGCGGCGTTACGCGGGAAAGAGGGATGGGGAGGGAGGGGAGGGGGGCGCGAGGAGGGGGGGGGTTATTGGCTATGGTATCCGCATATTAATGTTTTTTTTTTACACCTTCAAGGGTACGTCATCGAAAATGGCCTTCGAGACCTCACACGCACAACAGACGAAGAAGGAAAGGGGGGTAAGAGGGGAGGGAGAGGAGGCGAAGGGGGTGGAGGAAGGGGGAAGGGAGAGGGGGTAGGGCGGAGGGAGGAAGGAGGGGGCAAAGGGGGATCTCTCGAAAGCGTGAGGATTTTCAGCTTAGCGCCCTAGAGATGTGAAGAGAACAGAGGGGGGAGGGGGAGGGGAGTAGGAGAGAGAGAAAGAGAGAGAGAGAGAGAGAGAGAGAAAGGGGGAAAAAAAGTGTTGAGATGCTATTCAAACTGGAGAAAACAAACGAACAGCATCAAGGAGGTTTTTCATTTTCCTTTTTGCTTACTGTATATATATATTTCCCACCTCCTTCTCCCCCTCCCCTTCCCCACCTCCTTCTCCCCCTCCCCCTCCCCACCACCCCCCAGTCAAGACATGTGTACTGATGACTCCACCTCCTTTCAGCATGCACCTTTCTGCCAGGTTTGTTTCTTCCATCTCTTGAACCCTTTCTTGAGCTCTCTCTCTCTCTTTCTTTCTTTCTGTCTTTCTGTCTCTCTTTCTCTCTCGCTTTCTGTCTCTCTCTCTTTCTTTCCTTCTTTCTTTCTGTCTCTTTCTCTCTCGCTTTCTCTCTCTCTCTCTCTCTCTCTCTCTCTCTCTCTCTCTCTCTCTCTCTCTCTCTCTCTCTCTCTCTCTCTCTCTCTCTCTCTCTCTCTCTCTCTTCTCTCTCTCTCTCTCTCTCTCTCTCTCTCTCTCTCTCTCTCTCTCTCCCTCTCTCTCCCTCTCTCTCTCTCTCTCTCTCTCTCTCTCTCTCTCTCTCTTTTTCTCTCTGTCATTCTTTGACTTTCTTGCTTGTTTTAAGTTTTTTTCTTTTTCTATTTTTTGTTCCTTTTTCGTTGGGGGGGCTGTAGGGGGGAGTGGGAGGGGGAAGGAGGAACAAGACGAGGGAAGGGGGAGATGAATGAGGGGAATGAGGATAGTGAGGGAGAGAATGAGAGAGAGGGAGGGGTAAGCAGAAGGGGGATGATAAGTAAGGAGAGAGGATGGGGAAAAGGAAGTGGAATAATGAAGGATGGGAGAAGGAGAGGGAGAGGAAAGGGGAGAAAGGAGAAGAGCCGAAGAGGAAGCGAAGGAGGAGAGGAAAGAGGGAGAGGCGAGAACGGAGGAGGGGAAACGCTAGCAGAATCTCCTGTGCTTGGCGACAGATGATAACTGAGAATAAAAAAACATTGCATCTCAAGTTATCGAAAGAATATTATCAGCGCCGTCGCAACCTCGCGGATAAAGAGAGAAGAGCAGGGAGAGAAAGACAAAAGAAGAAGAAAAGAGAGAGAGAGAGAGTGGGGAGAGAGAGACAGACTGATATACAGACAGAGAGAGAGAGACAGACAGACAGACAGAGAAAAGAGATACAGACAGACAGAGAAAAGAGATACAGACAGACAGAGAAAAGAGATACAGACAGACAGAGTCAAAAAGAGCCAGACAGACAGACAGATAGACAGACAGACAAACAGACAGAGAGAAAGAGATGAATACAAGACCCAAGATGAAAAGCTTGGCATGTCAATTACTTCACACACCCCTTCTAGCCTGCAGTCCCCGAGGGAGTTCCCGCTGATCCTGTGCATTCATTGTATTTACATTCTTGCATCATTGTCTTCGGGCTTATTATGCCGGCGTGCAAGCGAGCGTCGTTGCTGTTACCTCAGATCCTGCTTATGACGTCTTGAGGAAAAAAAGGGAAAGAGAGAGAGAGAGAGAGTGAAAAAAGGCTTAAGAAAAAAAAGAAAAAAAGAAAAAGAGAGAGAGAGAGAGAGAGTGAGAGACAGAGAGAGAGAGAGAGGGAGGGGAGAGAGAGAGAGAGAGAGAGAGAGAGAGAAAGAGAAAGAGAGAGAGAGAGAGAGAAAGAGAGAAAGTGAAAAAAGGCTTAGGAAAAAAAAAGAAAAAAAGAAAAAGAGAGAGAGAGAGAAATGCTTAGATGTTTCTCGTGCTCCTTGGGTATTTACGGATTGTTTATGGATCAATAACCATTGGGTGTTTATGTTTTTCACGTGAATCCTTACTTGTAGATGATTGATATCCCTCTTATCATCATTAGCATTAGGATTGTTGGTATGATTATTCTTAGTACAATTTTTATATTGTCATCATTAATATCTTCATACTTTTCATCATTTTCCCTATAATCATTATCATTATTATCATTATCAATATTGTTATTATCATTGTTCTATTAATATTATTATTGTTATTTTTACTATTATTGTTATCATTATTATTATTATTATTATCATTATTATTATTATCATTATTATTACTATTATTATTATCATTATTACTATTATTATTATCATCATCATCACTATTATCATTCATATCATTATCATTATTATCATTATCATTATCATTATCATCCTTGTTATTATTATTATTATCATTATTATTATTACTTCTATCACCATTACTATTATTATTATCATCATCATTATTGTTACTATATTATCATTATTGTCATTATTATCAATACTATCATTATTATCACCATTTTTATTACTATCATTATTATTATTATCATTATTTTATCAGCACTATCATTATTATCACAGTTTTTTATTACTATCATTAGTATTATTATCATTTTTTTATCAGCATTATCATTATCACTATTATTGTTATTACTGTTATCATTATTGCTATTATTATTATCCTTATCATCATTGCAATTCAATTATTATTATTATCACTATAATTTATTATATCGTCGATATTATTATTATCATTATCCTTTATGGTATCGTCGTTATTATTATCATTATCATTATCATTTACATTATCGTCATTATTATTATTATTATTATCACCATCATTGTCCTCATTACCATGGCTATTGTCTTTATCATTACCATTATCATTATTATTATCATATTTATTATCATTATAATTATTAGCATAATTACTGGTTATTATTACTGCTAATATCATGATTATCTTTATCCTCATTATCACTCTTTATATCATTATTCATTATCCTTATAAGTATCAGTATCATAACCACCATAAGCAGTAATAATAATAGCAGCAGCAGCAGCGCCAGATGTATCATTATCGTTATCATTATTATCGCCATCATTATCTTCATAATTATTACCATTACTGG
>NC_091561.1:34944300-34951800 GCF_042767895.1 Penaeus vannamei | reverse complement strand
TCTTTTCCTTTACGCACATTGTTCCTTCCTTTTTTCTGTTCTTTCTTTTGATTTCCCCCTCTTTTGATTTGTTTATTTTTACTTCTCTCTCTCTCACCTGTCTTCTTACTTTCCTCTTCCTCTCTCTTTCTTCTTCCTCTCTCTTTCTCTTATCATGTTTTTCTCCCTATCTTTACGTTCTCTCTAGCTGTAGTTATTCATCTCTCTCTCTTCCTTCTTTACCCCTATTCGCTCTTCCTTCCTTTTACTTCTCTTTTCCCTGTTCCTTCTTGCTTTCTGTAATTATCCTCTTCCCTCTCTCCTCACCTCTTTCTAATGTTCTCTCTTTCTCTTCCGTCACACACTCCTTTCTTTCTCCATCTCTTCTCTCCCTATTCTCTTCCCCATTCCATTTTCTCTTCTTCAATTATATCTTCTCCTCTTTCTATATTCCCCAAATATCCCTGAACCCTACCCCATTTCTTCTTTAAATCCTCTCTCTCTCTCTATCTCCTCTCTTTCAATTCTCGGCACCTCTCTCTCTTCTCTCTTTCTAGTCTCTGCATCGTCTTTTCTCTCCTTTCTCCTTCTTTCCTCTCTCTCTTCTCTTCTTCCCTCTCTCTCTTCTCTCCTTCTTCCCTCTCTCTCTTCTCTCATTCTACTCTCTACTTCGTCTTTTCTCCTCTTTCTCCTTCCTCCCTCTTTCTCTTCTCTCTTTCTACTTTCTACATCGTCTTTTCTTCCCTCTCTCCTTCCTCCCTCTCTCTCTTCTTTCCTTCTACTCTCTGCATCGTCTCTTCTCCTCTCTCTCCTTCCTCCGCCTCTCTCTCCTCTCCTTCCATTCTCCACATCATCTTTTTTCACCTCTCTCCTTCCTCCCTCTCTCTCTCTCTTCTCTCTCTCTCTCTCTCTCTCACTCTCTCTCTCTCTTCTCCTTCCATTCTCAGCACCGTCTTTTCTCCCCTCTCTCCTCCTCCTTTACGTCAAGTCCTGTCAACTGTCATCCTCCAGCCGTTCGTCTTGACAGGAGGAAGTGGGAGACGAGGGGGGAGGTAGGGAGGGGGAGGTGGGGAGGGGGGAGAGAGAGGGGAGGCGGAGGGGAGGGGAAAGAAAGGGGATGAGGGAGGGGAGGAGGGGAGAAGGATGAAGGTAAGGGGAATGATGGTGATGATAATGATAGCTACGATTATTGTAGTAATGATAATGATGATGATGATGATGATGATGATGATGATAATGATAGCATTGAGGATTATAACGATGATGATGATAGTAAGAATAAGAATAAAAAGAACCAGCATCAATGTTGTCGTTCTCATTTTCATTATTATCATTATTATTATTGTTGTTGCTGTTACAATTATCATTGCTCATATTATCATTGGTATCATTGTTATTATTATATCATTATTTCCATTGTCATTATTGCTATTATTATCTTACCATTTTTATTTTCATTATCATCATCATTTGTATTATTACTATTAGTTTTTTTACTGTTATCATTGTTACTATTATTTTTTTTACTTTTATGATTATATTATTACTATTATCATTTTTACCATTATGATTTTTACTATCATCATCATTATCACCATTATCATCGTCACCATTTTCATTATTATCATTATCATTATAAACATTATTATTGCAGTTATTGTTATTGTACTTATTGATATTATTCTCGTCATCATAAAAATCAACATCATAATTCCTATCACTATCATTATCTTTATTATTATTATCAGTTATTGTTACTGATATCATCATCATTATTATCATTGTTATTACTGTCATCATTCTATTCTCATTATCGTTACTATGGTAATCATTATTGTTATCATTATTTTCATTATGAACAAAATTCTCATTACCATTATTGATGTTACTATTAACAATATCATTCATATTACTATAATTTCCATTGTTCTTGTTATCACTATCAATGTTATTAATGCTATTATCATTATACTCTATCACTATAATTGTTATCATTATCTTAAAAAAAGGTTTGATTTAAAAAAAATACGATGGGGGAAGATAATAGATATAAAAAAGATGATATATGGAAAATTAAAAGGAAAGAAAGAAAAAAACGCAAGAAAGAAAGAATACATGAATTAGGAAACGGGAGAAGAAGGAGGACATGCTGCAACGTGTCAAGTGTCACTTTGGAACTGATGTCATTTGGCGGGAAATTCGACTGAGAAAGCTGGCGGAAAGTGGGGAAGGAAGGGAGAAGAGGAAGAGGGGAATATGGGGAAAGAGAGGATGGGAAAAAAAGAGGAGAAATAGGAAAGAATAGGGGAAAGATGGGGTAGATAAAAAAGAGGGGAAAGAGAAAAGGAAGAGGGAGATATGGAGAAAGAGAGATGGAAAGGAGAAGAGGAAGAGGAGAATATGGGGAAAGAGAGGATAGAAAAAGAGAAGGGAAGAAGAAGAAGCGGGGAATAAGAGAGAATGCGGGATATATGATATTGGATATATAAAAAAAAGAGGGCAAAGAGAATAGACAGACGAGAACATGAGGAAATAGCGATGGTATGGAAAATATCGAACCAAGGGGAAAGTGAGGGGGAAGAGGAGATATTGGGATATAGGGGAAAAGCTAGATAAAGGAGAGGGAAAGGAATAGAGAGAGAATGGAATATATGGTAAAAGGGGAAAGACTGGATAGATAGAAGGGCGAGGAAAGAGAAAGGGGAAGAGGGAAATGTAGAGCAATGAGGGGAAGATAGAAAAGATAGAAGGAAGGGGAAGAGGGAAACATGTAATAATAGGAGAAAAATTAAATAGATAATGAGAGGAGGGAGAGAAGAGGAAGATGGGTATATTGAGAATGGGAAGATATCATAATTAAAGAAAAGAGGAGAAGAGAAAGAGGAGAATATAGGGGAAACAGGAAGATAGGATAGATAAAGGGAGGGAAAAGATAAAAGGGAGTGATAAGAATAATAAGGAAGAGGAAGGAAAAGAGGAAGAGAAGAATATGAGGAAACAGAAGAAAAAATGATAATTTGAATGAAAGGGAAAATATAGGAAGAGGAATGAGAGAAATAAAAGGCGAAAATGAGAAGAGCAGGAAGAAATAAGGAATTTGGAAGGGAAGAGAGCAGTGGATGAATGGAAGTGAAGAAAAAGAAGAAGAAAGGCAGAGGAAATAGGAAGAAGGATAGGAAAATATAGGAAAATGAAGGGACCAGAAATGAGAAGATAAATATGTTCATATGGAATTATGAAAAAATAGAATAAAATGAGGGGACAGAAGGGGAATTATGAAAGTGAAGAATGGAGAGTAAAAATTCAGGACAAAGAAGGCGATAAATGGAAGTGAAAAGAGAAGGAATGATTAAAAATAGAATAAGATACATAACATGCAAAAGGATACATACATACATACATACATACATACATACATACATACATACATACATGCATACATACATATATACATCTATACATACGTATATACATACACGCATGCATACTTGCGTACGTGCATATATACATACATACACACATACATAATACATATGTATATAGAAAGAGAGATAGATGATTAGATGGGTTAGATAGATAAGTAGATGTATAGATAGAAAAGGTGATATATAAACAGAAAACTATAACAATAACAAAAAATATAGAAAAGGAAAAAGAAGGAAACAAAAAAATAAAGAGAGAGAGAGAGGTGGGGGCAGAGATAGAGACAGAGAGAGAGAGAGTGAGATAGATAGAGAGAGAGAGAGAGAGAGAGAGAGAGAGAGAGAGAGAGAGAGAGAGAGAGAGAGAGAGAGAGAGAGAGAGAGAGAGAGAGAGAGGGAGAGAGAGAGAGAAAAAAAAAAAGAGAGAGAGAGAGAGAGAGAGAGAGAGAGATAGCGAGAGAGAGAGAGAGAGAGAGAGAGAGAGAGAGAGAGAGAGAGAGAGAGGGAGAGAGACAGACAGACAGACAGAGAGGAAGAGAAGGGGGGAGGGAGAGAGAGAGTACTGAGTTATGAAAGAGAAGGAGCAGCAGAGGAAAATATCAAACAGTAAACAAAAGAGGAAGAATGAAAAATTAAATCAAAGAAGAAAGCCATAAATAACTGAAGGAGAAAAGAGAACGAAAAGACAGAAAGATTGAACCTTATTATTTCTCTTTCTTCTCACCACCTTTCTATTCCTCTTTCTCTTTTTTCTTCTTCTCTCTTCCCCTATTCACTTATTCATCCCTCTGTTTTTATTCAGTCCTCAAAATCACTGCTATTCTCATTATCATTAGTATTGCCATTGTTACCGTTATCATTATTACTATCATTGCTGTTTGTACCGTTATTATAATCGTTATCATTCTTATTATCATCATTATTATCATCATTATTTTCATTATCATAATTATTATTATCATTATCGTTATCATTTGTTGTCGTTTGTATTGCCATTACTATTATCATCGTTATCATTATTTTTATTATTGATATCATCATTATCATCATTTTTAATATCAAATATAGTTAATGATGTTTATTATCCTTGACATAATTGATATTGATGATAATGTTATTGGTACTGATGAGAATGAATATGATTAATTTTGCTACCATTATTGTTATTATTGCTCTTATTATCATCATCGTTATCATTATTATCATTATCGATACTATTATTAGTAATAATAGTAGTTGTAGTCTTGTTGTTATCATCATCGCTAGCATTATCATCATTATTGTTTTCATTATCACTGTTATTATCATTATCATTATTATTATTATCATTATTATTATTATTATTGTTATTATTATTATCATTATTATTATTATAATCATTATCATAATCATCATCATTACTACTACCATCATTACGATTATTGATTTATAATCATTATCATTACTACCATTATCATTTGTTTTAGTAGTAGTGGTATGATCATCATTATCTTAGTTTTATTACATTATAGTTATTATCATTATTGTTTTATTACCGTTAATAGTATCATTATTGTTATCATTGTGACTGATAAGAATATCATTCTAATTATCATTATCATTGTTCTTCTTTTCTATCATTTTTATTATCATTATCATTGTTATTATCATTGTCATTGTTATTATCATTATCATTATCATTATTATCATTATTACCATTATCATCATCAGTAACATTATTGCTAATATGATTATTATTATCATTGTCATCATTATTATCATCATTACTGTTATTATCATTATTATCATCATTACTGTTATTACCATTACCATCATCATTATGATATCATCCTTATGGTTATTTTCATTGTTACAATTAACATCATTATCATTATCATTAACGTTATTATTTTCATCATTGTTATTATTACTATTGCTATTGTTATCATTATTAGCATCACCACAATCATTATCATCTTTATTTCTATTATCATCATTATCATTATTGTTATTATCATTATTATCATCATCATTGTTATGATTATAATCATCATTAACATTATTATTATTATCATTAGTTATATTAATGGTAATATATCAGTAGTAGCAGCATTAGGAATATCATTATCATTTTCGTTATCAATATTGTTATTATCATTAGAAGTAGCAACAACATCATCAATATTACCGTTATCATTATCATCATCATTACTTATATCACTATTATTATCGCCATCATTATTGTTATCATTATAATTACTTTTGTTTTTATTGTTATTAACACTAGCATCGTCATTACAATTACTCTTGCTGTTGTTCCTTTTGCTAATGCTAATATCGTTAACGTTATATTATTATTCCAATGTCAGTTATTACTGTACTGTATATCACTGTTGCTTTAACATTGTTGTTATCATTATGTCAGCATAAGTATAATCATAATCATTACTACCATTATTATCACAGGTACAAATGATGTGATTTGTCACTATCAAAGCCATCACATAAATTGTACTATCCACGTTATTACTTCTGCTATTACTTTATATTCGTTGCTACTGATATTACTAGTACTGGTACTATTATTACCGGTACTACTGCCACAACATTTGCTATTGCTACTACTATATAAATACTACTACTACTATTAATACTCTTACTACTACTGCTGCCGTTACTACAACTACTACTATTACCATTTCTGCTACCAGTACTACCATCATGACCGTTGCTACTACTACTACTATTGTTATTACTATTTCTGCCACTACTACAACTACCATTACTACTACTACTTAAATCGCTACTGCTATTACTGCTACTAATGATAATAATACCATTACTAATGATGATAATATTGCTACTTCCATTAGTAATATTACTTTCATTACATCTAATGCTGCTGATACATTTGTTTCTACCACTTTTGCTAATGGTACAGTTGCTGTTGTTAGTGATGCTGTTAATAACACCAAGAGGTTATTTATCATAATCAGCATCATTATTACAATAACCAACCGCTCAGCTGATTTCCATGATGCAGTTGAAAGCTTATCTAACGCATTTTTTCACCTCACGATGCAGGGTAAGGAATTGGGGGAGGAGGGGGGGTAGGAGGAAGGGCGGGCGAGATAGAGAATTCCTGGCATAAACCTGTTCTTTTATGAATGGGTCAGGCCTCCCTCCCCCCTCCAGTGTCTTCCCTTCCCCCCACTCCCAACTACCCCCATTATATTTACTTGTGGATGGCATGGGTCTTTGGTGTGTGTGGGAGGGAGCAGAGGGATCTCCTCTGTTACTACCGGTTTAAGAAGGGGCGAGGGGAAGGAGGGAGGATGGGGAGTGGAGGAGGAGGAGAATGGGGTGAGAGGGGGGGGAAGGGGGTGTTGATTGTGACCTCTTCATCAGCACATCCATTTGTTCAGTCTTGCTCTGGGACGACCCTTTCTTTTCTCTCTTTTCTCTTGTCTCTTTTCTTTCTCTCTTTCTCTCTCTCTCTCTCTCTCTCTCTCTCTCTCTCTCTCTCTCTCTCTCTCTCTCTCTCTCTCTCTCTCTCTCTCTCTCCCTCCCTCCCTCCCTCTCTCTCTCTCTCTCTCTCTCTCTCTCTCTCTCTCTCTCTCTCTCTCTCTCTCTCTCTCTCTCTCTCTCTCTCTCCCTCTTTCTCTCTCTCTATCTATCTATCTGTATGTGTGTGTGAGAGAGAGAGTGTGTGTGTGTGTGTAGTATCCGTTCCAGAGTTTGACAATGTATGAAAAGATTTGTGGTCGACGGTAAAACAAACCTCCATGGTTTAAGCTTATTGACGTATTCCCACGCTTGCTAAATGAACCTATCCCTATGTGATTCATAGAATCAGCCTGTGATCGATACCACAACCGATTTTGCCGATACTCTATTATTCATTTATTCGCTTATTCACACTCTTATTTTATCTTCACTCGGTGCGTCTCCTTGCATATTCCACGAACGGGAACACGATGCCATAGTTTTATTGGACACGGAGAAGACTGCCAGTGGCATTACCAGCGAGATGGCTTCCGAAAGCGCGGAGACCCAAGCACACCAGCATCCTGCAGGAGTGAAAATTCGTATGGGACAAAAGGACAGCATTTAACAACTT
>NC_091561.1:34930503-34936300 GCF_042767895.1 Penaeus vannamei | reverse complement strand
AAATTTTCATTGGCCGCCGGCTCGGGGGGGGTTGGGTGGGGGTGTGGGGTGGCCGGGGGGAGGGGGGGGAAGGGGGGAGTTGTCTTCCTGTGTTATCGTCCCCTTTGCTTCGCTTTTTGCTTTTTTCCCTTTTTTGCTCACTTTGTCTGGTTTTTTTTTCCCCCGTCTCACTTTTTTTTTCCCCTTTGTGTGTTCGCCTCTGTCACGTTTCTATTTCTCTGCTCTGTTTCTTCTCCTTCCCCTTTTTCATTCCTTCCATCCCCCCCTCTTTCCCCCCCTCCCTCCCCCCTTTTCTTCCCCCCCCTTTTTTTTTTTTTTTCTTTTTCTCTCTCTCTCTCTCTCTCGCTTTTACTGCTCTTTTCTCTCACTCACTCTCTCTCTCTATCTCTCTCTCTCTCTCTCTCTCTCTCCTCTCTCTCTCTCTCTCTCTCTCTCTCTCTCTCTCTCTCTCTCTCCTCTCTCTCTCTCTCTCTCTCTCTCTCTCTTTTCTCTCTCTTTCTCTTTCTCTCTCTCTCTCTCCTCTCCCTCCTCCCTCCCTCTCTCTCTTTTTCTTCACTCACTCTCTGTCCCCTTCCTTAAACCCTGTCTGTCTCTGCCTGTCTGTCTGCTGTCTGTCAGTCTTCTCCTTTTCTCGCCTTCGGTTGCTCTCTCTCTCTCTCTCTCTCCCTCTCTCTCTCTCTCTCTCTCTCTCTCTCTTCTCTCTCTCTCCCCCCTCCCTCTCTCTCTCTCTTCTCTCTTTTTCTTTTCCCTCTCTCTCTCTCTCTCTCTCTCTCTCTCTCTCTCTCTCCCTTCTCTCTCTCTCTTCTTTCTTTCACTCTCTTTTTTTCTCTTTTTTTCCCCCCCACTCTCTTTTCCCCACTCTCTTTTCCCTTCCTTCAATCTCGCTCCTCCCTTTGTCTGTCTGTCTTCTGTCTGTCTGTCTGTCTGTCTGTCTGTCTGTCTGTCTGTCTGCCCTGTCTTCTCTCTCTCTCTCTCTCTCCTTCCCTCTCTCTCTCTCTCTCTCTTCTTTTTTTTTGCCTCTTTTCCCTGCCCCCCCTTTTTCTGTCTCTCTCCCCCCCTTCTTTTTTGTTTTGCTCACATTAAAAATTACTCACTGTCTCCCCCCTCTCTTTTTCCCTCCTCCTCCCCTCCCCTTTTCTCTCTTCTCTCTCTCTCTCTCTCTCTCTCTCTCTCTCTCTCTCACTTTCTCTCTCTCTCTCCCTCTCTTTCTCTCTCACTCTCCCCCTCTTTTCTTTTTCTTTCCCCCTCCTTTCACTTTTAAATTCCCACAACACACACACAACACACACACACACACACACACAACCCACACACACACACACACACAAACACACACACACACACACACACACACAACACAACACACACACACACACCCCCGCACACACACCCCTTCTGTCTGTCTGTCTGTTTTTGTCTGTCTGTCTGTCTGTCTGTCCCCTCTATCTTTTCTATCTTCCCAACCCCCTCCTGCTCCCCCTTTTTTTTCCAATTTTTATTTCCCCCCCATGTATCAAAATTTATGTTTTTGGTTGTGTGGGGGTTTTTAAAAAGAAATATCTATGCTACATTATGTTATCAATATATACATACATACAAAAAAAATATATTTATTTATTTTTCATAAAATTTTTCCCCCCCCTTCTAAACAGATCGGGCATCTGTCTATAAACACACAATGAAGAAACATTTTTACCCATATGTGAATTTTCCTTTTTATTCGCAGTTCATGCTAATTTGTACCACATTTCTTGGAAACGATTTTGTGCACGTTTCCCCCTATGACTTACTATTCTTTTTTTGTTTTCGTTTTTTTTTTCAAATTATTCGGTTTTATTCACTTTTGTTGGCTTTTGGGTTTTTTTTTGAGATTTTCCCGGGTTTTTCGTTTTTTTTTTTTTTTTCCCTTTTTTTTTCCCTTTATTTGGGGTTCTTTTTTCCCCGCCCTATTTCAGTCTTTTTTTGTTTCCCCTTTTTTTTTCCTTCTTTTTTTCTCAAAGTTTTCCCTCTCTTTTCTCTCTTTCTCTCTCTCTCCCTCTCTCTCCCTCTCTCTCTCTCTCTCTTTCTTTTTTTCTTTCGCTTTCGTTCTCTCTCTCTCTCTCTCTCTCTCTCTCTCTTTTTCATTATCGTCTTTTCTTCATTCTTTCTTTATCTCATAGTTCCAATTTTTTTTAATTCACTTTTTTCTCCTGCTTTTGCTGTCTTGTTTTTTTCTTCCTTTTTCCCTTTTTCTTCGCCCCCTGTCTCTCCTTCATAATTCCCTTTTTTTCTCCGTTATAATTTTCTTCTTTTCCCGATTTCTTCGTCCTTTTCCTTTCTATCGTTTTCTCTTTTTTTTTCCTTTCCTTTATCAAAAATTTCATCCCTCCTTTTACCCCCCTTTTCCAACTTCCATCTTCCTTTTTCTCCTTTTAACCAATGTGATTTTTTGTTATTATTCTCCTCCTTTTTTACTTTTTCCCTCTGCCCCCATTTATCCCGTTTTTTTTCTCTTTTTTTCTCAAATATCCACTTTCATCTTTTTTACTGTCTTTTATTTTTGTCATCCTCTTTCTTATTTACATTTTCCCTTTTTTTCCTTTTTTTTCCTATTCTTCTATTTTCGCCATCCTCTCTTCACCCCACATTTCCATATTTTTTTTTTTAATCCCTTATCCCTTTTCATTTTTTTTTTTTTATCTTCCTCTTTCTCATATCTCCCCTTTATTCTTCAGTTTCCCTTCCCCTCTTCTTCTCTCTCCTATCTTCCCATTTTTCTTTAGTTCCCCCTCTCCCTCTTCCTCTCTTATTATCTTCCTTACTCTCCCATTTCCCCATTCTTCTCTATTATCCCATTCCCCATTTCCTCTCATATGTTTTTCCGTACCCCCAAATTTTCCCCCGTTTTTTTCAATCCCCATTCTCCTTTTCCCTCTCTTTTTTCCCCATTCTTACTTAGTTCCCCTTTTCCCCCTTCCTCTCCTATCCCCTTCCTTTTCTTTAGTTCCCCTCCCTCTTCCTCTTATCCCCTTTTCTTTTTTTCACCCCCCATCTCCCAATTCTTCCTTAGTTCCCCCTTTCCCCCTCCTCTCTTACCCCCCTTCCCCTTCTTTAGTACCTCTTCTTTCCTCTCTTACCCCCTTTCCCCACTCTCCTATGTCCTCTTCTTTTTTTCCCCCCTTTTCCTTTTTTCCCCTTTTTTTCCCCCCTTTTTCCCCTTTTTGTTATTTCCCCCCCCTTTTTTCCCCTTCCCCCCCACCCCCCTTTCCCCCCCTCTCCTATCCCCCCCTTCTTCTTTAGTTCCCCCCCCTCTTTTCCCCCTTTCCCCCCTTCCCCCTCCTTTTAGTTCCCCCCCTCTTCCCTCTTACCCCCTTTTTTCCCCTCCATCTCCCCATTTTTTTCAATCCCCCATTCTCCCTTCCGGTCTCTCTCATTTTTCCCCAAATTTTCTTAAAACCCTCCATTCTCCCCTTCACTCCCCCCCCCCCATTTTTTTTTTGTTCCCCCCCCCTCTTTTTCCTTTTTATCCCCTTCCCACTCTCCTATCTCCCCATTCTTCTTAACCCCCCTTCTCCTCTTCCTCTCTTCATTTTCCCCTTCTTCTTCAATCTCTATTCTCCGTTTTCCCCACTCCCCCACTCCCCATTCTTTTTTAAATTTCCCTTTCCTTCCTCTTCCTCTCTCTAAATTTTTCCCCTTTTTTTTTTAACCCCCCCTTCCTTCCTCTCTCTCAATTTCATTTTCTTAAACCCCCCATTCTCTTCCTCACTCCCCCTCTCCCCCTTCTTCTTCGCCCCCCCCCCTCTTTCCCCGATCCCCTTTCCCACTTTTTTCCGCGCAGCTTCCATAAACTTATTTCGGATGTCCAGATTTCACTTTCTTAAAAGGGGCTTACCTTCGTTACCCTTAGGACGGACCTTTCCGGGGGGGTCACTCCTCCCCCCCTCCTCCTCCTTTTTCTTCTGTTTTTTTCTTTCTTCTGCTTTTTTTTTTCTTTCCCCCTTCTTCTTCTGATTATCCCCTTCTTCTTTTTATGATCCTTTTTCTTCTTTTTTTGCTTCTATTTTCTTCTGTTTTTCCTTTCTTTTTTCTCCTTCTTTTCTTCTTCTGATGACCCTTTTCTTCTTTTTCTTTTTCCTACTTCTTCTTCTTCCTCTTTTTTCTGCTTTTTCCCCTTTTTTTTTTCTTCTTCCCCTTTTTCTTTTGCTTCTTCCTCTTCTTCTCCTACATTTCTTCTTTTTTTTTTTTCTTCCTCGGTTTCCTTTTCCCCTTCTTCTCTTTTTTTCCCCCCTTTTTCTTCTGATGATGACCCCCTTTTCTTCTTCTTCTTCTCCTATTCTTTTCTTCTCCCTTCTTCCTTTTTTTTCTTTTTCTTCTTCTCCTATTTCCCTTTTTTCTTTTTTTTTTCTTCTTTCCTACCCTTTTTCTTCTTCTTCTTCCTTTTTCTTCTTCTTCTTCTTCTTTTCTTCTGATCCTTTTTCTTTTTGATGAGATGACCCTTTCTTCATCTTCTGATCCTTCTGCTTCCTCTTCTTCTTTTTTCTCCTGTTTCCCTTTTTTCTTCTCCTGCCCCTTTTTTTCTTCTTCTTGTTGTGGTTGTCCTGTATGCCTTTTTTCTTATTGTTTTCCTGCTCATTGTCTTCTTCTTCTTCTTCTCCTTCTCCTTCTTCTCATGCTCCTGCTCTTTCTTCTTCTTCTTTTCCTGATTCTCGTCCTTCGTCTTACTCTCCTGCTCCTTCTTTTTGATTTTCTCCCACTGCTCCTTGTCCTCTTTCTTCTCTTCATCCTCCTCCTGTTTCTCCTTTTTCTTCTTCTGTCCTTCTGGTGTTTTCTTTTGTCTTCTCCCTGGTTTCGTTTTACTTCTTCGTTTTGTTGTATTCATTTTTTATGTTTTGATTTTCTTTTTTTTTTTTATTCCTCCTTTCCTCAATTTTCCCTTTTTTCGTTTTGGCCCTTTTTTTTTTGTATCTCGTTTCTCGTCCTTTTTTCTTTTTTTTTTTTTTTCCCCCTTTTTTCTTCTCATTTTCTTTTTTTTTCTTTCTGCTCTTTTTTTTCCACCTCCACAAACACACACACACACACACACACACACACCCCACACACACACACACACACACACACACACACACACACACACACACACACACACACACCACACACACACACACACACACACACACACACACACACACACACAACATACACACCCCAAACACACACGCATACACACACACACACACACACACAGAGCATTTGAAATTCATCACATTTGTATTTAAAAAAAAACAATAATTGGCCTTCGTTATATGTCTTCCTCTCGTTTCCCCCCACTAGCTTTTTTTCTTCTTCCTCTTCCTTACGACCCTTTTCTCTTCACTTCCGTCTATTCTTTTGTTCATCCTTTTTTTTTTTATTTTTTTATTCATTCCACCCGTTTTGCTTCCTTTTTTTGCCATCCTTCCATCTTCATTTTTCTCTCCTTCCTCTGTTCTTATTCCATCTTGATTTTTTTTTTTTCCGTGTACTCATTCTAATCTGATTATTTTTTTCCCTTTTTTTTCCCTTTGTCCTCATTTCACTATTTTTTTCCCCCCTATTTTTTTAAATCATTTTTCCTTTTTGGTTTTTTTCCCTCTTCATTCATTTACCTTTTTTGGGCCCTTTTGTTATCCTCTTTTTTCTTTGTTCTCCCCCTTTTTCCCCTTTTTTTCTTTTTCACGTTTCTCTGTTCTCATCCTATCCTTAAGATACTTTTTTTATTTTTTTTTTTTTTTATCCTCAAATATTTTTTTCCCCCTCCATCCTCCCACCTCAATCG
>NC_091561.1:34911490-34913990 GCF_042767895.1 Penaeus vannamei | reverse complement strand
TGGGGTCAGTTGTGTGTGTTTTTTTGTGGGTGGGGGGGGGGCGGGGTTGTTTGAGTGTGTGAGGGTATTTGGGGTCAGTTTTTGTGTGGGGGGGGGCGAGGTTGTGTGGTTGTGTGTTTGGGGGGGGTCAGTTGTGGGGGGGGGGGGGCGTGGTAGTGTGTGTGTGGGGGGGTTCAGTTGTGTGTGGGTGTGTGTGGGGGATTTGGAAAAGGTCAGTTGTGTGTGTGTGTGTGTATATTTGGGGGGGTCAGTTATGTGTGTGAGTTGGAGGTGTCAGTTGTGTGGGGCGTGTGTTGGGGGTCAGTTGTGTGTGTGGGGGGGCGAGGTTGTTTTGTGTGTTGGTTTTTCAGTTGGGTGTGTGTGTGTATGTGTGTGTGTGTGTGTTCTGGTTCAGTTGTGTGTGTGTTGGAGGTCAGTTGTGTGTGTGTGTGTGTTGGGGGTCAGTTGTGTGTGTGTGTGTGTGTGTGAATTGGAGATCAGTTGTGTGTGTGTGTGTGTTGGGGGTAAGTTGTGTATGTGTGTGTGTTGGGGGTCAGTTGTGTGTGTTTGTGTTGGGGGTCAGTTGTGTGTTTGTATATGGGAAGGGGTTGATGTGTGTATCCGTTTGTGGGTGTGAGTGTGTGTGTGTGTGTGTGTGTGTGTGTGTGTTGTTTTGTGTGTGTGCGTTGGTTCCTTGTGTGTGTATCTGTTGTGGAGTGTGTTATATGTTAATCTCATTATTGATTCTATCATTATTATCTTTATCAATATTATTGGTATTATCATTATTCTAACTACTGATGTTTTTGTTTTTCTTTGTCTAGTCAGTGTCATTATTATCATTATTATCAATGTTAGTATTATCATTATTATTGTTATTATCATTATCATTATCATCATTATTATTGTTATTATCATTATCATCATTATCATTGTTATTATCATTATCATCATTAGTAGTAGTAGTATCATTATCATTATAATTATTATCATCATTGTTATTATTATCATTATTATTATCATCATCATCATTGCTGTTATTATTATTGTTATTATTGTTATCATAACTATCACTATGATTATTATCATCATTATTACTATTACTGCTGGTATTATTACTAATATTATCATTATTACCATTATAACTATCACCATTACTGTCGTTATTGCCATTATCATCATAACTATTATCATTATTATTATTGTTGTAGTTATCATTATTATCATTATCATTATTATTATTATTATTGTTATTAACATTATCTTTATTATCTTTAATCATTATTTCTATTACTATTGTTATTATTATCATTTCCATTTTCATTATCATTATCATTATTTTATTTTTTTGTTATCCTTATCATTATCAGCATTATCATTATCATTATTGTTATTGTTGTCATTACTACAATTGTCATTATTGTTATCAATATTGTTGTCATTATCATATTCATTTAAGTATCATTATCATTATTAGTATCATCATGATTATTTTTATTATCATTATTTTTATCATTATTATTATTATTACCATTATTACTATTATTGTTATCATTATCATTATTGTTATTATCATCATTATCATTATTATTATTATTATTATTATTATTATTATTATTGTTGTTATTATTATCATCATTATTATTATCATTATTATCATCAATATTATTATAATTATCATTATCATTATCATCATTATCATTACTATCGTTTTCTCTATTGGTATTATAATTATCAGCATCATTATTATTATTATTAGTTTTATCATTATTATTAATATTATGGATATCATTATCATTATTATCATTAGCATCTTTATTGATATTATCATTATCATTATTGTCATTATTTTTTGTTGCTGTTGTTATATTACGATTATTACCATTGTTATTACCATTACTATTGGTGTTATCATTATCATTATTATTACTGTTATCATGATTATTGTCATCTTTATTTTTGTTATTACTATCATTATCATTGTTATTGTTATTATCATTATTATGATCATAATTATTATCATTATTATTTTCCTCATTACTATTGGTATTATCATCATCATTATCATCATCGCTTTGATTATTACTATCGTTATTATCATTATTATCATTATTGTTGTTGTTATCGTTATCGTTATTACCATCAATACTATTATCATCATCATTACTATTATCATTATTGCCATTGCTATTGTTATTATCATTACCATAATCATTATTATCATTATTATTATTGTTATGATTATCACTGATATCATCATTGATATCATGCCATAATCATTATCATTTTTATTATCATTATTACTATTATCATTATTATCATAATCATTATTATATTATTGTTATCATTATTATTACTATTATCATTATCATTATCATTATCATTGATATGATCATCATCAATATCATTAGGATATTTTTGTTATAATTGTTTTTTATCATTATTGATATTATCATTTCATTTTTACTATTATTATCATCATTGTCAATATAATTACCATTATCATAATTATCACATTCTC
>NC_091561.1:34886490-34888990 GCF_042767895.1 Penaeus vannamei | reverse complement strand
AGAAAAAAGAGAAACGAGGAGGATGAAGAGAAGAAAGAGGAAAAGGAGCAGGAGGAGGAGAAGCAGGGAAGGAGAATAAAAAGAAGGAGAAGGAGACAAAGAAGAAGGACAAGGAGCAGGAAAAGAAAAAGAAGAAAGAGCAGGAGCAGGATAAGAAGGAGAAGGAGAAGAAGAAGAAGAAGACAATGAGCAGGAAAACAATAAGAAGAAAGAGCAGTAGCACGACAACCACAACAAGAAGAAGACAAGGAGCAGGAGAAGAAGAAGAAGAAGCAGGAGAAGAAGAAGAAGAAGAGGAAGCAGAAGGATCAGAAGATGAAGAAGGATCATCGTCATCAGAAGAAGAAGGATCAGAAGAAGACAGTAGTAGAAGAAGACAAGGAGCAGTAGTAGAAGAAGACAAGGAGCAGTAGTAGAAGAAGACAAGGAGCAGTAGTAGAAGAAGACAAGGAGCAGTAGTAGAAGAAGAAGAAAAAGGAGAAGAAGAAGAAGAAGAAGGATCATCAGAAGAAGAAGAAGGAGAAGAAGAAGAGGAAGAGGAGAAACAGAGGAAGAAGAAAGAAGAGAAGAATTGGTAGGAAGAAGAAGAGGAAGAAGCAGAGAAGAAGAGGAAGAAGCAGAGAAGAAGAGGAAGAAGCAGAAGAAGAAGGAAGAAGAAGAAAAAGGAGAAGAAGAAGAAGAAGAAGGATCATCAGAAGAAGAAAAAGAAGAAGAGGAAGAAGCAGAAGAAGAAGAGGAGGAGGAAGAAGCAGAAGAAGAAGAAGCAAAAGAAGAAGAAGAAGGATAATCAGAAGAAGAAGAAGAAGAAGCAGACGAAGAAGAAGAAGAAGGAGAAGAGAAAGAAGCAGAAGAAGAAGGAGGAGGAGGAGGAGGAGTGAGCCCCCAGGAAGCGGGTCACGTCCCTAAGGGTAACGAAGGAATAAGTCCTGTCTGAAGAAAAGTGAAAGTCTGGACATCCGAAATAAGTTTATGGAAGCTGCGCGGATAAAAGTGGGAAGGGGGATAAGAGAGGAAGAGAGGAGAGGGGGAACTAAAGAAGAATGGGGAGAGAGGAGAGTGAGGAAGAGGAGAATGTGGGATTGAAGAAGAATGGGGAAATGTGAGAGAGAGAGGAAGAGGAGAATGGGGGATTGAAGAAGAATGGGGATACAGGAGAGTAAGGAAGGGGATAAGAAAGGAAGAGAGGAGAGGGGGAACTAAAGAAGAATGGGGAGACAGGAGAGTGAGGAAGAGGAGAATGAGAGATTGAAGAAGAATAGGGAAATATGAGAGAGAGGAAGAGGAGAATGGGGGATTGAAGAAGAATGGGGAAATATGAGAGAGAGGAAGAGGAGAGAGGAGGAATTAAAGAAGAATGGGGAGATAGGAGAGTGAGGAAGGGGATAAGGGAAGAAGAGGAGGGGGAGAACTAAAGAAGAAGGGAATGGGGATAAAAGAGGAAGAGACAGAGAGGGGAACTAAAGAAGAATGGGGAGATAGGAGGAGTGGGAAAGGGGATAAGGGAAGAAGAGGAGAGGGGGAGAACTTAAAGAAGAAGGGAATGGGATAAGAGAAGAGGAGAGGAGATGGGGAACTAAAGAAGAATGGGGAGATAGGAGAATGAAGAAGGGGATAAGAGAGGAAGAGGAGAGGGGGAACTAAAGGAGAGGGAAGGGAGATAAGAGAGGAAGAGGAGAGAGAGGAGAGAACTATGGAAGAATGGGGAGATAGGAGAGTGGTAGGAAGGGGATAAGAGGAAGAGGAGAGAGAGGAATTAAAGAAAGAGGGAAGGGGAATAAAAGAGGAAGAGACAAGAAGGGGAACTAAAGAAGAAGGGAATGGGAATAAAAGAGGAAAAGGAGAGAGGGAGGACCTAAAGAAGAATGAGGACATAGGAGAGTGAGGAAGAGGATAAGGGAGGAAGAGGAGAGAGGAACTGAAGAAGAAGGGAAGGGGATAAGAGAGGAAGAGAGGGGATGAAGAGACTAAGGAAGGGAATTGGGAATAAAAAGGAAGAGGAGAGAGGGGGAACTAAGGAAGAAGGGAAGGGGAAAAGAGAGGAAGACAGGAGAGGGGGAACTAAAAAAGAATGGGGAGATAGGAGATTGAGGAAGGGGAAAAGAGAGGAAGAGGGGGAAAGGGAACTAAAGACGAATGGAGAGACAAGAGAGCGGAAGAGGAGAGTGGGGGACTGAAGAAGACCGGGGAAACAGGAGAGAAAGGAAGAACATAAGAGAGGAAGTGGGGAATAGGATAATAGAGAAGAATGGGGAAATAGGAGAGTAAGGAAGATGATAAGAGAGGAAGAGGGAGAGGGGGAACTAAATAAGAATGAGGAGATAGGAGAGAGAAGAAGAGGGGAAGGGAAACTGAAGAATAATGGGGAGATATGAGAGAAAGGAAGATAATAAAAAAGGGATGATAAGGGATAAGGGATTCAAAAATAATATGGAAATGTGAGAGTGAGAGAGAGGATGGCGAAAATAGAAGAATAGGAAAATAAAGGATAAAAAAGGGAGTG
>NC_091561.1:34796490-34848990 GCF_042767895.1 Penaeus vannamei | reverse complement strand
GAGATAAGAATATATTTTATCAATCATGATCATATCAATACACTTTTAAAATACCTCAAATAGGGTAACATATAAAAAGTTGGGAAAAGTGCATCCTTGCATATTACACTTTTGTCATGGAAGATAGGGCTAAAAAGACCCAAGTGTAATTTTACTTTCAAATGATTTCAAAGAGAAACTTGACACAAACACTGCATATAGAATATTGTGGACCCTTATGTAGATATAGGAAAGGTATTTTTCCCATTATCCAAACAATGGAAGGGGTACAATATTCATCTTTACACATTCGGAAAATGGTAGTTATCTGCTGGTCTTCATGAATTCGCAGATTTTATGAAAATCATATTATATTTCTTGACTAGAATGGCCCTATCTTTATGCAGAATAATCATGATAATCTTAAAAAAAACAAAATATTATAGATAATAGTAATAACATAAAAACGAAAATGACAACTAACTAAACAGACACAAAAAAAATTACATATTTTTGCAATTCTTTAATCAAACAAGATTACCAAGTTAGACTTGACTGTAAAAGAAAATGATCACAGCACCCTGTCCCAGCATACTAATGAAATAATAAAGAAAACCAAATGCAGTTACGTGGCCAAAGCACACAAAGCTTTGTCTCCTCAAAGGACTCTTCCGTAAGATAATGCTCACCTACAAACACATTCTTTACTTACTACACTGAAGAACACAGTATATTAGATCTCACTTCCTCTAGTTTAGTTCTCAAGTGATTCTTCACCTTTTGGTCATCACAAGAAGTATGCTCAAAGTGATTGTTGAAGGGAATTTCCCTATCAACACTTAAATTACACAACTGCAACCTGAAAACCTTTCTGTGAGTACATATATATATAAACATATATATGTATATATCATACATATACATTTACATATATATATACATATACACATAATATATATATATTCCATATACATACATTATATATATACACACATACATATACATATACATTATTAATATACATACATGCATATTTCATGTATATATGCATAACTGTCTTATTCAGTGTTCCATTCCATTCCTTGACCCTCTAAATGATGTAGAATATTAGACTTACTCTGCTTATTACTTCCTCTCACATCTCTAACATGTTTCCAAACTGAGGCCTTCCACTTCAGGTAAAGGTATTAGTGAAGTACAAGAAAATTAAAAGAAGGAGCTTAGTTTATCATGTTTAGGTTCACATTCATGCAATATATTTCTTGGAATCCTTCTCATGTTAACTATAAGGAGGCAATTTCAGCCAGTATGAAAGGTGAACATAAATTTTGTAAAGATGCATTATGGAAGGTCTAACTGGATTGCTTAACAATATCTCAGGTCTCAGTAGGCACTAATGCTTCAGTCTTGAGAGTTCAAATGAAGAATATCTTGCACAAGACCCTAATTGTAAAATTTATTAACTCTGAAGTAAAGAATACCATAATTCTTTGAGGACTTCTAAATTTCATGATCCAAAAGAGATGTATTAAACATGAGTGGCAATAAAGTCCCATTTTGAACTATATTAAGAACTATAAGAACTATATCAATTAATCTATACCATAATAAATAATTAAAGATATACAAGACCTGATCAACATGTAAGCAGAAAACTATTTTGCAACATAACAAATAACATGAGCTCCTTACTTTCCTTGAGTGGTTTTCTGTATATGAATCAATATTGGGAGATTGGAAAGCATGCCTTATCATGTGAAAATGGTGGCCGAGTTATACATGGGCACTACCCTCCCTAAAACAGAAGGTTTTCACTCTTTTTGGGGATATTTCAGCGTGTATGAGGGCTGCTGAAACAAAGAGGATGCAGAATAGTCTGAACCTATGGCATTTTCAGATGGCCACACAGGCACAGAGCAGGACTGCCACTGAAGACTGTACATACATATACACATATATATACATATTTGTATACACATAAATATAGATATATATATATACGTACATATAATTATATAAATTACACTACCTCAGTCATCCCAATCATTTCACATCCGATGTTAAAATTAAGCGGAATAAACAGAAGAACTTTGGAATGGCTAAACATCCGTGTCATAATAAGGCTTTCAATATACAGTGTAACCATTAACATTCTGCTTAAATACTTGCTTAAGAGATTAGTAGGAATATTAATTTTTTTAAAAATCATGCAGCTTTAATCAATACAAGCTTAGTCTGTTGATCAGTCCCTACAGGTTTCACTGTGAAAGCCTAGATAAGCAAATACAAAACAAACAGATCTTGATTGAAAATTCCAAAATATAAATACATGAATCATCTTTAATTTCTTATCAGCACAAAAAGAACCAGGAGAGGGTCCATTTCTTAGTTTTCAGAAACCACCCTAAGAAATAACAATTTAGCAAATCATAAATATGAAGTAGTTAATTCAACCTAGCTTTTACTCCCACACAGAACTGCTATGTTCTATACGAGAAAAGAATGACGATCTATACATTGAGCAATAATTATCAACATTACCACAAACTTTTTACAAGAACACCACTTAATACAGCAAAGCATCTATTTCCAAATTTTACAAAGATATTGAAGATATATAGATAATTTACTTAAAGACCACACACTGAGGAAATTACGCCATTCAATACCAAAAAATCTGAGCATTACACAGGAAGTGAAATTCATACATGGTATATCCCAACATTCAAAAATCACATGCATGATAAATAAAGACTGATACATGGCTTTCTGACAGAAAAATCAAGGCTAACTCACATTGTGCTTTATCAAAACATAATCTCTTTTTCCTTATATCTTTGCAAAATTTACTGACACACTGAGATCAGCATCCAGAAAAGAAAGAGGAAAAAGATGTTTGGGCTTTCAACCTTCTAGCAAATATTTGCAACTTCCACACATCAGGATTAAATAATTGACCTTAATGTTATGCTATATTTACAGGTTTTCTTTCAACAAGGCAAAGAGGTAAACAAAAAATTGTTAATCCAGGTGTCAAGCTTCTACCGTCTCATATGCAAACATTACCTACAAAGTTTTTGAACTAGGCACACATCCTATGACACTAACTCATGAAAACATTCCCATTATCAGGGTTACACAGCTGATCAGTGAAGACAGTCAGGTCACAAAACAGCAATGAACTTAATACCTTCACTCTCCTCCATGGGACCTGTATTCTTCAATTCCTTCCACATTCCTTGAACTTCTCTGCTGGCTACAGCTGCTACCAAGTCCTCAGTCTGTCAGCACAAATGTATGGATGCAGGCAGACACTTACAAATTCATAGACATACACACGCTTACATTCACCTTCAGAGACACACACACACATGGACACGCAGACATTCACCATTTCTTTCTCGCCAAGGTCTTTGCATTGGATGGTGGAAATACTTGTATGAGCACATAGCAAGCAAAGGAAGATCAATACCCTACAGTGCTCTGCAAAGATATCAGCAAATGCAAGAAAAAACAGCTGCTGAAGCATCTAAACACTACTTCTCTTTTTTGGCAACTGCCACAGCTTTGAATAAGCTTTCAGATATCAATTACAAAAAAAGTATAGCAATACACAGCAGCTAATAATTACTTGCTAATCAAAGTTAAAAAGAATTCAAGCTCCAATACTATCACATGAAGCCATGACACTCATGCCACACAAAACAAAACAAAAAACAACTTCAAAAGAAAATTAAAATTGCTGTTCGTTTCCCTCAGTATCTATACAATTCCCTGTCCCATAGAACCTGAAAACCTTTATCATATTTGCATTCTTGTTTCATTATTTTTAATATCTTCATGAAGCTTTAAATCAGTGAAAAAAAGGCTGAACACAGTAGCCAAGGCATAATGAGAGCATGAATCTCATCAGTTTTTTATTACCAAAAAATAGAATGGTAGATAAACACATCTCCTTCCAACTCAACTATTACAACTTGGTAAATGCATAAACTGTTATTGGCTTCACCATCTGAAACCTAATGTCACTTGAAGATAGATAAACTCAATGTCTATGTAAGACCTTTCTCTCTAATCATTGCATATCAGTTGCCAATTAACATTACTTTTTGGACAGAGGACTAGGGTGTGTGTTTGTTTGTTTGTGTTTGTTTAGTTATAAATATAATCATTCCAAAAATCCTCAAAAATAATCATGATAATTAATAAACTTATACTGATTTATGAAAATTCTCTTGATCTTCATTTATAAAATATAGTATGTTCCCAAATTATGATAGTTCTATTGTCTTGTACTTCCATTTGTTGATTCATGGAGAACAGAAATAATAAAAATTATGATTAAAAATAAATACACAAACATATCCTTCTACTATCCATTTACTAAATTCTATACAATGTTATTCTCTTTTTACGCTAATCCTCAAAACAGGCTACAGAAGTCAAATGTTCAGTAACAAGCCATTTCCATCTGAAGCGCAGACTGACAGCTCAAAAGTCATTACTTACTTTCCTTTTAAAACATTTCCTTTACTGATTCCATCAGCTCAATTCATTTTCTATCCTACCTGTAAGTACCTGGTACCTCAGAAAGCACCTGTTAACCTGTAAAAGGTAGGAAATCTTTGTGTTACAACTGTCACCAAAGTTAGAGGGTAACTGGAGTCTAATTGGGCCCTCCCCTTTATCTTCTTTTGGAATTTCTTTTTCCTTCTTTTGGGTGTATGTAAGGCATCAGTTGCAATATAATGTACAGCAATGCAGCAACCTCCATTAATCCTTTCAAGAGTTGAAATGAAGAGCCAGTGCAAATATTCAACTGAAAAATAAAACAATCAACAGAAATCAAGAGCCACAGCACAGTGTTGATATTTGGAAAGTCGAGGCTCAGATTCTCAAAGCAAAACAACAGTGTCAAATAAGCCACTGTTGCATTTTCAGGGGGAGAGCCCAGTCACTACTATTTTCTGTAGGCAGGGCACATATCATGAAGTTTTAGCATCAATGTACAGCACAATCAATTATTTCTCCACGTCTAACTACTTTCAGACACATCCATCCTATGCGTCTGACTCGCCTTGTCCAGCGCCTTCATCCTCCAGGATAGGAACAATAAGATTATCCCGAGACATCAAATTGTACTTTGTTACGAAAACTGTAAATCGCCGACACAGAGAGGTCTCCGCCTGTACATGGGATAATAGAAAAGAGTTATTCACATTATATCATTAATTATATAAAAACTGTATATACCACAGTAAAGAATATCAAAAGCACACATCTTTTGTTCTTAAAATCTTCTAAGAATCTTTCTTACCTCAAATTCATCAAATATTTGTCTATGGTGGAAATATGCATGGGAGAATATCCTGTAGACTCTCCTGCACACTGATCCCAGTTTGGCTACGGAGGATTCTTTGATGCTTACTCTGTAAAAAAAAATAATAATAAATAATAATAATCATTACAACATATTCATAACACAGAGATACAACAACTACGCTGGCAGCAATTCTAAGGATGAAAAATGTGACAATGAGTAATGAGTAAAAACTGTTCTATTTTTGCTAACATGAGAATATTTAAATCAAGAGACATAACCATTCTTATATTATGATGCCATAGATATAATGTAAGTGACTTTGTTAAACCACAAGGAAATAAAAAAATTCTGTTATCTTATATATATAAAAAAAATGGTGGGTCACAAGGGAGGCTACAAAAAAATACTGTAGGTCAATTTGCTAGGCAACATAATTTTTCATTTCAGAATACACAGTGATGCCCTTTCTTCTGGGAAAATTGTATTATACTTAGATAAATACAGACCACTGTTTTTTGTTCTTGGCCTAATTATATGTAGTTAGAAAAAATATGAATAAGACAGCTGAGGTGAGAGGGTACAGAGGTGTTGGATGTTTGAGAATTAGGTCATGAGTGTAAAAAGGTTAGGAACTAGTGAACTACATGTATTCTGTATTCTATCTAACAGCTTATAGATCTATGATTTACTATATTCAATTAATTTTTTTCAACTATAATTTTCTTAAAGAGAACGGGAAATTTGTGCAATATAGCTCAATAAATAAATCAAATAAATTTCATCCAAACGTACATTTCACAGGAAACAGTTTACAGTTATTTTCAAACACACAAGATGCTGAACTAACTCGCACCAAGTGGCATATGCTAAGATAAAAAATCCCAGACACCAGGTGATGCCTCATCCTATCATAATTCTTTGTTCCAAATGCCATGCCATGTGTGGGAATGCCATAATTCAAGCACTTTCAAGGTTGGACATACTTAAAAAAAAAAAAAAATGGTTGGGAAGGGGTGGGTGACATCTGCAAATGTAATATTAAAGGTGACGTTGACATACTAAATAAGTTATAATTACTCATAGTGATCTAGTTGGTTGCCTGTTTTTCTGGTTATAAGAAGTGATCTGAATGGTCAAGTGGGTACATAAAATCTGGAATCACACAAGGGATAATCACTTCTTACTCTTTAGGCAAAGTCAAGCAAACCATAAGACTGCAGTGGGAAAAATTACATTACAATATCAAGTGTGCTACTGCAAGCCGGACAATCACCCACGGCAAAGCTGCACATGTACTAATGCACACCCATCCTCTACTGATATCATAAACCCAAATTTGTCTAAGCCTACCATTTTCATATAAACATATATCATACTACTGAGCTCTTTCCAAGAAACATACTATGTTTATTCTGGGCCTTTATTAGTGTTATCAAACAAACTCTTAAATCTACCTCAAGAAGAGAGCTAAAATGGTCTATATATTGACATTTCTGAGAACCTTTTAACTATTACAGCATATTCACCCCAATTATGGCTTTCCATCTAATGTGCATATCTTACACAATACAAGGCCTGTTACAAATTGGTTGGCTTCCTTCTTAGACATTTTTGTTATCAAAGAGCCATATATAATGTTCATAAGATATCTGGTAGCGTTTGGCAAGTTTCTAGCAATCATACCCATGATATCCTGCCCAAACCCCTATTGCCAATGTAGGCCCTCCATTCGCTAACCCAAACATAAACATATTTTCTTGCATTTTTCATCTTGTAAATGGAACATACTAAGAGAGAATGAGTAAATTCTGGTTCTGCATAGCATTTCTTATCCAGCTAAACCCTTCCGTCTTTTTATCTCCCATATGCCACTTTCACATCTTACACAGTCTGTTTACCAACCTTTTCTTCTTGTGAAGAAGAGGTGGGCAAACAGAAATAGTAACTCTGGTACTGTATGGTATTTTTCATTGATAATGTTGAAATGCATATAAATTTGCCTTAATGAAACAATAATTTGTTTTAGTGAAACCGAAAACCAGGTCTTTTTGTGAGAAAGACAAGTTGGAGGGTTTGCATTTCTTAGGGATTAAGTATCTATATATGAAGAAATGAAAATCACAATTATATACATGCATACACAAACACTTCCTTCCCTTTACATATCATTAACAAAATAGGCACTAGGATTACACAACTGCACAAAAACTTTTACATTAAGAAAAAATTATTATATCTATCATAAAAGTGATTTTATGGTGCTTCTCACACCTAGCACAACCTCACAAAAACAATGATAAAAATCACAAAGCCAAAGGAACTGAAAGACCACACACTACCTGTCATAACAAACACCAACCTGCTGGGAAAGTACTTATTAGAGTTGAGAAGACAGGCAGCCCCATCCAAGGTGTGTCGGGTATAGTCAATAGCTGGACACTCTTTGGGTGTCTTGTGTGCAGCACAGAGGAAGATCCACTGCTCTGTGGCTGTCATCTGAGTGCACGTAGTGGGCTGGCACTCTCCCTGTAGTCGTACTGCCAAGCCATTCAACTCCATACAAAACTGCCTAGAAATGTCATGGGACAATCAATGTTTGAGTGACAACTGTTTTGCATGCCAGTATCTGATACTGGTGTTGTTTGCATCTGCTTCCAAAGATAATAATAAAAAGATCTCAAAAGCAGCAACATCTGAAGTATAAAATATTCAAATCAAGCACATAATCTGTTCATCACAGTTAGTCTGAAGCATCTACAAAAACTTTTCAGACTTTATCACCTGAAAGAAACTTACTGCAGCCATCTTTCTCTCCTAGATAATTCAAGGCTAAAAAGGAATCACCAAAATTCCTCACCACTTTGTTGACAACTACAGCAAGTTAAATGTTCTATGATATAAAAACAGCTTACCAGTGACGCATAATGCAAGTCCTAAAAGAGATCACACCTTTTACCTTTCCTAACTACCTCTTATTCATACCGTGCACAATATATACGTGTCATTCTTACCTTAGATGCTCATACTTCCAAACCCCTTCATCTTGAGTTTCTGGGGCATTGAGAATGGCGTCAATGTTGTTGTGGTCATGTCGGATGGTCTGCTGGATGTACTGCTGCACTACAAGGGTCGAGTCCATCTCTTCATAGGCCTCTTCACACCATCGGTAAAAATTCTAAAGTGGGAGAATCGAAAACCTTGCGTCATCAAAGGGCAAAGATTCTAATCTGTATGAAACTAAGGATGTTCAAAGGAAGACAATGAAAATAAGTATACTCTCAAAATATACAAACTCGTATACATTACTACATATGGTAAAAATTAACATAATGCAATTTTCATTATTGATATTTCCATTTTCATTGTAACTGCTATTGTTACACTTATCATTATCATCATCATCATCATCATCATCATCATCATCATCCCTATTATCAATATCATTATCATTAATACCACCATTAGCATTAGTATTACTATTATTATCACTATCATTGTTATCATTATCATTGTCATTCTTATTATTGCTATTATCATTATCATTATTATCATTACTAATATCATTATTATCATGATTACTATTATCAAGTGACATAACAACAAAATAATAATATTGACAATAACAATGACCACTACAATAACAATAACACCAATCATCATCATCACTGTCATTGTCATTGTCATTATTATTATACTTATCATCATTATCATTATTATCATCATTGTCATTATTATTACTATTATCATTACTATTATCATTATCATCGTTATCATTATTATTACTATTAATATTACTATCATTATTGCAATTATTATTATTACCATTATTATTATTACCTTTATTATTATTATCATTATTATTATCATCACTATTATCATTATCCTCATAATCATTAAAATCAATATTATCTTTATCATCCTCATGATGATTATAATTAATATCATCATCACCAATATCATCAATATCATCATCATCATCATTATCATCATTTTTATTATCACCATTGCCATTATCATTGTCACTATCATTATTATTATTATTATTATTATTATTATCATCATCATTAGACTACTGTTACTATCACATTCATTAGACTACTGTCACTACCACATTCATGACTTTTATCATTATCTCTTATCAACATCATTATCATTATTACTATGAATATTATTATAAAAGTGTAAAAAATACATCAACAAAAAATAACAATAACAATAATAATAATAACTAAAAAATAACAATAATAATTCTAATTACAATAATTACAGGAATAGTAATAATAATAACTCATAATAATTACAAATATATATATACAAATATATATATATATATATATATATATATATATATATATATATATATATGTGTATATATATAATAACTCACAATAAGAACAACAACAAGAAGAATAACAAGAATATAATAACAACGATTATAGTAACAATATTTATAACAATAATTATAATATTAATGAAAACAATATAAATAATAATGCTTATTGGTTCAAACAAATAAATGTGCCACATCAAAGGTCATATAGCACTATGGTAAAGTATTATTCCAAAGAGGGTAAAAATAAGTCTAAAGAGTTGGATAAAATGTGTTAGATGTCAAAGGTCACAGAGCACAAAAAGGATACTTTCATAGTGAAAAGGGTAAAGACGAGGAGCAGAGATTAGTAAAGGAGGGAAGGGGGTTCAGGGTGATTTGTAATTAGATCAAAGGGAGAGAAGCACTGGAAGAGGAACAGTGCAAAAGAGCTATCATGAAGCAATCAACAGGCAATAAGGGTAGACAAGGGAAAAGGGGAAGGAGGTGAAGTATCAGGAAGAATGCCAGTTTGGGAAGGATCCAGAGAAGGACACTGTTGTGACAAAAGGGAGTCATGTGAGCATCCGGGTGGGAGCAGAAAGGATAATGGAGACTGGGAGAAAAGAGGGAGTAGTGGATGTGAAGGGGTAGGTGGTCAAGATACTGCTGAGATTATCTTGGAGAGAATGGAAAGGAGGTATAAGTATCAAGGTAGGAGTGAGGCTGGGTTCACCAGTGAGGTCAGTCAAGGTTGATAATGCCCAAGCTTAGGAGTCAGATGTAACTGTGACAAGGCATGAATGATCAGACCAGCTGCAGAAGGAAACTTTGCCTACTTGTTTTTGGAGCCATTGTTGGAAGAGGTTGTAAGGAGAATCACAAAGAATCTATACCCCTGTGGCTAAGCTAAAAAGAGTATTCAAAAGGTATTAGAAGAACAAGGAAGGGAGGAAGAGGGAGTGGCGTGGAGTGAGGTTGTACTGCCGGGAGGGAGACAATATGGATGAAAACTAGTAAGGAAAGAGGGGGCAGAATAATAAGAAGATTGTGGAGGAGGAGGAGATGGAGTGGAGGATGTTGGGAGAGAGGAAGCAATGTATTCTAGAGGTGGGAGTGACCTGGTTGGATGATTCGTATTGGACCAAGTTGACAGCAAGCACTGGGGGATGTAGTAGTAGTAGTGGTCAGGGCTGTGATCAAAGGAGAGGAAGGGGTTGGAAAACAAGATAGGCTAGTTTATGCCTTAATCAATGCCTTTAATATGGGTACAAATTCTTCATTACTGGCCAGGAAGAGCCAGAAAAATAAGGGGAAAGAAACAATCTACCCTTCAGGATCCCCTTGAGGGGTAAGGGTGAAGTAATACAAGAAGAGCATATCATGCCCCTTCATTAATAATGATGATGATGCCTGATGATGACTGATGATGATGATTGATGATGAAGATGATGATAAAAATAATATTAATAATGATAACAATAACAACAACAATGATAATAACTAAAAATAATCTAATAATGAAAACACTAATAATGCAAATAATCACAAAAATAATGGAAGTAATGGAAATAATGGAAAAAAATAATGGAAATAATAATAATAACAACAACAACAACAGCAACAACAATAACAATAATAACAACAACAATAATCATAATCATAATTATAATAATAGCAGTAATAACAACAATTACAATATTATCATCATTATCATCACTATCAATATCACAATCATCATTATTGCATTACTATTATCATCATCAATATTGTATCATTAAGATTTTCTTTAGTGCATCATCACCATCACCAGCACCAACACCATCATCACCATCACCAGCACCAACACCATCATCACCATCACCATCACCATCACCATCATCATCACCATCACCATTATTGCATTTATTACTAGTACCATTATCTCATTATTACCATTACTATTACAATCACCATCACTATCACTATATTCTAAATCCAGACCCTAAAACACACT
Organism: Penaeus vannamei; assembly: GCF_042767895.1. Classification (NCBI taxonomy): domain Eukaryota; kingdom Metazoa; phylum Arthropoda; class Malacostraca; order Decapoda; family Penaeidae; genus Penaeus; species Penaeus vannamei. Next base: position 34,837,383 of record NC_091561.1, on the reverse strand, counting down.
TTTAAAATATACTTTCATACACCATTTTTGCACTTCCTATCTCAGTAAGTAAAAATTTGAAAAACCAATTTCACCTTTTCAATCTAGGCCACAACAGACATATTATGCATAAAAATCAGTAAGATGAACAAAACCTTCCAACAACAAATAGAAAGACTAACAGCAAACCCACAGTTCAGGGCAGAGGGAGCAACTGGACTGGCTGGGGGCACCAGTGACAAGGGAAAACAAGGTCAACAGGGAAAGTGACACCAGATCCATATATGAATTGTCATGAACTCTTGAATAGGTACGTGCAAATTGCTTGAACAAAAGGAAAATTGAGAATGAGTCATGAATGAGCAAAAAAATATATAGAGGGAATTACATACTTAGCTATATTTTCATTCTGACTACAAATTTCAAGACCTTAAAAAAATATTTATAAACAAACTGAAGGTTTCTAGTGTTTTATATGTCATGCACACTTAAAAAATACAGATCAAGGATGACAACTAACACTTGTTAACTCTAAAACACGTCTATGTTCAGACAAGAAATCAATAAGTAAGAAATTAATAAGTGAGAAGATAACAGAGCTGTTCTGATGAGTTACCAACTTCAATTGAACTCACTACCATCTGGAACATGTAATGTCTGCTCTAGTATTGTTTTGTGAATTTTGTTTACACACAGATCTTTCCACAAGTACTCAGCTCTCAAGGGGCCAATTAGTAGGCCTTTGTGACCTCACCTGATTTCCACTTTCCTGTTTATTATCATTATTATTGACATTATGATTACAGTAAGATTATTAGCAATACTAATAGCAATATAAAATAAAAGAATTCCAAAAATCAGGGGAAAGGGTAAACAAGTCAGCTAAGTAGGACTAGTATTTGACTCTTGGTGACTTAGTACTTGTGAAGCCATCTATGTGTAAGCCCAATTAATATACTAATATCACAATGGACATGACATGTACATACATGTTGTCCCTGGGAGCAATAGGTTTACTATTTCTAACCATATGTTACCTAGCCAAAGGGTTCTACCCCTTGGACCCCAATGCTCATTATACAATACATCCTGATCCCATACCCAACTTTACCCATTTACGACGGGTGTCCCACATATGAGACACACGGAAAAATAAACATTGCCAGTGTGACATTGGATCGGAGAATACTTTGCGGGCCGTGGCTGGAGCACAGGCAGATTCTAGGCTGGCCCCAGATGCTGATTTTGCAGCCGCCCGGAAACTTATTATTTTCGGCTTCAAAATATAGCAGCATTAGTGGGTTAACTTCTAAAGTACAGTGCCTTTTTAAGAGAGACAATGATTGATAGAGACTTTAACATCTACATGCACAAAGACCATGTGTGCATAGGTTAGTTGTTGGCTGTAATTTGAGGTAAGGCTCGACTTAGTTGTGGAAAGTACATGGGGACTAATCTCTTCATTTCTGATGTTATCTTTTGCCATGTATTTTTTCCTCTCTCTTTATGACAGTGTCATTAGATTTTCCTAATCTTAGTGCTGTTATTATGTATATATACATCTTTTTATTACTATCTGTATCTTATCTTTACTGTTAAACATAAACAAAAGATATTTACTGTATTGGTTTCATTTAGTATACTACATAAATATAAAAAAAAATACATAAATATTGTTAATTGTACATTTACTGCACTAAGCAATATAAGTCTCTAATAAATGAATGACAAATGTTTAGAAGACACTAGGGTATAGTTTCAGTTTTATACAGCTGTATAAGTCTACAAGGTAAACTTGCCTGTAATGATAGAACATCAGAAAATAAGGTTAATATTACCAACATCAATGCACCGAGATAGAGGGATATGGACATAGCAATCTTATAAAGCAAAAGAAATAATGTCATAAACAGCACAGATACAACTACTATGGCCTTGCATTTACCACAAAATGACCACTCACAGACTGTCCACAACACCCTCACATTGCCAGAGTTCTTAATGTCCATTTCTTTAGATTGGTACAAAGTGCTAGTTAAGGTGGGTGGTTAATTTTTTACAATATGGATGCACTCGCCAGAGACTAAGTCCCCAACTCCATAACAAATAAAAAAAATTAATCAATGTAAAGGTGTGGTTCAACTAGCCTTATCTTTATCTAGGACCTGACTTGTGTCCATGTGCCCAGACAGACATAGTGCTTCAACTGCGAAAAGCACCTCTGTAATAAACCGCAAATACCTCTTGTCTGAATAACATAACTCATAGTACTTTTCATCTGGACAACATGGAGCACAAGGACTTATTCCGTTTCACTGTAATTTCGTGCTTTTTGAGAAAGAAGCACAAAAAATTTATTTACTGATTCAAAATTATTAGCACTACTCTGATGGGCCATCGCAGTGAATGCAGATCCTCAGTTTCAAAATTAATTTTTCTTGTTGGTTTGTTTTCGATAATAAATAATGAATTTTGAGATAATTAACTTCAAGAACTTTATATGTCCCCAATATAACTTCAGTTGACTTTATAGATATTGATAATTTCTTTAAACAAATTACAGATAATAGTTTTTGACTGCACCATGGAAAGCCTAGAGATACCCAAGGAAAAAGACACTCTTGTTCATGTTATAGCTGATTCCCCTCAGCCTCCAAGATTTCATACCAAAGTGACGGACTCGGCCCAAATAGCCATACTTACAGCCAGACCTGCCAGTACATAAGACCAGTTGAACCACGCCTTAAGTTGCCATGACTGGCCGTGCCCAAGGAGAGAGACTGTCCCCCAACACCTCCCGGGAAACATTGTCTTCACTTCGGTATGAACAGCAAGATTGAGCTGAAACCCAGGAGCACCAAGTGGATTTTGGCTGAGAGCGGCACTTCTAAGGATCTTTTTCCTTTATTTGTGAAGTTAGTGTTCATGTCTGCAGATTATTTCTTGTACTGACAACAGCAACTTTTAGTCCTCTACAAGAATTTCAAGAATTTGCCCTAACCTAATGCATCCATTTTGTAAAGATTAACTAAGGGAGGCCTAGAGAATAAATAGAAGGTAGGGAAGATTAGGTTTGGGTTTTTGGGTTCACATGATACCCTGGTTTTAGGATTTAGTCACTTTACATCTACAATGTTTCCTCCAAAAAATTATAATAATAAGGTTGTGAAACACATAATGCATTGGTATACATTTACATAAAAATGTAATGACACGTATCATAATGAAAGGGGAAAACTACACTTACTGATACATGAAATAATCTGTACAGGCAAAAACCTTAGAAATAAAGTTAATATGTTGCGACATGCCATGCAGAGAACAAGTCCACTGCAATTAGGTGGGGGTTGGGACAGTTTTTAGTTAATATAGTGCCCTTTGTGGATTCCGAAAGTGGCTGGAGTAATAGAGACTTAAGTTCAGAGGGGTGTGGTCACTGTAAACAGTACTTTCATTTATAACATTTGTAATGAAAAACAACAAGAGATCAATGCATATTACAAAGTGAAACATGGAATAACAATTGCAAAGTTGGATGGCTGTGGCACTGAGAAATTACCGATACCAATTACAGGCCTTTCCTCTGTCAGCACTCCAGCAAAAGCTAGCAAACCGTCATTAGCATTACATTAACAAGAGACAGCTTGTAGACCTTCCCTAAAATATTTCTAGAATTAAATAAACAATCTGACCTCCTTCTAACCATAATATGCATGGTGATTTGTTTCCCTAGGATAAAAAGGTTTTTTTTTAACACCCGTGTGGGTATCTTCAGGTCTAGTAATATAGGTATTTCCGTCACTGGTTCACATCATGTTACATTGAAATTCATTGTCACTGACCTATTGTAACAATTATCATAAAAAAATGTGTAAAAATAAGTCCGATTTTAACGCATATGCCTTCAATGACTTCAATCTAAGGCGATATAGAAGGAATTCCAAAAATAAAGGCGGCTTCTTTCAGTCGTACACCAAAATTAGGCAAAATTAAGCTCTAGTTTTGTAAAAGAACATCACGACAGTATCAATCATTTCATCCTAACCTATTTGAATGGTCAAATAATAGTAAATCACAAGTACACCGTAAAAACAATAATAAAAACTAAACAAACGCACGAACAAACCAACAATATCTACGTGTTTAATCATTTTTCTAATTAACTCTCTCTCAATTCTTCCTTCTCCATTCACACGCCAACCTCCTACATATGAATATAGGCCTAAAATCCTCACCTGAGCCTTAGTTCCAGGCCTATTTCTCCTTAACACGACACTTTGACTCTGGTCCGCCATCTTCATCTCTACTCTGTTCGCATCCTCGTATTTACGGCTTTAATTGCTTTTTCGTGTTTTTCGCTGTCTGTAAGAGTTTGTGGGCTACATATTTCTTATTTGGTTCATCTTTCTCTTTGCTTCATATCAAATTAATCTAGTTGGTGATAAGATTACCATAGACATGGAAGAGTTTTATACGCTGTAGCTATTTTGAGGTACAATATATTGTTTTCGATACTTTCGTCCTTTATTCCGGTTAATTCATTACTTCCCTATCATTCATTTATGCACATTTGATGGTATAAACAAGCGTCAAGGTTATCTAAGTCATGGTAGAAATTATCATGTGTAAATAATTCACCGTAGATTCAAACCATAGAATCGGACACCAGATGGGTGTACCAAACATACCGTGATTAATGAATGCATATGATATAAACAATAATAATATGGCAACATGACATATATACACTTGGATATCAGTACCAAGTATTTACCAGAGATAGAAATTCTCACACATTGTCAAAAGAAAGATATGAGGTTAAGGCTGATGAGAGAGAGGAGACATTTCATGTTCAGCCCTATATTGGTAGATAATTGAGGGATAAAACAAGTAAGGTTGCTTTTAATTTGTGCAGTATGACAATCAATAGCAGAAGGGGAGGGAACGGAATATGGAGAAAGAAGTAGGAAAATAATGAAAATGGAGAGGAGACAGAAAGAGTGAGAATTTGAGAGTGGAGGTAGGAAGGAAGGGAAATACAGAGGAGGGAACAGAGAAAAAAGATACTGATAAAGAGAGATAAGAAAGAAAAGGCATTTCTCTTTACTTTTAACAATCCTTTTCCAGTCTACACGTTTATAATTTCTCCCGTGGGCTTCATAACACTAAAATCAATCAAGTAATATGATAGAACTTTTAATGATCGGATAAACACTATATTAACAATATACTGTTAAAAAATCAAGATTTTTTGTTTTAACTTCAAAGATATCGGTAACACGTTTCTTTGATGTTGAGGGTAAGATAGCGGGTAGTGTGAGAAATATATAAAATGTGAAATTCCTATCGTTCCTGCATCCGAGCTAGATATACATGGATGAGGCTAGTTTGTGATGACAACAATAGTCTCTTTGAAGAACGTGAGCACGGAGGTGTAAACACAAGCATACGCACGGATGCACACACACACACACACCCGGAACACACACGCAGATACGCGCAAACGCACACGGACGCATGCCGCACACACACGCGCGCGCGAAAAAAAAATAGGTTAAATGACTTGGCAGTAAAACCATTTCCCGAAAAAGGGAATGGGAAGAAAATAAAATAAAGGACTTTGGGTACACAGATTATTAAAGAAAAGATAGACAGAAGATAAAGACTGAATAATGAATTAAAATTCCATCAGTTTTCACGTGTTGCTATACCTACTTGAAGGCACAATCATAAAAAAACGCCATTCACTTAGTCTTGTTTACGCCCAGGTCTGGTCGTAAGCAAGGTCTATATAAGTACTTATATAGACCTTGGTCGTAAGAGCGGCTATCTGGGCCGAATCGGTCACGAATCGGTGCGAAATCTGGGGGCTGAGGGCAAGGTCTATATAAGTACTTATATAGACCTTGGCTGAGGGGATCCAGCGATAACACGAACAAGAGCGTCTTTTCCTTAGGTATCTTTGGTCTTTACAGGGTGCAATTAAAGGCCATTATCTGTAATTCACTTAAAGAAATGATCAATATCTATAAAGTGAACAAAAGTTATATTGGGGATTTTATATGAAATATTTAGAATTATAACAAAATTCGTTTTGCTACCAAGAATAAGTCAACAAATGGCTAATTTGAAACAGGATCTACACTCGCGTCGACAGCCCGTCAGGCAAGCATTAATAATTTTAAATCAGTAAATCGGTTTCCATGCTTCTTTCTTAAAGAAAAAAAATATTCGCCATGAAACCATGAAATGAAATAAGTCCTTGCACTCCACGTTGTTCAAACGAGAAGTAGTATGTGGAGTGCTGTTCAAACGAGAGGCATGCGCAGTCTTTTACGACGGTTCTTTTCGCAGTTGAAACACTACGTGTGGCTAGGCACTAGACGAAGATAAGGCCAGTTGAACCAGTTCAGTTCAGTTAGATTTGTGAAGATTAGCTTCGGCAGGGCCTTTTGTTTGGAGTGGCCAGGCCTGTGTCAGCTACTTCTAGTTGACTCGTGTTTTCTCAGTTCAAAGCTTGCAATGCAGCTGCCACGGGGTAAGCGTTTGGCATACACTTTTTGCCAGCCCGACGGCTGTGGTTTGGGGTCCCTGTCTCAGAAATTGCGTGTGTTCGCAATTCTGTAAGTAATGTAACAGGGTGGCGTTCGGCTCGCCGCAGTGCATATATTGCCTGACAACTACGTCATCAAGAATTTGCCAAGCGCATGGGTAACCTAGTGGCTCATAGTCTGTGGCATCTGAGTACCACTTGGCTGATAGCGAGTTTGTGGTATTTTCTCTGTGCGTCTGCCGGAGAACTGCAAGCGCTGTAGCTTTGGAACTTTGGCTCAGGCTTCTTTGGCTTGGGTTGACGATCATAGAATTTGGGGGCATGCCCCTGCCTTTTCCGACTAGTCTGTCAGCAATCTCATTCCCTTGGATGCCTATGCGGCTTGGGACCCAGTTAATGATTATTCTTCTACCCTGATTAAAGATCCTCTGGGTTATGGTGAGGACCGTGGTCAGCAGGTAGGTATTGTCTTGGGGCATGCTATGCTGTAGACTGTTAGTGGCTGATCTAGAGTATGTGTGAATGATCACGTGTCCATTCCTTAAGGACACATGGGTCAGGGCTTCCATGATCTCAACTATTTCAGCTTGGAGCGATGAGGCATTGTCACTCAAGGTCTATATAAGTACTTATATAGACCTTGTTGTCACTGACCCTAATGGATGTTCCGGCGCCTACACTGTGGTGTATGGGATCCACGGATCCGTCCGCATAGTAGGTTCTACTATGACCATTTGTACTTGTACTTAGGCTAGGCATAGAGTATTGATCTTTTCTCGACAAGTTCAGGACTGAGGACTCAATCAAGGTGTTTGACCACGGTGAGGGTTCTTCGTAGTCAGGGTGGGGGGAGTCCCTTGGCAAGCAGCCAAATTGTACAGTTGAACCTCCACTTAACTGGTCCTATATACGTGTAGGCCTAGCCGTAAGAACGGCTATCTGGGCCAAATCGGTCACTTTGGTGCGAAATCTGTGGGCCTGAGAGGAACCAGCATTAGCACGAACGAGTGTCTTTTTTCTTGGGTATCTCTGGCGTTTCCAGGGTGCAATTAAGAACTACTACCTGTAACACTAAAAAATCATCAGTATCTATAAAGTCAACAAAAGTTATAGTAGAGATTTTATATAAAACATTCAAGAGTTAATTATCACAAAATTCGTTTTTTTGATTACCAAAAATAAGTCAACAGAAAATGGCTCATTTGAAACAGGATCTACACTTGCGATGAGGGCCCTCCAGGGGACCGTCCCAGATGGGTTGGGGGGACAAGGTGTTAAACTGAGTTAGCGTATAGTATAGGTACATGGATGAGGGAACTACCAAACGTGTATTAAGGGCCTGCTGTGGGTAGTTCTCTTGGAGTCGACGCGAGACCCACTAAACACTTGGGGAGGTACGTCGCTAATGAGCGCCCAGGTACACCTATGTGGACTTTTGCTTCTTCCAGTCGTGCATACGGCATTTGATTATGACATTGCGCAGAGATATGAGTTCGTGAATGTTCAAGGAACACTTTTATACCAATATCTGAAAAAAATATACCAGTGTTTTATGACGAAATATTTTGTGAAATAGATCTTTTAAAAAATGTAAGTTTTGTGTTCTTTTACACACGAAATGTGCTTCTATCGAGACTCTTTGGTAATATGTTGTAGCTTACGAATTGATTTGTACATATACCGAGTACGAAGCACTAATGTTTGAAAATATCCGTATAAGTAAGGATTGAAATATTTCTGTTAGACTTCGCTTAATGGTCGGTACATCACTGCATCAGTAAATTTGATTTAATTTGAACTTGGTCGTTACCGTTATAAAGGGCAATTCAATACGAAGGTTACCTGAAAGTCGGATTTTTGAACTTCGGATGTATAAGCGAGATACTGATTATTTCATATTGAAGATGATAGTACTCAGTAATACCCGTTCTGAAAAAAAAAACTATGGAATTTTGAGCTCGTTTATGTGCGCAGTCTTCGTTTAAAGTTGAAAAAGTTATCGCATCTGCTTCATGTGTTCCCGATAACAAATATTACGTTTAGACATTACCGCAGATCTCAGGTACCATAAATTTACAAATATCCAACCACACCTAGGCGTCTACATGATCTTATGGACTTCTTAGTAAATATAATGGGTGTAAATGGCTAATCAACCTTACATTTGTTTCCCATTGCAATCTGTTAGTATGGACAATCATCGAAGAAAACGGTTTCAGAAGGATAACTAATATATTTTATTATTGTGATATAAAAGTCTATTAGGCCTATTAAATGAGGATGATTCATGTTTTTAAACTGTGTGCGTGCGTTTATATACATATGATCCTCCTCGAAAATCATGAGTAAGTTCTCGAATTTCATGTACTAAATTCATGTTTTTTTTTAATTTCAAGATTGAATCACCATGCTGTATTCGTACTAGGACTATAATGATAATGATTTTGTACTAATGTTGCCATCCACAATTCGCCATTTCTTCCAAATAGAAGTAAAAAACAGTTTTTATCTTTATTTAGACTAGTTATTTCTATGGTTCAATGCATTTATTAAACTTTTCAGACAAAAATATATACTTTTATATCCAACCAACAAAAATAAATTACTTACCTGTATAGAAAGCGTCCCTATTGAAAATGATAATTCCGATTGACTTGGTAATCATAGCATCGCAAAGTACACTAAGATAATGAACTTTGGAAAGCTGTTAAGATATATTACGCCGTATCCCCGCTCTTTGTTTACATTACCTTCGGTACATCAATACGCTCGTAATTTTCGTGCGATTTAAATGCAGTTTGTTGCTTTTGCTAGAGCCTCGGAGCCCTGAGGCCATATAAATAGTCGATATTTGAATTTTGACAAAAAAATAAATAAATAAATAAATAAAAACTAATGCTGAAAAACAAACCAAAACAAAAGCGATTTTTCGACTTTTGGGGGCGTCCCCCCCCCCGCCTATGGGTATGCGAGGTAAAAATTATATATGAGACGAAGCGCAATTCTATACTCTATGTTATGCAAAAAGAATCAATGAGTTATCTCCAACCGATATTTTTTTTTTTTTTTTCTTATTTTTATGAAAGGTGGTCTTTTCCCGAGACGTTACCCTTCAGCCAAATGTTAATCATTTTTAATCAGTGTCCGTTTCCGTGCTTCTCTCTTTAAAAAAAAGGTGTATATATATATATATATATATATATATATATATATATATATATATATATATATATATATATATATAATGTGTGTGTGTGTGTGTGTGTGTGTGTGTGTGTGTGTGTGTGTGTGTGTGTGTGTGTGTGTGTGTGTGTTGCTCAAACGAAAAGTATTATGCGTGGTGTTATTCAAGCGAAAGGTATGTGCAGTCTATTACGGTGGTGCTTTTCGCAGTTGAACCTTAGGTCCTAAACGAAGATAAGGCCAGTTGAACCGCGCCTTTAGGGAAGCAATAAAAGCGAAGGAAAAGTTAGCTATTTGCCTATGGATTTTTTTTTTTTTTTAATGAAATATATCTTTCAAAGGTGTCTCAAAGAATTGATTGATCGGAAAATATATGTATGTATATGTGTATATACATGTGTGTGTGAATATGCATATTCTATTTTATCCTTAAAGCCTTTCAAAATCCGGTGTTGGACCTAGGCCTTCCCCAGATTTCCATGTCGTTCAGTCATCAGCCTTCCAGTATTAATGCTTTAGAAACTTGTCGAGGTCATCTTTCCAATGGGCTTTCAGCCATCCTCGATCTCTAGAGTGTCAAATGGTACTGTTGAGCCTTTATTTAAATTTGCTGACTCAACAGCAATGGCCTTAATGTTGTTTGAGACGTGTATCATGACAGAGAGAGTGTGGGCCATACCCTACGACGCTGACCCAGTGCGGGTTGGTAGGGGTTCCTCTAGTAACCTTTTACACCATGCAGTGGCATACATTGGTAGTATTTTCACGTACCCCTATCCACGGGGGAAGTATATGATATGTATATATGTATGTATGCATAGACACGTGTGTATATGTGTGTGTTAAGTATATAAATGTATAGATATAATCAATATACTCTGAAATACAAACGCATACACACACACATACACACATATATATATATATATATATATATATATATATATATATATATATATATATATATATATTATACACAGTACCCACCCACACTGTGAGTGGGTTCTTCACACGCAAGGTGGTGTGAAACGATGGAGTGGTAGTCTAGTTAGTGTCAAGTGCTTTGCATGCCTTTCCGCTTGCAGCCGACACTGCTGGCTAGCCTAGTGTGAAAAAGGGAGCAGCTCTGCATAAGCTTCCCCTGCCGGGGGCAGTGGCACAATCAGTTTAGATGGCTACACCTACTACTGGTCAGGCCGCAGCGACGGTCACCATCTCCAGGGAGTAGCCATGGCCATCTCCAGCAGATTCCAGCCCTCAGTAGTAGAGGTCGAGTAGAATTTGGCTTCATGTCTCTTATTACTGTGTACACTCCTATCAGTGTTTGTAAACTTGTACACCAAACTAGCATCTGTGTCAGACAGGTGTCCCTGGCGAGATATTCATGTTGTTCTGGGTGACTTCAATGCGGTATCTGGCTGTGATCGAGCTGGCTATGAGATGTCTGTGGGAGCTGATGCCGGCAGCGAGAATAGCCCGGGGCGTCTTCTGGGAATTTGCTAGGTCCCAGAAATTGAGGATTTCTGGCTCCTGGTACCAGCGCCCAGACCCACGTTGCTGGATGTGGTACAGCCATGCGGGTAATGCAGCCAAGGAGATCGACCACATACCCGTTAGCACTCGTTGGAGGATCCTCCAAAATTGCAGGGTGTATAGGAGTGCTGAGTTCGGTGGTATTGACCATAGATTGGTTGTAACTACCTTCTGGGTCCATTTCAAAATGCCCCGGTGCTCCATTGATCACCCCAGGTTGATTCACTTGGACAGGCTGAGGAAGGGGGAGTGTGCCCGGGGGTTTGCTGAGGCAGTCTCTGGTCGTTTCGCAGCGCTCGACAATCTGACGGACCCTATACTTTTGTGGGACACCTTCAAGCGCGAAATGCTTGATGCAGCTCAAGAAACGATTGGTGAACGCCCGAGAGCAAGATGAAATTTTTATCTTGTAGGAGACACTGGATGCCACAGATGCTTGTCTTGTGGCTCGTCTGACAGGTGTGCAGAACTCAGTCACTGTTAAGAAGGGACAAGGAACAGTTTATTAGAAATCTTGCAGAGGAGGTAGAAGGCCATTTTATAGTAAATGACCTTCATTCTGCATACCAAGTCCTGAGGAAGCTGAACTCCAAGCCCTCTTCACAGGTGACAGCAGTTCGCTTAGTAAGTGGCCAGATCGTCTCAGATCCTGCTGCGGTGCGGGAGCATTGAGCAGTTGTACCAGGTTGACCCATCAACAGTTAACTAAGATGCGGGTAGTGCCGAAATTCCGTTGCCGGACCCACCCATCAGTGAGGATGCTCCCTTCCTAACCGAAGTTAGGAGGTGATCTCCAAGCTGGAGAGTGGTAAATCAGCGGGTATATACGGTATCCCAGCTGAACTGTTAAAGGCTGGTGGTGAACCTATGGCACATGGGCTGCATGCTGTCCTGGCTGCCATCTGGCAGTCCAGTACCGTTCCACCTGACCTGTTGCGGGGTGTGGTCATCCCTCTCTGGAAGGGGAAGGGGGACCGATGGGACTGCAGCAACCACCGTGAGATTGGGTGTGGGCTGCTTGCAGCCTATATCGACTCCAAGAAGGCGTTCAATATGGTGCATCAGGAATCACTCTGGGAGGTCCTGAGACTGAGAGGTATTTCAACAAGGATTATTGGACTAATAGCAAGTCTGTGTACTGGTACTGAAAGTGCTGTAAAGTGTGGTGGGGACCTGTCATGCTTCTTTCCTGTTCAGGAGTGAGGCAAGGCTGTGTCCTTGCACCAACACTTTTCAACACTTGCATGGACTGAACACTGGGCAGAGCTACTGTTCAAAGTCATTGTGGAGCAACTCTGGGCAATATCAAGGTTACCGACCTTGACTTTGCTGATGTTGCTATTCTTTGTCTTTGGAATCCTTAGTGCTGGCTTTTGATGCATTTAGTAATGAAGTGAAGCCCTTGGGTCCAGAGGTCCAGGACTTTGGGGACTTGTTAGGAGAAACTGTTCAGTTGGTAAGTGCTTGTGGCAAGGACACTGGTCACAAAGAGCTTTACATACCTTGGTAGTGTAGTTCATAACCCTGGGCTGTCAGACCAGGAAGTCAGCAGACGGATTGTCCTGGCAGCAGGGGTCATGAACTCTCTCGACAAGAGTATTTGGAGATGCCGGTACCTGTGCAGAAGGAACAAGCTACACGTCTTCAAGGCCCTGATAATGACAGTTTTGCTATATGGTAGTGAATCCTGGACATTATCCTCCACCTTGGAATCACGTCTGATGCCTTTTGCAATCAGTCCTTGCGCTGGATCATGAGGTACTGTTGGCGGGACCACGTGTCAAACCAACGGTTGCACAGTGAGACTGGCATAGGACCTATGACCTGCACAATCCGTGATCGCCAACTCTGGCTATACAGGTACCTGGCTTGTTTCCCTCAGGATGATCCTGCTCACCAGGTTGTGTCTGTTCGAGAAAGCCCTAGGTGGAGGAGGCCTGTAGGATGACCTAGGAAGTGGCTTGGGCAGATTGATCAAACCTGTTGTGAGAAGCTTGAGATGGGCCGAGTCCCTGCCTGGCAGCTTGCCATGAGGGACCCTGTTAGGTACAAGCAAAGGGTGGAAGCGGCTACATGCCCCCGTCGGCGTTAGATCCACAATGATACACACATGTTGTGTGTATGTATACACATGTTCAAATTTGATTCAACAGGAATGGCTGATTTTATCTACTCTCGCATCGACGGCCCAACAGACTAGCGTTAATTATTTTGAATCAGTAAATAAATAATAAAAACGACATGAAACACGAAACTACGGTGAAACAGAATGTCTTTGTGTTCAATGTTGCTCAAACGAGAAATACTATGAGCAATGTTATTTTGGCGAGAGGTGAGGTCTATTATGGCGGTGCTTTTCGCAGTTGAAGCACTAAGTCTGGCAACGAACCTCTGAACAACTACTGGGCATTGAAGCTTTGCGCGCACCAGTCAGTCAAGTGAGCGAAAATGGAGAGAGGGAGATCTTTACGGCTCTATAACACATCCAAAAATGACCACACAATTAGCGTCGAACCCCCAGGCTTTTACGCCAAGTAACGTCATGCGCGAAACGGACGAATTTGAGTCGCTTAGTGACGAGACCTGTACTTATATAGACCTTGCTCGTACACAAGTCAGGTTCTAGACGTAAAAAAGGCTAGGTGACCCGCGCTTTACGGCAAGGGCTACGCTGGTGCCGGTAGGTGGCGGAACCATGGTCGCACTCTCAAATATGTATCAAAACAGATCCGCAACTGCCCGGTCCATTAGAATACTCCCGCCAACTGTTCGTAACGGTCCGCGTTGGCCACGTTCCGGTTCGCCATACAGGTGTGTGAATAAAGCCATGCTTTCTCATTGAATAATATTTTGTCGATCCGGTATTGTACGTTACGTGAGGGTTGTTTTACGTATAGTATACCAACCCTCGGCGCTTGTCTCTACGGATGAGATATTATTTATCAACGGGCCGGTCCCTCCAGGATGTGGTTATGATTTATTTACAATACAATGTACATACCCAGCAAAAAGTCGGGGTAAAATACCATAGCATCTATCCAAACTGACTGTGCTTCTATCTCTGTTGAAGGCTATCAGTGTATCATCAATTCTATATGCCTGAAGTGCTGAGACATTGTGCTTATAGTATTGACATATCATCTGATAGGTAAAATAATAAAAATGAATAAATTATGACTAATCATATCAAAGACACAAGTAGCGTCAGTAAAAAATAATATAAGAATGTGCCATTTTCTAGACAGGGTCTGATAGACAGGATGCAGCTTCCGTTCAGCTAAATAATGGGCTAGATTATGCGACTTGGGCTGATTGCATATTTTGCACTGGCAATGCAAAACTGCCTTTACCTCCAAACCTGAAACCTTTACATATTGCATAGTGTTTAATATGCTATGCATATCTGACCCAGTGTGACCTTCTTTCTCTGAAACAGTCCGTTATAGACTTTCTAGGTTTGGTCCATATATCGCAAGTCTCCGTGATGCCAGATGGTACCATGTCCACTTTTTCAGCTTCTCACATCTAGACTACCCTTCTCTGGTAGTCTAGAAATTCGGTGAAGTATATTTCTAGTTGCCATGTATTCTGGGCCAGGTATACCCTGGCTGTAACGAATACTTAGGTGTCGCTGCTATACTCAACCGTTTTACTGGGATATAACATAGTTACTGACTCGGCATCACTTGTGCTTGTATTGTTTGATATTCGCACACTTTCTTTATGACCAGTGCCAGGCATTAGTACATCAGTCCTTGTGGATCCATGAGAATCAGTGGAGGCATCGTAGAGCGCAAGTGGGGATGCCATGAGGGAGATAGAGAATTCCATCTACACATTTTAAAAACAAATTTTGTGATTGTTAACTCTAAATGCTTTAGGTAAATTCTCTAATATTGATAATTTCTTTAGGCGAATTACTGACAACATGAAATTGCACCCTGGAAAGCCCGGATACCCGAGGGAAAAGACGCTCTCGTTCGGGTTATCGTTGGCTCCCCTCAGTACCCCAGATTTCGCCCCACGGTGATGCGATTCGGCCCAGAGAGCCGCGCTTTCGGCCAGACCTGCGCTACACAAGACCAGGTGAACCGCGCCTTAATTCACCATGAGCACTGCAGGTGCCTTGGTACCATACTTTTGCTCTCCTTAAAGATAGATAAACCTTTATACTTAGCAAAGGTTTGTACTTAATTCCTAAGAGTTAATCCATGGAGGATTGCAGTTGGGGGAGGTTCTGTCGAAAGTTCCCATGAAATCTATGAAGACTGTTACTTTCGTGTAAATACTGTTAGACGTGTTCTTTTCCTTTTTTGGAAGCCAAAGATAGATGGATGGACCTGGTTCTTTGATCTGGTGGAGTGGGCGATAATTCTTTCACAGATTTTAGCGAGACAGAATGTCAGAGGAAGTGGTCAGTGTTCGTCGGACCGTTCAAGTCGTAATGGGGAAATGTCTGTAGCACAGGTGAAGTTGCAAGATCAAAAGGGTGATTTCTTCCCTTTCAGTTTAATTTTGCGAGGAATTGGATAATGTCATACGCAAATCCACCATTACCGGGTGTAGTAGATTTGTTAGTCGTAATGGCTGCAAAATGTATGACATGCAAATTATGTAAAAACTGCCATTGGTAGTCAATTTCATTTTTGTATTTGAATTTAACAAAGAACTTATGCATAGACATTGTGATATTGTCGAGAGAGAAGTTCTTGTAGCATTTATTGAGAAGATATAAATCTACCATTTCTGGACGAGTTAAGGGTTACTTTGTGCGCATTGCCTTTAAATTTTATTTTTTTCTTCATATCAACCACGGAAGTCAATCGATACTGCCCAGGGATACAATTCTGTAATGGTAGTATCCTTATGATAATTGACGTTGTAAATATAACACAAGTAGTACGGATATTCACATTCTCTTAAATGGTGAACAAATACAAGCATGAACATTACAGGAAATGAGATCCATATATTTCAGACACTTATTGCCAGCTTTAGCATAGCTGTTTTTCCTTGGCGACTTAATGTCTCACACACACACACACACGCACGCACGCACGCACGCACCCACACACACACACACACACACACACACACACACACACACACACACACACACACACACACACACACACACACACACACACACACACACACACACACATATATATATATATATATATATATATATATATATATATATATATATATATATATATATATATATATATATATATCGACTCACCGAGCCTTACTAAGGGAGGGAGACAGTACGTTCTTGCTGGATAATACAGCCAGTGTTTAATATCAGACACGCGAACTCACTTGCGCACACATACGCACGCCCCCCACCCCCCACCCACTCACACATACGCACACTTTGTGTTAAGTACTTGATTAGTTTTATTTTGCAATTGGTGTTCAAACGACACACAGTTGGGGAGATGTTATATCACCGGGAAAACACAGAGGAAAAGAATAAGACATGCAAGATTATAAATTCCTCAGTTAATCATTTGGACTTATAGGAAAACCATAACAAAATATGTGTCAGTGTACTCTACATGACGCAAACAAGAAATACGTCGACAGCCCTACGGCACCCGTACGTCGTCATACAGAACGTAAAACGGAGGAACAAAAAGTTAAAAAACGTATTATTTCCAATTTCTTTTACCCAAAAATACCATCACTGGTTCTATATTTTCATTTTTCTCAATACAGGCCTGTTTATTATTCAAAAAGTTCCCCAGAACTATTAAAATACACACAATCCTCCGTGAAATCGCCTCCCCCGCATCAGCTGTTTCCCACAATCCTCGGTGCCACGTCTGTTTGGGCTGAGGTCGGGGTCGCTTGTCAAAAAAATTCGTGGCTCGGGTGACATATCGTCTCTCTGAGGAGGATATATTCACCATGGGAGGATCACACAGCGTGGAGATCCCTGGCGGTGGCATGGAAGGATACCATGTGCTGAGGGTGAGATAAAGGAGGATAGAATGCAAGAAAAGCAAGAACGTCCGCTTTATGCCGGAGAAGATTAGGATCTGTTTATTAACCTCTATTCTGTCTGTTGCTCGGGTGTTGTTAGGTCGTTGCTTAGTATCATTAGGATGAGGGTAAAAGGGTTTTAACAAGCTTGCGATTTTAGTTATGGTTAAAGGGGCAGAGTTTGGCAAGACTTCATCTGTCATATGGACGTCTGAAGAGGAAATTGCAGAGTTTGTGATTAGGGTTCCAAGGGAAGGAAAATATACCAGTTTGATTTTGCTTCGGTGATTGTATTCATAGGGAAATTTAGAAAAGAGAGTTATTAGGCAAGCAAATGTCATTATGGCTGTCTTTCTGTGAAATTGTTTTAAAGATAAATAATACAAGAAGAATGAATGGTAAAGCATTGGTTATATTACTATTTATGACAATCGGGACTTCCCAGACAATATATACATCAGATTTATTCTCGTGTGATGAGAACAAATCTGATGATCATTTCTGAAGCAATCACAGCCGTCAATCATGATGTTTTAAGTCTTTATATCAGAGGAGGGCTTGAAGTATATCAGGGAATTATGCGGTAAAACAAGCTGAAATTGATAACAGAAATGCCTAAAACCAGCACCTTAAATGCTCAAAATTGGCTAATAAAACTCTATGGATGTGTCAGATATCTTTGAATGTTTACAGACCAACATGCCAACTTTAAAAAAACTATGGGAATCCAATCCGCTATTTGGTAAATCTATGGGAATTCACACCATTCTATATGTCCTGACCAATAAAACAACCTGATTCCATGTCACAAACTTTATTTAACAATCTAAATTGCCATGACTAGGCGTGCCCTTCAGGCACTGTCCAGTGGGAGGGTTGATGGAAGGCTCTGCCCCCCCAACACCCCATGGGAATCATTCTCTTCACTTCGGTATTTACGGCAAGATTGAGCAACATACATACCATAAATAATAAACCAAACACCTTTATATCTCAAGATACTAAACTTTACTTTGTTTCTGTCTATTTTCTGGATGGCTTGGTTTCCAATCACTTTTTCCAGCTTTTTAGGGCACTTTACTGGCTCAAATATCAAGCTGTGATAGGTACTATGGTCTATTTCTTCTGCATGGCCATTATATTGTTTTACAAAGGACCCCGAATGGATGCAACACTGAAAATGAAGCATTCCTCACCGCTGTTTTGTTAAAAAATGGGGGTCACGAGCTCTTGAAAGTCCCGGTGGAAAGTGCAGATGCACGTTAGGTTTATGTAGAAAATAGAGTAAAGCTATCAAAACATGGGAAAAAAAAGGTTTAGTAGAAATAGGGGAATGCATTATATCAGACTTTGAAATTTACTAACTAATTGTCTTCACAAGTGCATAGTGATCCATGAATGAGTTAAGTGGTCATAGTATTGTTTACATTCATGGTATAAACATGGCAAAGAACTGGAAAAAGATGGGTCAATCTTCTCTCTTCTCTCTCATGTACCTCCTTTATTTTCAATTTGTGCACTTTATGCCATGAATGTAAAGTGTCTTAGTTTACATCAAGGTAATTCCATACACTTTTTTTTGCTATAACCCGGATTTTTATCCACTGTAAATTTACCAAAGTGGTCACATGTATACACAGAAGATAACCATCATCTTAGAAATACATTTTGATTAGCAAATCAGCCAGTATATTCCTGCAATGTCAGAGAAAATATATCTGGACTACCTATCTCAACCATGTTTCTTATTACAATATTGTGTAAGGAATAGATAAGGCTCACTAAAATGAGACAAGGCAAATTACGGATATGAAATGAGAATGTTATGTGATTCTAATTCCAGTGATCTGAAAATGAATTGTCTTTGAAGAATATTTTTATTATTCATAACTTCCTTATTCCATCAACTGCTAAATCTTCATTGATAATGTGTACCACCACACTAATTGACATATCACAGTAATGAGTTTTGCAGTCAGTGTAGGACTTGATAGTGCATTATGAACAATAATTGAGATGGAAAAATTTGGTCACTGTCCTTGAGTCAAACATTTCTGTGTCTTCTTTTCTTTATTTTCAATTTGTGCAGGAAATCCCATGTATGGAAAGGAAAAATTCAGAATAAGAACTAAATGTTTTAGCTAAACAAATGAAATTATGTTATTCACTATTTAAACACTTAATCAAACAAAATTAAAGCTCCTTAGCTAATGAAGTGAATAGATAAAAGGCTGACTTCCCTCTTTTTCCCACACTCAGAGGCCTTGTTGGCTAATGAACCAGAAAGTTAAAAGGCTGTGTGTCAAATAAACAGATTATTATTTTCTCTAGCTTTTCCTGTTGTCATCACATTAATATATTAATATATTAATATTAATGTTTTAATTTCTTTTAAAATTTTGTGTATGAATACTTCACATACCTGATGTCACGAGTCTTAGAGTTTTGAAAAAAAAAAAAATTGCTGATGCTATCATTATATTATAGACATTATAATGATTATGATGTAATTGACATTACAAACAGCAATATAAGATACAAGAAAATATTTCCAAAAATCAAGGAAAAGGGTAAACATGTGAGATTGTACTAGTATTAGCTCACTAGTAAGTTAATATTTGTGGAACCATCTCTGTGTAAAGACATTTAAGAAACTACACTCACAGTGGACATTGCATGTATGCACATGGCATCTGTGGTGGCACTGGAGTAATGAATTACTATAAAGCCTTTTGTATTGAAAGTTGATGCTGCAGATTTTCATTTTCCCCCAAATATATATGGGATAGTAGTGAGGGAAGTGTCAATTTCATTATGTAATATATGAGGAAATTATGATGCTTTGCATAAGAACGAGCTCTCATAGGGAAATTTATTTACCAAGGGTTGTGTCTGGTAAAAAATCTATTGAATGGCACTATCATAGACTAAATTCAGGTATTCAGTTCTGACATTCAGAATTGAGTTAAGGGAAAGAGTCATCGGTACAGGCACAAAATTCCAGTCCTCCTCGCTTTAGTTTTTTAGCAAGGTCAAAAATTTTTTTTACACAATGTGCATGGATATGTGATGCTTGAGTACAAGAAATTTGATTTTAAAAAACTGCATAATTTTTTCGCTAGAAAAAAAAAACGAGCGAGATGATAGAATTTGAAAATTATGTAATGGCTTCCTTATAGTGAATAGTACTGCAGTTTTCTTCTGACCAAAGTTAGTCAACAAATAGGAGTACCAACTGTAGCATTTATGTAAATCTATCTGAAACGATAATGTTTCAGTTACCTTTTTTGTAAAAAGATCGCCTTTAATTTTTCAGTAAAAAATGTATTTGGTGGAAATAATGCATGACCTAGCCTCAGTTAGTAGATACGAACTGGACAATCATTTTGCATCAAGAATTATTAAAATTGCGCAATTACATACAAATATTAATATATAGCTTCCTTTTTCAAATATGAATTCAGTGAACAGAGTTGACTTATAGTATGAAATAAAAATTGCTTTGAGAGAGGTTAATTAGTCTTCCACAGCTCCAATATGTGTAATTCTCATATGTATACCAGAATTGGAAGAATTTTAACCAAAAATTGACAGTCATATTGCATTTCATATCCTTATGGTCAAGTTTAACCCATTGCTGCATGGAGCATGTAATACCAACTGTTGTTCTGTTTTGTAAATTTTGCTTACACATAGATGGCTCTGAAAGTGGTCAGACCCAATGTCAATTAGTAGGCCTACGTGACCTCATCTGGTTTCCCCTTACTTTTAGGTTTTTGGACAGTTCTTCCCAATGCTAAGACCCATACTGTCATTTGTAATATTTGTATCATGTCAATTATAAGATTATTAGAGTACTAATACAAATTGAAGGTAAACATGTGAGCTAGAAAGGACTTATAGTTGACTAAACAGTCTTAGAGCATCTATTGGTAAACAATAAATAAACGAAAATCACATTGGACATGGCATGTATATACAGGCCATTTCTGGCTTCAGTAGGTTAACCCATTCTCGCCGGTATATTTTGAAGCCAAAAATAAAAGATTCTGGGCGGCTACAAAATTGGCAGGCGGTGCTTCCCCGGAGTCTGTCCACCCGCCAGCCATGGCCCACTGCTGCGTCAGGGCTTGAGCCCCGATACAGCGCCACACTGGGGGGACGCCCAGTAATGTTTATTTTTTCAGGTGTCTCATATATGGGACACCCATTGTTATTGGGTTAATGTTGTATCATATGACTATATGAATAATGAATGGTTTGTGTTCTTTTCCTCCGTTCAAACTTGTCACAAATCTTTAAGGCACAGGATAGTGTTACAGCATCCGTATTCGCTTATCCATATTCTAGAGTTACGGCAGTCCACTGCGTAAGCGCATAATCTGGTCACTTTGACAATTACTTACATTTGATGAGGCCTTTTCCCATTTCCAACCTAAATTAACCTAACCTAACCAAATTAACCAACCTAACATATCCTAACCAACCTAATCTAATATAACAAACATAACATAACATAACATAACATAACATAACATAACATAACATAACAACATAACATAATCTAACCTAACCAACCTAACAGAACCTAACCAACCCAATCAAACCTAACCTAACATAACCAACATAACCTAACATAACTGGTTAGATTAGATTAGATTAGGTTAGGTTATTCGCATCACCCGCCATTTTTGTAGAATGTAAAACCAAAACCCAAACAGTACACACATGCTCAAAAGGCACTGCTGTTGCATTAGCGCAGTTGGTGCTGCTTACGGCTGCCGTAACAATAGGCAGTGCGAATCTTTAAATCTGAAACTGTGATCAGAAAATTCAGTCTGTTTTACTGTTACTTTTGTGCTTATCTGCATTTTGATGAGAAAAATATGAAGATATTGAGAAGGAAGGAAACAAAAAGTTTATAGTTCTATAATTTATTGAATTGCATATGGCTTAGCCTATTGCCATTTAGAGTGCATGCATACCAGGCTTAAGTTTGAACGAGACGTAATGAGAACTCATGCATGCTTATCTTTATTCAGTTACTAAGAATCAAGCTAGATGAGGGATAGTATCTGATTCAGCCCTTATTCTTTCACAATTGCTTGTTGCAATTGGATTTCCTTTTAGCCACTTGCATAGAACACTAAGTTGTGTATGTAATTCTTTTTAGCACATTCTTCAATGTCTTGGCCCATTAATTAACTTGTTGGATCTGGTAATATCACAGCAATCACATGGCTGAAAAAACGGGCAGTGAATTTCGTAAGTGGCCACTCTCCTGGGCGTGCAGTGTGTAGGCTGGGCATGTGCAAATACTAGTGAGCGGTGACATGATTGTGCCTCCAGTTTGCAAAATGTTTTTGTGTAAACTATTTTAGCTCTTCAGCCATTTTCCAATGTTCATATTTGTCTTTTGATTTGCTTTATCCAGATGGTAATAGATTATTTTCCTTGCACAGACTTCATATTATCTCTCTAAGTAGTTAATAACTCAGTGCAAGTGGGGAAAAAAATATGTAACATTTTGTTATTTGTCATATATCAATTTTTTTCATAATTTTCAATTTTATGTAATATAACCAGCGCTGTCTGTCACAGTGGCCAGGAATATAAGCATGATAATGGCATCCTTCTTAGAGCCTGCTCTCTTCCATTCACAGCCTGCATACATTATTACATTCCACACTTGTTTATTAATATGAATACTGCTAAAGTCCCATGCTAAATGCCAAATGAGCCTAATCACACTCTAAGAGGTTTGTGCACTTGTGGCGAGTCTTTTCTTACACCCTGGCCTTCACCCATGATGGCAAGTTTGCGTCACCCAGCCCATGGCCATTTTAGCAGCATGTTTACATCACCTGACCCTCAATCTAAGTTTATCCATGACAAGACAGTCACATCACTCAGATCATAGGGGTTAAGAAACTTTGTATTTGAGCAGTTATCCCAGAATGATAGTATGTTCTTCCCTGTCTGGGGAAGGTCTTACTTTGATTACCCCCTCTTGGAGTAGCTACTCAGTTGATGTTTGATCATGTTATCATGAATCGTCTTCAAATGCCCGGTGACAGTTAACCACGTCATGCATGATTGGGACTGCCCCAAATTCTGTCTGCTAAATATTTGTGAGCTTTTTTATCCCAGACTGGAGTAATTGAAGAGATACTGCCATTTTTATTATTATTATTGCCAATTACTATTATATATTAGTTTAATGGTCTGCAGTGCTGTCCACAGCTTGCTAGTTTCCTAGAAATATATACATGATATTCTGTTATTTCAACTCTATACCAAGGTTGAGTCATGAGCCAATTTTGAAATTGGTGCAATTTTTTTATATTTATTTATTTATTCACTTATTTTGTCAGAAATAAACTGCATCTTTGTAACTTTTCCAAGATATGAAAATGCTCTTTTGAATTGACTGATTTAGAGGCACATCAGAAATGAATATCTTAGACAGTACTAAAGGCCAGGTGCAATAGCCATTTCAACTCTGTACAAAGACCACATTGTTGGCCAATTTTAACATTGCCTCTAGATTTTTTTTGGATACCTGGACAGGTATTATTTTAGACCATCATTGTCAATAGAAATTTCCTACACCCTTATTTTTCCGAAATTCAAAAAGCTGCTTATGAGTTGATCTTGCAATGCATTTTCCAGTGGATACCATAAATTTCAAATAAAACCAAATTTAAAGAATCTGACAAAGTTACGCTTGCCGGAAGTTTTGTGATCATAATTTCCTTATATTTTTTTGAGTGGCCGTCTGTGTGCAAAGCCCTCCCCGTGGCACAGTATGATGCAGGGAAATCCCATCGTGAGTGGGTAAAGGAAGTACTAATCATTATTTTACGAGCACATATTCATTTTAGGTGTTGGTCATAGAAGTATAAGCCAATTTGTCATTGATGATCATTGATTTTTTCATCAATGAATCATTGATGATTCATTCCTTTTACCATGTTTATTGTAAATCTTTATTTTCCTCCAGGTCCAAGAGAATTCTCCCGGCCAACTAGCAGGATTAGAAGCTTTCTTTGATTTCATTGTTGCTATTGGAAACACAAGATTGGTAAGAACAGATTATTCATCAACCTTATAGATTGTTGTTTAATACTTGCCATGATCTGAGATTGATACTGATGATGGAATCAGAATATTTAGATATATCAGGTTGTGCCTAATAATTTCATCTTCTGAAATGTCTTACTCTATGCACAATTAACCTAATCCTGGTTTTGAGGATAGAGATTGTTTGATGAGAAATTAATTTGTTTAATATCTTAATTTGCAGGATCAAGACAATGATACGCTGAAAGAACTCTTAAAAAGCTCAATTGAGAAGGAGCTAAAGATGACTGTCTATAGCAGCAAGACCCAAACTCTACGAACAGTGTCTATTACCCCTTCCAACCTCTGGGGTGGACAGGGGCTGCTTGGTGTGTCCATCCGATTTTGTTCCTTTGAGGGAGCAAATGAGAATGTTTGGCATATACTTGTAAGTTACTGACAAAGCTCTTTGTTTTGCTTAAATAGAAACCTGTGGTAATGTATGTTTGTATACCAGTTAATTTGTAAAAGTTACATAGCACCTCTTTTTCAATCTTACAGGAAGTTGAACCAAACTCTCCAGCTGATATTGCTGGCCTCCAGGCTTACACAGATTATATCATTGGTGCTGACTCAGTCCTGCATGAGAGCGAGGATCTCTTCTCACTCATTGAAGCCCATGAAGGTCGACCACTCAAGCTCTATGTGTACAATGTTGACACAGATGCTTGTCGGGAAGTGACCGTCACACCCGATACTCAGTGGGGAGGGTCTGGAAGGTGAGAATCTGTCTTCTTTATTCCCAATCATAAGTCAACTTTCAGAGAATGTTGGAAATCTAATAATGGTCAGAATGTTGGGATGGATGATATGTAGATTGAATGTGGGATATGTTGCAGGCTTTTCATTTTATTCATCTTTTGAACTCATTTGCTTCTGTAGTTTTTTGTGAATATTGTTGCAGAGATGACTCCACAAGTGCTCAGGCACCAAGGAGTCAGTTAGTGGGCACCTGATTTCCTCATTCCTTGAACTTGTGGAAGTTCCACTCCAATGCTATTGATATAAATACTGTTATTATTATTACTGACATTATGTTTGTTATAATGTTATCAAAATACTAATAACAATGAAGGTAATAAAGGTATAAATAAAGAATCGTAAATAGGGTAAACAGATGAGACATAGACACTTTGGTAACACTCATTGGTAACAAAGCATTGGTGGAGCCATTAATGCATTAACTAAAATTACAATGAGCATTCCATCTGTTTTTGACATACAGGGGCAAAGGGATTTAACAACAAATTCCTATAATGATTTTCTCCCCACATATATATTTACTTTTTTATCTTGTAGCTTGGGATGTGGGATTGGCTACGGATATCTTCATCGCATTCCTACCCAGCGTAATGTATCCCAAACACCACAGCCCGCTCAACCAGAGTCTGTTTCTTCATCATCAGAACCATTGTTACAGGTAAGAATTTTCTTAAGCATAAAAAAGTGAAAGGTTCTTATTGAATAATTTTAGATTTGAATAATTTGAGCACTGGTGAGTCAAGTAGTTTGGAATTGATTCGTAAACTGTCTTCTGATAATGTTGATAAGTGTTTATATGAGATCATCAGTAATTGATAAGATAAGTTAGATGAGAAACACTTTTATTACTCTCATTTGATTCTATAATACATATTACTTTTATATTCTTTTTAGGTGGCCACTGGAAGCGGTTTAGATACAGTTGTATCAAGTATAAGTGATATGAGTTTATCAGAAAGCACAACGACAGCAACATCTACAATTCCTCCACCCACTGCCTTCACAGCAGCCCCTGAAGCTAATCCAGCGTATGCTACAGCCACAGCAACTGCTGCTACAACTGCTGCCATGCCAGCTGCTACTGCTGCTGTGCCCAGTATACCACCTCCTTCACCATTCACTCCAACTCCTATTCCCCCCCCTGCTGAGCTGCCAGCAAGTGTCACTTCTCCAGTTGTTCCAGCTCCTACACCTTATTCTCAGGCCCCTATTGCCACTACATCATATGCTCCAGTCCAAGCACCAGTTGAAACTCCCATCCCAAATCCAGCATCTATCGCATCTCCTCTCCAAACGCCCATGCAGCCACCAATGCAAGTCTCCACTGAGATACCAATGCAACCGATGAACTTTCAGCCTTCACCCATGCCACAGCCAAGCCCCTTGATGATGGGTGGTGCCCCAACTGTCCCAGTCATGGCTCCTCCAGTCATAGGAGGGTCTGAAGGTGCACCACCTAGTGTGGGCATTACCTCTCCCATGTCTCTGCCTCAACCACCACCACCTGCTCTGAATCAGTACTTCTCATCACCACCTATGGTCACCCCACCAGTTCCTCCCACTTTTGCAGGTTAGTATCGATGTGTGTCTTAACTTTTTTGAAGTCAATGGACTCACTTGTAGATAAATAATATGATTGCCTGAAAAGAACTATGCATGTCAAGGTACCCTATAAGTAAATTCTTGTTTAAAAATGAAATTGAATCTTGAATATATTTTTTATGAGGAAAGTAAAAGCAGTAATGTGTGTCAATTTAGGTCATTAAATATTTTCAAGAACTGCTTTTTAGCACATTTTGGCATGATTTTTCAGTCTGTTTGCCACAATAATTACTTTTACTGTTAGTTCACTTCTGTCTGTTTATAATTGCATATGTATAGCCTTTTACAGTGGACTGTAATCACATGCACTTTTTATTCACAACAAAGTAGCCCAACAGTGGGTAATTTATATTTTGGTTTTATGAACTATAGATTTAGACTTTTTTTTTCTTGTGGCCACTAGCACCATCAATGCCATCAATCCCAGGAATGCCAGTGACTACCCCAATTAATCTCCCTGGGATGCCCCCAATCACAGGTAAGCCAAGCTGTTAATGTAGCAGTTGGACGTGTAGTTAAAGCTATCATTGAAAGTCTAAAACTCGAGCAATTACCAGTTTTAGCTGTGACGGATTTAATGCATTAGGTTAAATAGAAAGAAATTCTGATTTGCATTTTTAACATAATTATTTCATTTCATAAATAATTCCAATATGTCACACTTGCAGGCAGACATTAATGTAAATTAGACATTAATGAATATCAAATTCCCCTGTCCTTTCAGTAAGTGCCACGTTGCCACCAGAGTCATTCCAAGGAATCCCTAGCAACCCACCTGCCACTTCTCAGCCACAACCAGTTCAGTAGATTGTTAACCAACCCACTTTCTAGAATGTAAGCAGTTATTAAAGTGAAGTGTATTGGACATTTAACCATTAGTATGTACTTTAGGAAGGGAAAGCATCATTGTAATAATTTACAAAGGGAGACATGGAAAATATGTATCCATAACACTACTGTCTCTGAATCTAAAGCTATATAAATATCTGTAGTTGTATGCTCCAAGTTTAAAATTGTTTACAGTGACTGTTACATATGTAAAATCTTCAGATCAGAAATTCTTTTACACTGGAAAGTTTGTATCAGTCTTTATTTCTTAAAGTGAATAAATGTTGGTGGATTTGAATAGGCTAAGATCAAGTAAAACAAGATCTCTTTGGGAATTTCCTTGCCAAAATGAAATGATAAGTTTCATTATATAAAATATTCCATATTTTATATTCATGATATTTGGAGAACCAATAGTTATTTATGTATCCTTTTTTTTTCTTACTTTAGAACTTTTTACATTGTGGTGTTATGTTTTGAAAATTTATAACTGTTAGTAATCCATTGAGTCTTCAGGCTTTTTTTTCATCATTATAATTGTTTTGTCTGTATGTTTTATGAGCAGTGACTGTTCAACACTAGGATGTTACCATTAAACTGAAGCTTATAGACTTTCATGTATTACAAAACTTTGCATAGTGTGGAAAATTTAAGTTTGATATGCAATTAAATTTGATGTGTTCTTTGGAATTCAGCTTGATGAAAAGGGACACTGTTTTAAAACAGGTTGTTTTGGTGCACATTCTTTCAACAAAGATGCTCTATGTGATGTTCAGGCACTATGTGAGCATTTAAAATTTTAGAGACAGTAATTGATAAACTATGTAAAAACAGTGCTACCTAGCTTTGAGCTTATTTTGAACAAAGAAAAAACATTTTGCTCCTAGCCTGTATGGGTAAGATTTTTGTTAAACCTTTCAAAATTGATTATTCATTTTATAATCATTAACATCTCAAATATTCTGAATGTGATATCCTTCAATACTAATGCAAGTAATAATGAGATTATGTGCATGTTAGCTTTTTGGTGTATGGCTCAAAATTCTGTTACTTTCTTTTGTAAATACTTGTATAAATGAACATATGATTATTGAGGTACTTGAACTTTAATTTTGACTTTAAATTTGTGTGTAGTTCAGTAAACATGCCTTACCAATCCCTATTTTTCTTATTAATTCTGCAACATACCCAAAGAGTAATTGAGGAAATTTACGATGGTTACTTTTCAAAGATGTCCTTGACTCTGTGAGAATTAATTGATCTTCATTATATGAATATATTATGTAAGTATTATAATTTTTTTCCATTTACAGTAAATGGAATTGGAATGAAACCCAGGTTGTAGAAAAAATCTCTTAAGAACCAAAACAGAGTTACTTTAAGGCTCCACTTAACCCTTTGAGGACAAGAAATAGTGTACAATTTTATTCCTTTTGATCTGATGGAGAGCAAATTTTGTTTAGCATTTATGTAGCTTTATAAATTTTTAGATTTATTACAACTAACTGGTTGTAGAGGTAGGGTAAAATACTAATATAAATGATTATCTCAGACTTTGCAATTTATGTGAATGATCTAACTATATGAGAAAAAATTCAGTTTCATTCATATAGAAGTCAGAGAGAGAGAGAGAATGTTACAGTGAAAACAGCATTAATTACAGTTCACTGCCATCAGATTTATGAAAAGTTGTAATAGGTGAAGTATCATGTTGTTTCATTACAAGGCAGCTTCCCTATATTTAATATCTTTTTGAAAAAGCACAATTTAATACTCAAATTGTTGGAAGCACTGCCAAATTACCTAAGATTGATTTTTCAAGCAAAATGGGAAGATTTTAAAGGTAAATTTAGTTGGGAAAAGTTACCTATATATACATATAGACAAAAGACTGACGCTTGTGAAGATTTGCACACTACGGAATAGAATACTTATAGACTTCAGATATGATTTTCCAATGGCATTATTAAAAGTTAATATTACCTTTATTAACAGACTTATCATCTGATTCCAAATCTGGAGGAACTAGATATTTCTGAAATAACTGCTTTAATGGTTTACACAATTCTCATTGCAGCCAAAAATATATATGATTATATTTTGAGTATAACTCTATAGAAAAGAAATGCAACAGGTAAGATACATTTTCTCTATAAAGCAGAATTGGAAAAACAGTGATTACTATAGCAGACCGCATCTCCTCAAAGGGTTAAGGAGGATAGTGGATTTTCAGTGCTATTCAGTTGAAGAACCAGTGATATTTTTGTATGTTATCATTACATGTACTGTCAAACACCATATGCTGTAACCTGTTAAAGAAAAACAAAAATTATTTATTGAACTTTTCATTATTTTCTTGTATCTTCAAGTGCCTACTGGCATGACTATGTAAGGTCATTTGCATACCTTTGAGTGGTAATATGATTTTTGTAATTTTCTAAAATGTTTCAACTTTTAAAATTATGTCTCCTGATGAAATGCATAAGAAATATTTTTGGAGAAATGGAAAGGAACTGGTCACCAGAAGCAATCACCCTGCAACTCAGAATTATGTAGCACTATTATGAAAAAAAGTACTTAGGTTGAGCCTCCACCTGAAAGTTTTCCTTTTTTCACTAATTTTCATACAAAGCCATATCAAAAGTTTAGGCATACAACTCTGATGCGGAAAAAAGTTAATCTCAAATGCCAATAGCATTAATAATTATTTAATGTCTTATGATTACAGAAACTTGATAAAGGTTCAAGAGGTATTGCTGCCTCTGCATTTTTGGATGATTTATGGAAGCTATTTATATTTGTGGCTGGTAGCATTAGTCCTCACAAAATGCAACATCAAAGTACTGGTATATTTCATCTTACAGCAAATATTTAGTTTGGTGTTAGATTAGGTGTTGTATTTGAAAATTTCATGCAAATTCTTGTTGAGCTTTTGAAGTTGCTGGTTATATAAAACATGTGTATATACAGAAAGTACGGTGTCAAATTTTGACGAGCTTTTACTATGTCTGTACCTCAAGCTAGAAAAAAATATTTATATATTGTAGCACTCAAATTTGAAAGTTGCACCATTCCCTCTAGGAAATTAAGGGTATTTTGCCATGATTTCTGTTCAACTAATAACCCAATGTAAATCATATTTGTTTTGGTGTTTTGTTACTGCCTTTAAATTATTTTGTGTAAATTGAAAACTGTCTGCAATCTTCTTTTTTTCTGTAAAAGCCTGCCCACACAAGCAGGTAAGATCAGTGGGTTCATCAACGGGGTGGCAATAGTAAAGGTGACATCACAGGTGAGAGAACAACGAGAAAACTACTTGTTTACCAGTTAGTTTGTCCATCTCTATTTGTGCCAGCCCATGTGCTTGCTGATCATCCCTGCCTAGTGTGACAGGCCTTAATAGTTAAACTCCACAAACAATTTCTTGTTTTATATATAGATTATACAGAAATAAAAATCTTGTTTAATATATTGAATAATATACATTGCATTTCAATTCCTTTTTGGTTTAGAATAAATTGGGGATATAATAAAATTTGGTTTTCAAGTAATGCCCTTGTCCTTTTTTGTAGCTTTTATGTACAGTACAGAAATACTTTAGTGATTACTTAATAGTTAAACTGAGGTTTGTGGCATAATTATATTAAAAATAGAATTTGTTTGATGCTTAGAAATAGCTATGCATATCATTTTCACTAGATGAATCTAAATAATTGAATATTTTACATCTAGAAATGGAAGTTTTGAGAAAGTTTGTGTATAATATTTTTCATTCTTCAGAAATTAGTTGAGCAATAAACTGTAACTCTGAAATTCAAGTTACTTTATATAAAAATATAGTTGCCATTACTTGGTTTGTTTCTTTAAGTAAAGCAGACTAGAATGTGTTAATATGTTACCAAAAGTATTTTCTAAATTATCTATAATAATGTAAAGAAAGGAATTAAATTTATTTATATTATCAGCTCCATTTATATTATTTACCTAGTGTTTGAGTTTTTTGTGGTATACACAAGACCTGTCACAAGTAACTGATGTCATTTTTATAACTATAGTAATAATAACCACCTATAATTCTTGGACCCATTAAGTGTGTCAGCTTTTATCATTTATATTTTATTGCAAAGGTACCTTCAATTAAGTAGATCTGAATGCTAGTTTCTATCAGCCGGTTTGTTAAAATTGTGCAAGGCCCAACCCAAAAAATATTTGTATACTTGACATGCATAGATAAAAAAAATAAATGCAGATTTATCAGTCTAGACATACAAATAGATATATAGCTGATAGATATACATTTGTATATTTAGACTGATAAATATGCATGTCTGTATTTATGAAAATTAATTGGGTCAGGCCTTGCACAATTTTAACAAACCGGCCGAATATCTCATTTGGGAAAATATGATAAATTTGGTGTCTAATTTTTATCTATTGGTAGAAAACCATTTCTGTAGATAAATTTTATTAACCCAGATGACCTTGAGCAACCACTTTCTTTAAATTTGTGACAATTTAGTCTGAAGCTTTTGGGCCTGTGTATAAGGGAGTTGAGGGCACAAAGAAAATTAACACAGAAAAAAATACATTAAATAAATACTTCATTTGTAAGAAGCAGTTTTGTGTGTAAAAGTACAGTGATATATGAGCCATTACAGGGATAATCTTGATTCTGATATAGACTTATGAAATATTTTTCCAATAAATTGTAACCGTAAAAGTAAAATTATCTATTTTTCATCTAACCATACTCACTGAAACCTAGAATATGTACATAAAAAATTGATTAGTTGAATAGTTTGTTTACTGTGATATTACTAACTGAAAATAATCTGTAGAAACAATCCATATTTCAGGAGATTACCCAATAACTTTGTGCTATATGACCTTTGATGTCTAGCACATTTATTTTCTTGTCATTATTACTTACTTACCCAATAACTTGGTCATAGAATACTATATATTTTAAAGTCTATGCTTGTGTAAGATTTTTTAACAGTATCAGCATTTAAGTTTCTGTCTAAGATTAATTACTGTTTTCTGTGTGTAATTTTTCACAGCTTTGAGAATGGTATATGAAATTGGGTGGAAAAATCTTGAAAACTTTAGAAATATTAATAATAGAAGATGCCACCTCCATAGTATCTACTTGCAAAATAATATAAGTGCAGATACTTAAAAATTATATAAAATTTTTGAGAAAAAAATTAGACCTCAGGCTCAGTGGCTTAGACAAGTATAATGGAAACTGGAAAAAAGCACTGAAGTCACTGTTTGCTAACTTACACTAAAAGCTCATGAAAGATGATGGAAGCCAATAAAAATTAATACAGCTACTTTTTAGAGGTTATATCTGATATTTTGATACAGCATGAACCTGTATTAATGAGGTCATTTTCCTTATAAGCAGAAATTTCAATTACTAGAAATATTTGCTGTCAATCAAGTATTTTTTTTGGCTGAAAATATGAATAACAGTTGATTTTCAGTGTCCTAATCAGGTGAATTCACAGACAGCACCAAGATCTTGAGATATGGTTCAGTTTCTGATGAGCAGAACTAAGCAACACATATTATGTAATATCTTTATTCTTCACAGTCCCTAACAAGGATTTACTTTAAAGCATGAACTGAAGTAACTAAGCTGTACATACATTGGAGATTTAATGAACACTGATGATCACCTTCTACAGCATATGGTGGTATTTATTCTGAATAGTAAATCTTACCACCAAAATTAACTAGTAAAAATTCAACAAGTTAACAGTAAACATTATTGCTTGATTTTTAATAATGAAAGTCATCTTTTTACGTCTCATCTTTTCAGATGTAAAATTCATTAACATGAGTGTTACAAAAATGAGTTTTCATGATTACATCAAAAATTCTTATCAATACACAATATTACAAGCGTTTACCCAGCCAGGGATAGAGAAATGCAAATATTCTCAAATAATTTAGGTTTACAAATAAAACCCAGATTAATTATTCCTCCATACCAATTAAGTTGTCAGACATAAATCACAATCTGCAAAATAACGTCAAAGTTTGTGATCCCCCATTAACAATAACAATTTTGATTTGAGGTATGATACAATTTTCATCTATAAAAATCAACAAGTTTTTAATAAGGACTTAATACATTTATGTACAACTGGAGAAACAGGATGGTCTGTAGTATATTTTGATAATCTGTACACAACACTATTAATTTCTAGTATACAGGTGTGCACTGCATGGAATCCGTATTATTCTTAGGTAGGCTATTATAATGGCTATTTACAAATATATCATCTTTAACTGCATTTCAAAATTTAAAAATATGGTGCAAAATAACAAGAGAATACTTTGTTTCACTTTATGGCATCATTATCATATGGCTAAATTGAAAATTAGAATGAGGTTTGTAAGAAGAAGAAAAAAATAATAGTCAACCAAATACAATAAAAGATGATTATAGATCATACATTCTAAAAATACTAGTGATTGAATTAACAGTGCAATAATATTGTGATAATTGAAAACAAAATATTACCTCCCTTTGTTTCCAAAGTTACTTGTCTTTTTAAATAAAAGGCAACATGCATAAAGTTAAAACATATCAAATTAGTGTTTTTTAAAGACATAACAGCAGTTCATATGAAATGTGACCTGGAAGATTGACTAGAACTGTGGACAACAATACATGATATAAAAAGGCATGTAGATCCTGTTAAGTATGCCTTTATGTTTGTCTATGAACATGCTCAATATAAATATACATTTGATTGTTTCTGATTATAGTTGATATTATATGTACATCCACACATAATACATTTTTCCTCTTTCTGTGTGTGTGTGGGTGTGTGTGGTTGTGTGTGCATATACATGTGTATATTTGTGTGAAATGTGTGAGCATGCATTTGTGTATTATTCCTTAAGTCTGGGCTGTGATAGTTGTTGCCTATGGTATCACACTGAAATGAGCTAACACATACAAAGTGGAATCCAGTATCTAATAGCAAAATGTTTTTTTCATGATTTTTAAAAATGATGTTACTGAACATCAACTGAAGTTACATTACAAAAATATTTCCCTTTTTTTAATGTTAAATAATGTGGATAAAAATAAATGGCTTTCCTAGTTAAAGATCCCGGAAACAACAAACAACTATAAAAGACCACATCCCAGCATGTAAGAGAAGCAGTAACAATGAGACAAATAAATGAGCTGGAAGATTCAATCATTTTAAACTACTGGTGTAGGTAATTACATAATGGAAAAGCCATATAAACTAACAACCATATTCATTACTCTATTTTAAATATTAACATACAGAGTTAACTGCCTTGTAACATCCTACTTTCAAAACAGTTAAATCATAATGGACCAAGGGTGACCAGTGTACAGCACTAATAACCCTGAAAATGTGTTTGTTTCAGCTAATTTCCAAAATATAAAAGAATGAGAAAGAGAACAAGAAAAAAAGGAAAAGAAAAGAAAAAACTCAGTATAACACTGAATAAGGATTTGTCATGTGTGTGAAATGCTGTTGTTATAACTTGTGTAACTGCTAAATAGAGGTAAACAATTATATAATGTTAAGAAAACAGAAGTCTAAGACCTCCAGGCAGGTACATACAGCATACCAAATGAGGAATAAATATGAGATAAATAAATATACCATAAAAATAGCCACAGCCAAACTGGAGTATGACAGTACCTCTCAAGTGGTTATTCCCATATTCTATACAGTGGCACAACATCAGTTTATTTACCTACTGACTTATCCACACTCACCTATAGCACATACAGACATTGCCACTTAAATGAATGAACAGGCCTCTATGGCAGCACACAAGACATGTCCGTCCTTGGATACCCTGAACAGAGATTGCAAAGACATAGCTTCTATGCTTGTCCTTATTCTACTATGAAGAATCATCTCCTTAGTCTAGAAGGAATAGCTTTTAGCAGCTTGGAGGTCTGCAAATCTGAATGCCACCAGATATCAACATAACAATTACTTGTGCTCTTCATGAACTTTGTTGATTTTTTTCCTTGCAAAAGTGTCCCCATAACATGATCAACAAACAGTGAGCAGATTTTAACTGCATAACAGATAAAGAAGGGAGAATACCTAAAAAATATTTATAATGTAAACACTCTTGACAAGAGAATCAACACAAAACAATTACAAAAACATTAAGGAATGTTTAAATTCATACAGCAGCAAGGTAACCTTAGTAACCACAGACAGATGAATAAAACAAAGCAGCACACAGGCAGCAGGGTTTTTTGTAAAAATCAGATTATGCTACTGAATGAATACTTTATTCTCAATTTGATGGTTATTTAGTGATAACAATAACTTATCAAAACATAACCCTTAATTTTACACTTCCCAATTAAAGTAAACTTTTAGTAAGCTGTAAATACTGTCCTACGAGGTGAAATTGAAAATGCAGCAAAATGGCACTGAAGTCTGCACAAGATGTTTTATTCATCCTCTACAGTATATCGTCTGTATACGATGCCATATTCCCTTTCCTAAGAGTGAGGGACACTAGGGTGGATAATGAAGTCCAACAACTGGGATAACAAAGGAGTAGCACAAATATATTCTCTATATCAACAAATTTATTTTCCATTTCTAAAAACTCCTTAGGTGTCATAACAAAGAAATGACTGTGTGAATATATGATTTCAAATGCATACATGTTCAAATACTTGCACTCTACACATACACACGTCACACATACACTTGACAACATGCTTTTCTTAGTATTCTCAATTTCAGAAGTAATTTTCACCATTGAAGTATGAGCACATTTCTTTTTTCTTGACTAGCCTTTCCACTGAATATGCCATGTATCTTAACATTCTGTTTCTGTAATTGTGTCCCTTGGCCTACCTTCAGATTCTCTAATGCTTGGCACTTGTAGAGTTGACATGTGAGGATGTTCTTCACCTTGTGAAACATTTCTGGCACCCTCACCATCAACAGAGGATGATGCTGGATTATCAGGATGTATGAATGGTGGAGTTCGTGGACGGGGAATTCTTGGTGAAAGCCATCCTCCAGTTGCTGGCAAAGCACTTGAGGAAGCCCACTGGTGATGCAGATCTCCTCTTAGTGAAGATCGACGTGCACCTGGAGTACCAGGGGTTGAGGATGCCAGGCGGACACCATCTTCTCCTCGAAGTGCTGCTTGAAGAGTTGTTGGGGATATTGTGTAAGAGGTTGCCATTTGAACTGCCCCAGGCACAGCTAGTAGTTGTGAAGGGGCATTGTCAAGGCTACTTGTGCTATGTCTTTTTCGAAGTTCTGCTGCTCTTGAACCACGGCGGGAACGTATTGGAGTCACTCCTTCTTCATTGTCAGACATGTCTGTTTGTACTGAACAGAGGTCCTCCAGTGAAACAGCCAAGTTTTCTGAATCTCTATGCATTCTTCTCTGAATTAGTCCTTCCATAAGCTGATAATCTGCTTCTTCAGCATCACGGAGAGGATTAGGGCAGATAGTAATGGAAATACTAGCAGATTCTGAGAAGTGCCGTCGCCTTGAATGGGGATCACTTCTATGAGGATAATGGAGGTTTGGAGAAGAAGGTGGAGACAGTCTAGCCATGCATGCTGTCTCCAACTCATCTGCCAAACTTGTGTACTCACTAGTAAAAGTAAAGATGGGGGGTGGTGACGATGGTGGTATCACCTGAATCCTTGGTCGGCTTGAAACAGAAGAAAGACTCCTCTCATATCTAGTTGGAGAGCGAACTGCTACCTCATCTGGAACTGATACTGATCTACCATACCTTGGTTGCTCATCTTCTTCATTAAGATTTTTCTCTTTAACCTCTACTTCTCCAGAATCAGAATCTTCTAATGCAACATTAATATCCATAAAACATACCCTAGATGGACTAAACGCCCTTGCCCCATCTGAGCCCTTCCTTGAAGATTTACGGATACTGCTCTTCCTTTCTCCAGAAAGCTTACGCTCACGAGATGCACGGCCAAGAGAACTACCTGATTCAGAGTCCAATCTATTCTTGCGTCGACCTTGTGTTTTTACTTTTCTTGCTTCTGCTGAAATATTGACTGGATCTAAACTGAAGCCTCTCACTATTCCTTCATCCACTGTGGTTGATTTTCCAGGTTCTCTTGAACTTTGAGCAGTAGGGGAAGACTTCAAGAACTTATTTGATGTCTCATGCTCAGCATCTGTGGTATCACTCTGTTCTTTGTCACTAGTTTCTGGTTCTTGAAGAGGTTTCCTTAGCATCTGACGTTCTGCTTCTTCTAATAACTGATGAAGACTTGTCTGAGAGAGAGAACGGGGAGTTCCCCCATCAGAACGTGGACTGGCAGAACCTGAGCGGGGAGAGCTTGATCTTCTTGGTCTGCCAACATGGCTCAGCATAAAACGATGGACAACAGCATAACTATTTTTTGTTTGTTCAGCTATTTCTTCCAGCCTCTTAACATGGAAATCAAGGCTGTTTAAAGAGCTCATTGCTGCTAGAAATTTGCCATGCATGTCTTCCACTCTCTGCATCAATGATTCTGATCGTTCTGCCATCACACGAACTCGTTCCTGTGCAAATGATATAGGAAATAAAAGAATTAGACCTAGGAAATGAATATGAAACAGAAGGAAGAAAAAGGCTTCATTAAATTTGATATCAAATGAAAGACAGATTTAAATCTCTATTCATACCTACTTTATTTCTTAAAGTTCAAATAGTTTCTGTTCCTGGCAAGTGATAACAAAAAGGATGTGCAAAACTTATATTTGATCAACATCAGTAATTGCATCATGTCCCTTCCTAGAAAACACACAAAAAACATACCTCTGTACTCATCTGTTCTTTCTGCTCCTTTTCTCTGTTATAGCCATCCACACACTCTTCTTCAAAATCATGGACTCGCTCTAGACTTTCACCATCGAGGAATAACTTAAGGCCATTATCATAGAGGAAAGGCTTTCCTTTCCATCGCCTGAAGCAATACTTAATGGCACGATGAATGTGAGACAGAATGATGAGGGGAGGTGGGAACACTGGCTTCTCTTCAAATTCCATCACAACCTGAATAAAGAAACATAAGTAAAATAATCATATGAACTTTATACTATCATGTGAACCAGTACACTTGATACTCACTGAATTAGTGTAACATCATTAACTTTAATTTGTAAATATGGCTTCTCATAATCATGAATCAAACACAATCCTCAAATATCATAGATATATCAGTTAAATTCTCTTGATCATATTTGCATCATCTAAGAAGCTTTATATGCTATCAACACTAGCTGTAATGTTACAGCATTTTCCTTATTTTCCTTGTGTTATTTCTAGAAGGATCTTAAAATTAAATAAATACTGTACTGGATTTGTGTCTGTACAGCAGTGGAAACTTTAACATCTGACATTCTTTTCCCCTACTATAAAGGTTTACAACACACCTGAAATCGTTGAAACATCCAGACTTGGTGAGAGATGGCATTGACTGAAGTGAAAATGTTATTAAATACAGCAATGAGGAGATTAATGAGGAGGATGTTAGCCACCAGGAGGTACATGGACATGACGGTGGGAGTGATCCAACGTCCAGGATGGCAAGGGATTTGGCCCTCGCCACCGCACTCGGGGTCAATGTCACCGGCAAATACTTCACCATAGAGCATGAAGTATGGCTGGAAAAGAGTGTTAACATGAACTAAAATCATTTCAAAACTTTGTCTATGTAAATCGCTGTATACTAAATTATCTGAATCAAGGGATTTGTTTTTCAGTTTACATATACATAAGCAGGACAATAGACCCTTTGACTTTTATTAATCTACACATAAAACATATCCAATAAATCTAAAACAGAACCACAAAATTACTCTACAAAAATCCTAACCTATGTCTATCACAAAACAAAGGTTAAGCCATCAATAGAGGTTCACATAAGTAATCATTTATCATAATGTTCATCAAAACCAATACATACCTGATAAAATATATGTCTTGCCAATCTCCAATGTGGTTCCTCATTTGGAAACAGTATGCTTTGCCGACACACTCCAAAAGCCATAAGGACAACCAGCAATAACACCACAAAATATGCCATGTTTTTTATCATCTTCCCCATCATCATCACTAGTGGACCCAGGTATTTATTAGCTGACAAAATCTCTAGAACTCTTAAGTACCTGTGGGATTGTAGAAAAGAATAAACATAAAAACTCTTTTCCTTAATCAAACTTCTGTTACTAAAAGAAAATTGTAAACCAAAAGACCAAAAGCTCTTCAACTGTAGTCTTTAAAAAGAACTCACCAGTATATTATGTCAACGCAGTAAATAACACGTCCAGCTTGCATGGTTTGTTCTTGGAGCCTTAAACACAGGCCAATTAAGAAGAGTACTGTAAATATGAGGTCAAAGACATTCCAGAGTTTGTCGGACCATACTGCTATTTTTTGCCTGTAAAGATGAAACTACAATATATTATACATATCTTTCCTGCAAGTTCATAAAGCCAGTTTGTTCTATAAAGTATTATATCATATAAAGGCTCTAAGTATCATAGTGTGTATTCTCTCAAACTTGAATTTTTGCAATGAATGAGTAAAATAATTTTTGAGAAATAGGCAAATGTAATAGATTTAACTTTATGTTCTTATGATTAACAATACAGCCATTGCTTATCTTATCTATTAAATATACTTTCATTGTTTTGAGAAATTAATCAATATTCTTTTTCTTTACCATAACATAGTTTTTTCAATATCCTGAATTAAAAACTAATAATCACACATTGCAGTTCTCTTGACCTATTTCTCTGGCATATATCTGCATTATCTAACAAGAATATATATAAGTATTAAATACTTTTTCTACATAATTAATAAGAGTTAACTGCAAATGCTGAC
Organism: Penaeus vannamei; assembly: GCF_042767895.1. Lineage (NCBI taxonomy): Eukaryota > Metazoa > Arthropoda > Malacostraca > Decapoda > Penaeidae > Penaeus > Penaeus vannamei. Next base: position 34,796,923 of record NC_091561.1, on the reverse strand, counting down.
ATACTTTTCTGTTTTGCCTAACATCACATTATATATTTACTTACTTGAGTTCAACTGGTTCTGTAGACAGTATCTCTCTGATCTTCTCCAGTAGAAGTGTGGAGATGTAAGCAACAACATACCATTCCATCCACTGTGGCTGTTTTGGCAATTTAACTAGCACAAGATAGGTAAATAAGCACAGGAAGAATACATATGCCATCTGTTGAAGAGAATATAATAAACTCAAAGCTGACTAAACACAAAAGTGGATTGTTATTCACATTGATCATGCAGATAAATAAAAAAATTCATTAATTACAATGGAAAGACTGATAAACAATAAACAATTCATTAAAGCATAATATCTTACAGAATGAGCCCAAAATTTGCTAATAGGAGCATTGTAGAACTCATAAAACTTTGTTCTAGCTGGCAGCTGTTTTGAGTGTAG